>NC_135855.1:18771385-19371385 GCF_031162955.1 Sander vitreus | reverse complement strand
TTCTGACGCCTGACCCCTTTCAGAAAACGCTTCACCAGGGGGTTCGCAAAAACCGTCCTCTCTCCATAGCCTTCGTGGCTGGATGAGATAGCTGCCGCGTAGACAGAGCTAAATCATTATCCACCAATGTTTGGAGATAAGTTAACACGAGAGGCAGGGGACACGATATGGGGTCCGCACCCTTCTCCGTGCACCAGTGCTGGAAAGCAGACCAACGCCCTGCGTAACACGTTGTAGTAGAGGGGGCTCTGGCGTTCTGGATACCAGGATGCGCTCGTGCGCTCCGGTGCCACTAAAATGACTGACAGATTCTCTTCCTTCCAGTCGGAGCCTTAATATCATCATCCAACGTATGTTTAACTCCCTGCGAAGTAATACAGCTTCTTAATCAACGGGATTGTTGACAAAAGGAAATGCCATGTTCGGAACAAAAACGTTTAATAGTCTGCCTAACATGGTTAATAAACCAACCCTGTTTTTTTATTCATGCAGAGAACAAACTGCTCTAAAATGCGCCTGATACAGACTGAATGAATGAATGAGGAAATGAAAGAGCGCTGTGTCAGAGGGAGGAGACTGAGAGAAACTCGAGGTTTATTGAAGAAAACCTGCTCCCGACCAGGTTAGGTTCACAGGCTCAGTTACCATAATAACTGATTCTGAGGTTAAGTTACCTCTCTTTCTGAAACGGGCTGGAGTTACCCCTCTCTCTCAGGTTAGATTAACCTCCCTTTCTGAAACACAAATGAGTTTCCCTCATCTCAGGTTTAACAAACTAGGCAGGTTCACTAAACCTGCTTTCTGAAACAGGCCCCAGGTCTTTCTATGGCTGCTACTACTTTGACCAGTTAAACATTTGGGTAGAAAGGAGAGGTTCATGTTCATAACCTTTCATATGGACCTCACATGGGAAATTAATGGCTGTTCACTTGTCTTTTTTAATATTGTTATTATTTTTATTATTTTGTTTACAAAACAATAACAAGAAGAGTCATGCAAAGTTCTCACATGCTAAATCCACGTGTGAACATTTTCCACTGTTTTATGGTGTCCTGATTCAGGAGCTTTTCTCTCTTTTAATTTGCCCTTTTCCCCAGTGGATTCTCTTCTGTTTGCATCTCCTTTGCTCTGGGAATAAGGCTGACGTCTATTTATATGCTCAGATGCTGGGGAGATGCAACCTCGTGGGATTTCTTTAAAGCTCTCTCTGTTCACTTTTTCTCGCTCTCTTCTTCCCCCTCTGTCCTTTCTTTATCTTTCTGTATCTCTAGTTGAGGGTTAACCTATTTTTTTTAATGTTGCCAATAAACCAACTATAGAGCTTATAGATTCTCAATTACCTTTTGATGTGTGGAATTGTGATTAAACTATAATGACCTTAATTGTTTTCTTTGAGCTCACTCATACAGAGCAGTAGCTTTCTAACCTTTGAACCTAAAATAGCTTCTTGCATAAGAGTTTAGAGGGTTTTTAGAGCATTTTCTAACATTGCAAAAATGTTCACACACACAGTGGCACACACACACACACGCATGGTGATAGATACATAACATTATGCTGTACTCTGCAGACAGAAATCCCCTCTAGTAATGTGATTCTCACGGACATTCTTATCCCTTAAGTGGGTTATGCATATTTATGTGAAACATTTATGTGAAACATTTATGGGTAACATTCTTGCTTAGATATGTTTTAACTGATTCATTGAAATCACAAGCATATATTATATTTAAAAATGTACTTAATTATTAAAATTTTGGTCTGGTCAAGGAATCTTTTTATGGTTTTAACTACATTTAAAACTAATAATAAGCCCTTACAAACATAATCGGGGTCCTTGTACAGTGGTTGTTGATAACTACAGAGTGACAAAATTTGATTTTGCGGGTTTAGAAGTAGTCGAATAGTAGAATATCAATTCATCATTCAAGACATTTTTTTCAAGCAAAATAAGCTAAATATTACAGAGTTCCTGGTTCTTTTCTTTGCTTTATGAGATAGTAAGTTAAAAATGTTTCGGCTTTGGACTGTTGGTTAGAAAACACAAGTTATTTCAAGATTGATTAGCATTTTTCACCGATTTCTGACATTTTCTTGACTAAATATGTATTGATTAACAGAAAAAAAGAAATCAGCAGAGTAATCGATAGTGAAAAGTAATTGGTAGCAGCAGCCCTACTGTGAACCTTTTAATTTGTGTTTGATTACAGTGTTAACATCGTATTGTCAATATGGGTTATATGTCAGTCAGACAGAAACTATAAAATATCCACAGCTAAATCTGAAATGCTTCACGTACCTCATATATTTATTAACCTGAAAGAACTTGCTGAAAGATTTGTTTAAAGGAACTGGTGTTTAATATTGTGCTCTTTGTTAATGACTGCTTTTTTTCTTGAGTAGACAATGCACTTATTATTAAGCTAAAACTTCCAGGTATGGCGCTGATGACATTTGCTCAGCAACTCATTGGATTTTGTCTGCCTTGCCTGTGCAGTTTTGCACTGCAGTGTTCTGTCAATACATGGTGTATATTTTTGTTGGTGTGTCTGCTGTGTGCCATTATTAACTGCAGCAGGCAGCCAGACTGAGAGGCTTGAGACCCCACAACATCTCCAGGCGCTCTGTGTGGCTCAGACACCACCTGCCACCAGGATATAGAGGACACATGTTACCTGCAATAACATGGCTGACATGGCAGATGTGTGATCTGGCTCTGCAAACTGTTTAAAAGGCCCTGTTTGGACCTGGCATCAAATTTGGATCTGAGTGATCGGATCACAAGTGGACAGCTCTAAATACAGGGGGAAATGCCCTCCGGACGCATTGAGGAAACATTGAGATCTGATCACTAAAACCGCATTTGGATGTGGTCTAGGCCGCATATATCCACATTCTTATAGCAGTGAGAACAGTTATGTGTCTTTGGCCACATTAAGGACTACACATTTCTCATGTCCCAGAAACCGCTGAGAGTGAATCGTGTGTTTTGGATGTTATTATCATACTGTTGGCGATGTGTCGGCGTATTTTTTCCGGCGCTGCCTGCTCTTATATCCCGCTGTTGATTGGAAAAGGCAGCTGCCGGTATACGATAACGTTATTTTTAGTTTCATAAAACCTACCCGAATTCACCAATTTGTAGGATATTATTACAAACATTCTGACTAACGTTACATGACTCCTATAAGCGAACATGCTACATAAAAAGAAGCAGATATAATATAGAAACTAAACTTTTGTGGCTTTGTGTAGTTTGAGTTCATAAAGAAATGCATGTTCACAAAGACTGAATTCATGCATTCTAATATAAAAGTTGGCCACCTAAAATTTATATATTTGTCTCCACGAGTGTGCATTTTTGCATGAGTCAGCATCAAACTTTTGCTTACTGTGTGCACCAATTTTCTCTCTGCTCTTTTAGTTTTGTTTTAATACAAGTCCAAATGATCGAGCTTCTGGACTATGAAGCATCATGTCTCGGCCGTGCTGTTACAGTTACGGTGCTGTTATGTGCTGTATGTAAAAGTCGCATCTGAAGCCCAATGTGTCCAACTTGATACAGCGACACGTCACTTTTCTGAAGTGCCACATCCGGTCTGTGGCCTTCTGTGTGTAGTAGGTTTTCTGCTTCTCTGAGCGTGAGGACAGTTTAAGACATCAATCTGGACTGGAATTTGTATTCCAACAATGATCTCCCAAACATCACGCTCGACAACAGAGGGACTGGATCTATTAGTTTACCAACTCATATTCTGTTCAAGCAAAGGCTTTATGAATAATTGATGATAAATATTTGAATCTCTGCTGGGTGATTTTGTGTCTCCTCAGCAGCCTTGTGCAAAATATTCCCCCAAATTCAGTAATAATGGCAAACATGTTGAACAGTTGCTGTAGTTCTAGTGGTTTGGTTAACAAAAATGTCCTGGGAGGACAGGCCACACATCATACTGGAGCTGGACAGTAAAATGGTTTCTTGGCCCTACTTTCCCTTTGGGTATTCCTGTGATACTAAAACAATTTATCTTCCAAACTGCAATAAGGTTGTTATATTTCTTTTAAAGTTGTTTTTCTTGAGATTGTCTTCTGTAAGCTGGAGAGTGGAGAAGTTACGTATACAGGATGCACTTTTCTTAGGCTCTATTTCAGATTTTCTTTCCAGTTTGGACTTTTGAAACTTTTTGTTCAATGATGAATTTTTTTGCAGTGGCTGGAGATACTTTTAAAATGTGTTTTTGCGGTCGTGTTTCTGAACTCAATGGATTCAGTTTAGAGTTCTCTGCAGTGGCCCGAGCTGTAAATGGCTCAAATCACTAATTTCACAAGTAGAACTTTATTTGTCCCTAGAGAGGGCAATTGGTTGTGCAGCAGTGACAATAGAAATAACACAAAATCAATTAAATGCAACATATAGTAAAAACAAAATAAAGAACATAAGTTCAAAATAAAATTTATTAAGCGTGGTTGGGTGGTCAAGCTAATATTAGTTAGTTCAGCAGTGAGATGTTGATTTCCTCATTCCCCCGGACCTCTGGGTGACTCAGTCCTGCTGTAAACTTGCATTACATTTCTCTTTCTAATGTTTTTTCCCAATCATATTCCCAAGAATTACTATTTGGCACATGACCCTTAGTACATAAGTTAGTCACTAAGTCAAATTATTTTATTATTCTTCTTATTTTGTAATCACATGCTGTACTCTTTGACTGCATCTTCAGGTCCAGCTCTGGTGGGTGTAGTCAGGAAAGACTGGGCCTCTCAAAACAGCATCGCCCTCTCCTGGTCAGACGTGGAACGGCTGCCCTCAGACATAGTGGACTATGAAGTAAAATACTTTGAGAAGGTAAAGTCTTTTATTATACTAAATTAGACAGAATGTTTTCTTAGACCATGTTCATGTAGCATGTGTTAATGGCTTAGTTGTAACAGTGGTTTGTATTACAGATATTTTAGTACTGAAATGCACCTAAGTGATTACATTACATTACATTATCATTTAGCCGACGCTTTAATCAAAAAATGACTTACAATTGCTATATATCAGAGGTCGCACACCTCTTGAGCAACTATGGGTTAAGTGTCTTGCTCAGGGACACATTGATTGGTGTATCACAGCGGGAATCAAGCCTAGATCTCCCACACCAAAGGCATGTGTCATATCCACTGCGCCATCACCACCCGTTCCATATACCGAGAACAATCACTGCTTACAGAACAATGTACATTGTTAGAATGCAGAAACCCAAATGTCAGTGCAGAGCATCCATAATGTATCGCTGTCTCCGTTTTATTCACCATCTGCTCTGAAAGTTAATTGGATGAAAATGAGGCGTTTGCTTCAAACGTTGTTGTGATAATGGGTCTATGCAAACACATGTTCGTCTGTCTGGCCAAAACTTGCCTTTTGGTTATCATCTCTGACAATCTGTTTCTGTTTTTTTTTTTTAGGAGCAAGAGCAGCTGAGCTACTCCTCAACACGGACCAAAGCCCCCAGCGTGGTGGTGACGGGCCTCAGGCCCTCGACTGTCTATGTCTTCCACGTGCGAGTTCGCACTGCTGCTGGCTATACAGCGTACAGCCCCAACTTTGAGTTTGCTACTGCAGCTGAGGGTACGACTGTAGGGGAGCAAGCATGCCTTTGTGTTTATACTGGCTGTGTTTTAGGGATGAACGGCACTGATATTCAGTCATCCAGTCAGTTAGATTTGTGTTGAAATTGTAATTGATATAAAGTTTTGTTTTAAAACAATGCACAGGAAAAGAAAGGAGTTTTAAAGCCAGAGATTTGAAGCCATCGGTGTTGATCAACAACCTCATGAAATCCATGGATACATTTTATGATCATTCTTTGCTATGGATCAGTGAAACCCATCAGTGCTTCTTCAGGCGTGAGCCTTTTATTTAAATGTTTATAACCTCTGTAGGTTGCTGATGCACACATAATGCTCTGCTGATTCTAATCCTGAAATATGCAGCAATGCTCATCCTCCTACAAGATACACACTTTTGGTGACAAAGATGTAGATGTCCACCTTCACATTGTCATACTCCCATATGTCAGTGCATCTGACAGAAGTCCATTTAAATACTCGGATTGTACAAATGTGCCATCTTCTCTCTCACCTTATTCAACCCATACAATACTCACTCTCACATAGTGTCATGTCACAGCATGTTTTACTGGTTTACCTTCATTTTACCAACAGTTGGGAGAAGTCCAACAATATTAAAATGTTATCCTCAGTTAAATGTAAAAATAAATGGTACTTTGGATTACTGACTAAATATGTTAGTTTTCACAAATGTCACTGAGATGTCAGTCCATTCAGGGATACATCAGGAACTATTACTGACCTCTGTCTCCTGCTACCCCTGACTTTTTGTTAGAAACACATAGACACACTGCTAAAGATAATGTTACACTGATGTGCAAAAATGCACAATCAAGGAGATACAATTATTCTGTCAACTTTACCAATACCATGTCATGCCAACTTCTATCTCAAAGAGCAAAGCAATTTGTCTCTACTGTAAGTTGTGTCGTAAGGATCTGTTGTCAAAACCTTCCTTCAAAGATATTTTTCATATGTATTTTCAGTTTGTTTGCTCACAGGCAAATGTGCAGAATAGTTCAAAATAGCTTTTAGTTTGGTGTGTAAGAGTTACGAAGACGACTTTCCCACATACCAATGGAAAGTGAAAATAAGTCACGGTTTTAAATAGATGTATGTGTAAATGCCAAATTTCTCAGTGTACAGGATTAACTGCTCATGTATTTCAATCTCTTTCTGGATAATGAAAATGCAGTCTGATTTAGGCCCTGAAATCAGCAGCAGAAGCAGAGCAATTAACAGTCATTTTAAATAAGCTATTTATATGATTAATGTAGTTGCATTGTTCATAGATGTGTTTAAGAAGGGAAACCTGAGCGAGCATAAGGATACTATAAACTGACTGGATGCCTTCTTTTGCATTTTCATTAGTGATAAATATATATAATATAATATAACACAGAAACTGAATATCAATTTCAATCCACTCACTGTGTTCAGTAAATTGCAACAGCTGCGTATAGCCAAGTAGTGTGTCAGCTCTCCAGTTTGAACTCTGGGAGAGAGCTGGTTATATTAATGTAACAGGTACTGACTGGCTTGGCTTTGCTATGTTCTCACTTTCCGCAGATCCTGATATCGCTGATCAGGGTCAAGTTCTGGTGGTTGTCACAGCGTCTGTAGGAGGCTTCTCCCTGTTGGTCATCCTTACCCTCTTCCTCCTCATCACTGGACGGTAAGTCTTTGATGCTGGCTTATTGTTAACACCACACACGCACGCACACACACACACACACACACACACACACACACACACACACACACACACACACACACACACCTCTGCGCTTCTCCTCTCATAATCTCCAGAGTGACGCTACCACCAGAAGACTCTTAATGGACTCTCTGTTTGCCACCAGCCAGACACTCTTATTTTCCAAATGACTGAACCAATTTTCTGCCTAATTACTCAGCATGTAATGCATGTACCAGCAGTTTGCTCCATTCCATTAACTTCCACAGGTTAGTTCAGACCGTTGTCTTCAGTCTGCCTCTTATTAATAAACAATGAAAAATGGCCCTGAATCTGGAGGTAATTTGTCTGGATTTTGAACGAATTATAATACAGGCTGAAGTGATAATCTTTGATCACAGCATTCGCAAAATAAAATCTGAACTCAGAATTGGGAACAACGTGTCTCACTATAACGAAAGAAAATAGATTCAGGTACTTCCCGGAAAACAAAATGGTAGACATCGACAACTCTCGACATCTGGCCACCTTTTTGTATGCTCATCCTAAATCTTTCTTGCGTTTATTTTGTAAAGAAGAAAAAGGCTAGGAGAATCATTAGAGATCCAAACCACCCGGGTAACAGACTTTTCTCCCTGTTGAGGTCGGGAACAAGGTACCGGATACTCCAGGCCAGCACTGAGAGGCTCAGGAGGAGCTTCTACCCTCAGACCACTAGGATCCTAAACGAGGACACTGACTAAGACTGCACCTCACATCATACGCATATATATATATATATATATATATATATATATATATATATATATATATATATATTATCTGTTTTTAATGCATAAATTGAAGGAACTGACAGAATACATTTCGCTGAAATTGTGTTTTTATATGATTTACAAAACTCTCAACTGCACAGACAGTCGTAAATCGATTGTTTCAACTTGATGAACGCCTCCCATTAATGACCAGGTGTATGTTCGTGACATTAGATCAGTAGCATTATCAACGCCACCAAGTTGCTAAATAAGGCTCAATTTGTGGAAGAATCCAAAAAGTTACTCAATTAAATTTAAACTCTGCCTCAGAGTAAGGCATTATAATTCTTATCATTTTAAGTGTTTTTTTTCCTCTGTGGAGGAAGGTAGACTATCTGTACATGACTTGTACAACATAAAACACCTGATGCAGTCTGTGCATGTACTATGATTGTGTCCATGTGGACTAGTGACACTCTGTGTACTGTATGTAGGTATGTATGCATGCACTATGTCAGTGTTTCTCAAATGGGGATACTTGGAAGTACTGCCAACGATTTTTTAAATGCATAATTCCTAAAGTAACTATACTATATTAACGAAAGACTTTAGTGATGGGTTCTAAACATTCAAAATGTAGGCTAGCATTTAAGTGTTTTTTCAGTTACAAGGTTGTTGTTTAGCCTAAACAGGCGCAGCACTCTATTGTACCTCTTTATATTTGTTTTTGTTTTTCTACCAAAAATGTTTTGTGCTGTTCAGGGGGTACTGGGCTAAAAAATAAATTCAAAGGGGTCATATTATTGAAAAAAAGTTTGAGAACCACTTTATGTTATGTTGTATTTCCTAAACAGCAGATACTGTATGTGTATGTGTCCAGGACAAATTTTCTTCGGGACAATAAAGTCTATCTTATCTTATTGTTATCTTTAATTTCTCTTTGACTCAGGTTCAATTGAGTCTTCATATCAACAAAGTGTTTTTTTCCTCTTAAAACTGGCTAATAAACAATTCTTCATATAAATAAACGTCAAACGTTTCACGGACTGAAAAGGATCAGCACATAATCGACAGATTACATTTTTAACAGGCAGCCTTCTTCTGTGTGGTTTAAATGGAGGGTGCAAATTGCTCTTTTTGCTTAACACTAGTGTTTGATTGTTACTTTTGTCCCGACTCTCCCTCTATGGAGACTGAGCCTTGAAAGCCTTGAATTTGTGGGACTGTGAACAGAACAAAAACTGGAAAATGGAAAAAGATAAATAAGAAAAAACTACATAAAGGCAAGAACAAAAAATTGCTCTAAATGAATGGGTTATAGAAAAGAGGAAAATGGCTGTCTGTTTTTCCACCAAAGACGTCTTTTCAAACTAAAAGATTGCAATTTCTGCTGTCAGAACAAATGTTCACTTTTCCACTTTTTTGTTGTGATGTCATATTTGTCTTCTGCAATAATGTCAACTAATTTACTGTGTTGAGCACAGAACAACGAGATGGTTTCTGGCAAAAAGAGTGAAGACAGTGAGGGAAAAAAAACAGGGGATGTACGCTATAGGTTTTTTTTATGTAGTGATGAAGGTGATTCTTACTCTGTGGCAAACTGGTTCACCTGTACAGGTGTCAGGGGTACATTAAAGCCAGGATGAAGTCGGACGAGAAGAGGAGGACTCGCTTTCACAGTGGACATGGTACTGTATATAGTGTGTGTGTGTGTGTGTGTGTGTGTGTGTGTGTGTGTGTGTGTGTGTGTGTGTGTGTGTGTGTGTGTGTGTGTGTGTGTGTGTGTGTGTGTGTGTGTGTGTGTGTGTGTGTTTGTGTGTGTGTGTGTGTGCGTGCGTGCGTGTGTGCATGTGTGTGTTTTCTCACACTGGTGAGCTTGCATTGACAAACTGCATGTTCCAACTCCCAGGGCCTTAGTTACAACACAAGTTCTACAAAGAGTGGTCACAGTTTGCCTCGGAATTGCAATTTTTTTTGATGCAGTATTTTGTTACGATCCACCACTCACAGTATCTCATACACCTAATTATTGGATTGTGACAAACCGCTGTTCGGTTAAAACAATTACAGGATTGAAACAAGTGTGGTGTACAACTAGAGATAAAAACAGGGTTATTGATTGGCTCCATAGGGGAGGCGTGTCATTCTTTGGGAACAAAATGGTGTCCTGTAATTTACTAACATAGTTTAGTGAGAGCTCCTTTAGGATTGGATCTGAGGCCTGCAGGGACACAAGTGTGGCTCCTGAGACAAATCGAACCATTCTATCATCTGTGGGCCTAATTTGGGAATTTGGGATTGATCCAAGAATAACATGAAAGACTGAATGAAAATATTGTAACCAATCCCTCCACAGAGATCAGTCATCTAGTTTTCCTTGCAGCACACGACAAAGACTGATAACGGTCTTGACAATACAAACATGCATTCATTAACCCTTGTGTTTTTTTTAATAGTTATAATCCTTGCCTTCCCCAGCCTTTTCTTGTTGTCTGTTCTTTGCTGTTGTGTGCTTTGCTGGCAGGTGATGCCAGCAGGCTCAACAAACTGTAGGAAAAGGCTTGTTCTATTATAGAGCTGAGCTTAGACACCCTGGAGACAGAGGTAGAGTGTAGAATCCCAACTTGAATCTATCTCAGACGAAGCCTTCAACGCTCTACAATATGAGCTGACACAGCTATAAAGTACATTTAGTCCCCAGCTCATCTGCTCGAGGTGTACCAAGAGCTGCTTCAAGTTATCATTTGTGCCAGTCATCATGCTCAGTGCTCACTGCAGCAGCATCCCCAGCCTCAGCTATTGAGGAGGATGCTGAAGCCTGGCTGCCTGCAATGTCTTTATACGCTGCTCTTGGGCATTTTCTGAGCTCTTTTTTTTTGCTGTTTTTCTCCATCCCTTGAAACATCATAGAAATACCTTACAGTATAATAGAAGCAAATACCATGAATTATGGTCTCATACAGTTGAAGCAAGAATCAACGTCTGTCGCACAGCCTCAACATAAATTATATTATATGGTTCAGTATACCACAGGGATGTGGTCCAAAGACAACGTGTTTATGCAGGCAAAACCTTTCAAATGAAAGATTTCTTCTGCATTTTGAAAAAGATATGTAAAGTAAGTAGTGACGACAATGTGGTTCACAAAACAAACAGAAACAAAGAATGGGTAAGATAATGGGTAAGGGTGTTACACGTGTAGAGTAAAATGTGCGAAATTACAGTTGTGTTTAAGAAAAGTATTTTAAAATCTGGTGAGGGAACCTGTGGTTCAAACCTGCCATTACACTTTTGGGTTTTACTATATACGATGTAGTACTTTATTTCATTGTATTGCACAGGTGCTCATGTTATTGTGTCCATCTCTTGTATGTACAAAGGTAGAAATAATCAGATCTACAGTGCCAACAAGCATCCGTAAACCTGCGAATGTTCGCCATGGAAATTTCTGCAGATTATCAGTGCGTTTGCTGTGTGTGTGTGTGTGTGTGTGTGTGTGTGTGTGTGTGTGTGTGTGTGTGTGTGTGTGTGTGTGTGTGTCAAAGTTTCATTTTATAATAAAAGTAAATATTGTATCCTCTTCCAGTCCCATTCTCTGGGATAAAGACCTATGTGGATCCAGATACGTATGAAGACCCCACTCAGGCGGTGGAGGAATTCGCCAAAGAGATAGACCCCTCATATATATGCATCGAGAGGGTGATTGGTGCAGGTAAAATGGATATACACATGTAAATACTGTATGTACACCAATGTATACAGGCTCATAATTATACTGTATACTGTACATGTGTTTCCTGTATTTATGGCAGGAACAGCACAGGTGTCACCTGTGTGCAAGAGTAATACATAACTTCATATAATGCATGACTGCTAACCAGATAGAAGAGGTTATTTAGTGTGTGCCATTATCTTAATCTGGGTATTTCCTAAATTCCTATGTAGGATTACACAGGCATATTGTAGAAATGCCCTAGTGATGGTTGCCTAGCACCTGATAATGTTGATTAACATTTTTATTTTAGAAGAAATGTTAAACCTTGTAAAGTTCGAATAAAATTATTTTTACAGCCCCTCTTAGCAAGCTGATTTTAAAGTAGTATATAGCATGATACCTTAGCTGCAAAGCCAGTGCTGCTGACTATGAATAATAATGTTTGATGGTTCATTAAATCGAACAGACTGTGTCTGCTATTTAGCCCATGAGTAATTATGAAGGTGCCTCCCATGTGCCTAGTTTCTGTAGCATGGGCTCCATCTGGTGGAGTCAGTGTGTACTTCCAGATGTTGAAATGACAAGGCAACTGCTGTCTACTGTTGTGTGTTTACACATTTCTCTCTTGTTTCAATTACAGGTTTTAATTGATTTACCAACTGTGAATCATAATGTTTATTTTTTTACCTGATTTCTTTAAGCAAAAACATACATTTATACTTTACAAAGAAGAGGAAATAATGATAAATTATATGGGCAGCAATTACTGAATGTATGTATTGTTTTTATTATTTCATTGAGTTGCAGTAAAAGTACAACTATTGGGAATATGTCTTATGATGTATGAAAGATAGTGCACCCTTTTATGTATTGTGTTGTTTTGACAGGTGAATTTGGAGAAGTCTGTTGTGGGCAGTTGCGCATACCTGGAAGGATGGACATCGCTGTGGCAATAAAGACACTTAAAGGTGGCTACATGGAACAACAGAGGCGAGACTTTTTGCGTGAGGCTTCAATCATGGGACAGTTTGACAACCCCAACATTATCAGGCTGGAGGGAGTGGTTACTAGGAGTAAGCTCTATATGTGCATTTGTCTGTGCTCTTCTCTTCAGCATCAGTTCACAACATTCTTTACTTTAGTCTCCTTTCTCTGTTGCTCATTAAAATCCTGTCTTTTACCTTTTTCCTCAGGCAGACCAGTAATGATAGTCGTTGAGTACATGGAAAATGGAGCACTTGATTCTTTCCTCCGGGTGAGAGGAAGACATGTTCACAGATGTTCACCTGTTTCCTGAAGAAATATTGTCCTCCATATATCATATGTTTGTCCTCTCTCTTTCTCTCTCTTTCTCACTCTCACAACCATACTAGGCACGTGACGGGCAGTTCACAGTGCTCCAGCTGGTTGGTATGCTGCGCGGCATCGCAGTAGGCATGACCTATCTTTCAGATATGGGTTACATTCACAGAGACATCGCCGCTCGTAACATCTTGGTGGATGAAAACTTGGTGTGTAAGGTGTCTGATTTTGGCATGTCCAGAGTCCTCGAAGATGATGAACCTGAAGCAGCCTACACTGCTACAGTAAGTGTGGATCTAACAGTTACTGCAAGATATTACGATCTGACAGTTAGGAATGTTGAATATCTCTTTAACCAAGCTTATTTTGTGTTGTTGTTATTGTTTTTGTGTCAGGGAGGAAAGATACCAATTCGCTGGACAGCACCAGAGTCTATTGCTTATGGAAAATTTTCCACAGTAAGTGATGTATGGAGCTACGGCATTGTCATGTGGGAAGTGATGTCATATGGCGAGAGGCCCTACTGGGAGATGTCCAATCAAGATGTAAGCTGCTGATCACATTAAAACTCCATAACCACTATAGCATGATCAACACAAAAAGCATTTGCATTTGTATTTAACTTATTGATGTTGATGCTCTCAGGTCATTTTATCAATTGAAGAAGGATACCGTCTCCCAGCACCAATGGGCTGCCCTGTGACACTGCACCAGTTGATGTTGCACTGCTGGCAGAAGGAGGCTAACCAGCGCCCACGCTTCAACAATGTGCTTTCTTTCCTGGACAAACTCATAATTAATCCCAGTAGTCTGCTCACTCTGGTGAATGATGTGCAGAGGTAAGTATCAATATGACACTTTGTGAATGGATTGCGTGTTTTAGCCCTCTAACATTAAGTTGCGTAAACACTATCTAAAGCATACTGTACAGTTTTATGGTTTTCCTACCTTCCAGGCAGCCATTACTGTCCATTTCTATAGGGGAATGATAATCATCTTGCACAGAATTAAAACTTGTTTAAGATACTGTAGGTAAGCCACACAGTCAAAATCTATTTAGCTTAGATTTGAACAGTCATCACTGCATGATAATGCAGTAATTAAAATAAGAGAGTGAAAAATACTTGTTCAGGTGCTTATTAGAAGTTTCAAAATGTAAAGTTTGATTGTCAGCTCCCTCATAGCATTGTATTCATGTATCTATTTATGTACTATTTGTTAGAATATCAAATCCCAGAGGAAAAACATTAAGTGAGCGTGGACATCTTGTTTATGATTCTGTAAATGTGGTACAGCTGTATCACCAGACAATAATAATGTAGTTTTCAGGGGGGGAAAATCAATAAATCTGTAATATTGACTGGGATGGATTACTAATTTGACGCTAATTTCTGCCAGTTGATTTTCATACCAGACCTCATACAGTAACTTGAAACTTTTGTTTCTTATGTCTCAATTTTATTTAAGGCAGGTTAGGGTATGTGTTGGAAAATAATTAGTGAACATTATTTCTGTCTACTGTATACAGTTTGTCGTTGAAAACCACTGCCACGGTAATTCAAAGAATATTTAATATTCAGATCAACAATATGCTAACTTGTCTCTTGTCTCGTTTGTTTGTCTCAGTTACCCTGACTCCCCAGAGGACATGCCAGACTACCCTCTTTTCATTTCTATTGGCGACTGGCTTGACTCCATCAAAATGAGCCAGTATAAGAACAACTTCCTTGCAGCAGGATACACAACACTGGATTCCATTACCACCATGAGTATAGAGTGAGTGAAGCCAAATTATACAGAGTGCAGCTACAGTACGGTATCAAACGCACACTAAAAGAAAACAAGCATCAAAGGAACAGAAAAAATTGTGAAATTGTAATAAAATTGATTCCACTATTAAGCTTTGACAAGAAATTATCTGGACTGTATGTATGTGTAACTATATCACTACAACTACTACAACAGTAGCATTACAGTATTTATCCTTATATTCTAAATATGGTTATTGTTCATACTATCAAGTTTTCCCAATGTGCTCGTTGTAGGTATTCTAGTGACATTTCTAAGTCTGATCTAAATTGTTTTCTCTCCTGTTTTTATGACTTAAGAACAGATTTTGCAACTATAGGTGCCTTCAAAAAAATGTAATGCTCAGAGGATCATTTTTCTAAGTTACTTGTTTATCCTTTTGTGAAAACAGGTGGAAAATAAAGTTTTGGCAGGTGATATTTTGTTGTTGAAGTCAGGATCAGTGTGTGTTGTTTTAATACTCATTTCGGCCACAAGAGGCAGAAGTGCACCACTTCCCCATGATCTAAATAGGACTAAAAGCATTGATGTTTTCTCCATGTGAGTTACTTTCTCCATGCACTCTAAACTCTGCTCTCCACCTTTAGTTGAAATCGCAAAATCAATCTCATACGTCGTTGACAAATAAGAATTGTTCCTTTTTGAAAAATTAAAACTCAGATGGAAGAAAACATGAATGCTTTTGGTCTTTTTTAGAACACAGGGTAGTGGTGCATCTCAGCCTCTTGTGGCCAAAATTAGTATTACAACAACAACAACAACAACAACAACAACAACAAAAAGAATGTAACTTTGAAATATTATCCTGGCAAAATCTTTTTTAACTGTACTTAAGTTATAAACACATGAGAGAATTTTGTTTTAGATCAGAATTAGAAAAGGGATCACCAGATGTTAAAAAAAATTCTAACTTGCCGCAGCTTAATTTGACATTTACAAATTTATTGCATGTTTGTCATGATGTACAAGTAGGTCTGCTGTTCTTATGAAACTAATTCAAAACTGTAAATCTTCTTCTCCCCTTTAGCGACATCAGGCGTATCGGGATCTGTTTGATTGGCCACCAGAGGAGAATCATAAGCAGCATACAGTCTCTTCGCCTGCAGCTTCACCACATCCAACAGAGCGGCTTTAAAGTGTGAGAACTTCGCACAATGACAGACTGTGTACACACTGAGTCGGAAACCACTCAGACTTCCTTGGCATCCTCATTCAACTAATTGCACAAACACCAGACTGTTAGGTGTAGCACACGCTGCTCATGCGAGAGCGGTCCGCTGCTAGACACACATGTGGTCTAGTTAATACACACTCATCATCTTATGGATCATTATCAATACAGCCTCCACAACAACCAACCTCTGTCAGCGTTGGCCAAATGCGGTCTCTTTATTATCTCAGCAACAACTAGCATTCACTTGAATTTAGGACTTATTTTCTTTAGTGTCTATTCAAGTGTTCACCAATACCTCTTCTCTTTCCAAGTGACAATCCAATGGTTTCTATTGACTTTGAATGGTCTCAAGTCAGTTACCTCAAGACCAGAGAAGATGTGGATAGGACAGAAGGTATGGTAATGAATGGTACAGTATGCGATTTTAATAACAACCTTTCCGACTGGTTAATGAAACAATTGACCAGAAATAAAGATTGACAGAATGGTAAATATACAATCATGTTTTTTTGAACTGAAGACCACTGAATGTCAAAAGATTTTATAGAAATGTACGTTCTATCCTCATGATAATGCAGTATGTCTTGTAGAAAAAGTCTTGTGAAAGTTGTATGTTTTAATCAGTATGTTTGTTCCATAATAAACAACCCTATTTTAATAGTTTGTTTTCTCTCAGACTTTAACCACCCCAGGCTCGAACATCTACTGTAGCTCTCTTCAAAGCAGGCTGATAAATGCTCACACACACACACACACACACACACACACACACACACACACACACACACACACAGGTATCCATGGATGCACACACTCTCTCTCAAACACACACATGCACAATAACAGGGGCCTCTTAATTGTCACTCAAGAGACTGACACGTTTTCTGGACATGAAGAATTGTCAGGTGAGTTTGTCAAACGGGTGCTTATGGTAGGTTACAGATGAAAGGCATACAGACCTTAAAGAGTAAAGTAATGTGCTATACTGCTTCTGTTATTTTATTTTTTACAAAGGCATTTGATTTTTCTACGCATTGTCTATATGTACGACTGGGTTAATAGAAAATTGAATACCGATACCGGTTCCTAAACAGTAATTTTTTCGATACCAATTTTATAAAATCCATTTTACCAAAAATCAGTTACAACGTTACATTACAATTTTCTTTCAGCTCCTTTACACCTATGTGAAGCACACTAGTCAAGCCTCTCATGATACAACATCACACACACATGAGCCCCGTCTCTCTGTGCGTAGTGTTTTCCCTGCATGCCTCTATGACTTGTAGCGTTAGACAGCCACTCACAAGCATTATTAGATCTTGGTACAAGCAAGCTGCATGCTTATTGGCTCACTGACACTGCTGAGATTTACTCAAGTATTGAAATTTGGTAATCAATGACGAGGCTTTTTTTGATACTATGGAGGCAGTTTGATCCAGTGCCTAAAGTATTGAAGTTCAGTACACATATCTTTATTTCAGTGTAATTGTCCATAGGGATTTGTATAATTAACTCACAAATGCAACTGCACAGATAACACAAAAACTGAAAAAAGAAAAACTGATAAAATGGGTAAATACAAGTAGAAAATGTGAATAAATAAAATTGGGGTGGATTCACAATTGGGTAAAGCCCCATTATAGTACTCAACATAACAATTATTACTTTTTTAAATGTTAACCTCGTAAGCCTAAGAAATGTTTTATATATAAATTATATAAATAATTTGTTTTATTTCATTTATATTTTGTCGGGAATCTTTGTTTTTGTTTTTTGTTGTTTTTCATATATTCCTTCTTTATTCTACAGTACCAAATAGGAGGTAGTCTTGTGGCCTGCAGGTGGCAGCCTTGAGTCAGCACCAGCACACTGGTCTCCCAGCAACACGGTGTAAACAACGAGCATGAGAGAGAGTAGAAGAGAAATGAATGAAACACTGGTTTGACCCTGGTCATTGATGAGCTAGCGTTAAGTGCATCCTGGAAGCAAAACCCCAAGGCTAAACTACAGGTAACCCAGCTCTGCAAAACAGTTTGGTAAAGGATAATACAAGCTAACGTTAGCGGTATCGTCACCAGCTATCGTATCAACCTTAACTGTAACGCTATAATGTTAAGCTAGTGTTTAAACACGTTTAACGGTATCTTACTTCATGCTGTCTCGTGTTTGTGGCTGTCTTGTAAAAGTGGCGACATGAAGTGCCTAACGTTAGCTAGTTACTGCCCATGTAATCCCAACAAACTGAAGTAATTAACCTAGCTAGCGGCTAAACGTTAGCTAAGGCTAGCTAGCAACAGTAACAACAGGAGATTAACTAGCTAGCTAAATAGCTGAATGTTAATTACATTAGAACCTAGTAAGAGCCAAGAAATCTTAGAAAGAAGGAAGAGCCAGTAGTATTCTGACGTTAGCTACATGAGTTTGTTTGTAATAGAGCATCTTTGTTAACGATAACTAACCAACCATCAAACTGTTAGTGGTATTTAATAATATACTGTATATTCAGCAGGGCTAACGTTAGCCAGCTATCTCCATAATGTTTCATATTATTGTCAGGAAGTGGTGCTAATCGTCAAATGGAATATATGACCTATATGTTTTATCTTTCTAAGATTCCTTGGTAAGAGCTCTCTGAGCACGTTAGCTCAAGCTAAAATGTATGTGTCGATAGCTGTTGCTCTGTAGCATTTAGTAGTAGTAGTAGTAAGTAGTAATAAGTAGTTGAGGCCGTGTTGGGTGCATGCAACTATACTGTATTAATGTGGGGTATCTACTACAGATCACAAATAGGAGCTCAGCGCAGATACAGCTTTACCCAAAGCAAGAAGTCAGAATAAATATCGGTGTGGAAGTGAAGAACTATTGCTCTCTGGTAACTGCGTCAACAGAGGTGCTGATGTAAACCTCTAAGACAGAGGTATTCAACAGGGGGTCCTCAGAGTTAATGCAGGGGGGGCCGCCAAATTATGTTTAAAAAATATTTTTTTGAAAGTTTCCTTTTTCCAAAATGAAAATGTCTGAAAATATACATCAATATGAATCCCAACATATTGATAGCAAAGTTAAATTGGCCTGTTTGTGAAAACAAAACATTTAATTTACAAATTGAAAATAAGCTTACAAAGGTAGCCACTATGGTAGCTATACAGTTCAGCTTAGGGATTCACTTCAACTTCCACATGTATATTTAACAATAAAACAATGTTTACATAATCCATATATATTCATTTACATCCATCCGGCCCAGTTTAATATGCAACTCAATTGTATACAATACATGTACAAACTAGTAGGGGGTCCCTAGTCGGTCTCTCTTTTAGCTTAGGGGTCCTTGGCCTAAAAAACGTTGAAGACCCCTGCTCTAAGACAACTGAACTGCAATCTGTGGAAGAGATGCTGTTACCATCTGACTGTTGAGTATGTATGACCTTTTTCTTGTTGAGGTGACAGGCAGCTGGTGGTTGCTGGCTAGCCAATGGGGCTGTTTGACAGGTTGGCAGGATGGCTGGGGTTGAAGAAGGAGGTGAATGTGCTGTGTCTTGGTCTGGACAACAGTGGAAAAACCACCATCATCAACCAACTTAAGCCCTCTAATGTAAGTCTACCTAATGCTTTCTACAGTGATGTTGCAAAATAAAGTAGCATTGTAAAGAGTTTCTGCCATAACTAATGTAAAAATGTTATTCGCTCACAGATGCACGTCATATTTATGTTTCTACTAAATTAGTGATTACAGGAGTTGTACAAGTACATTTCCAGGCTAATAGCCTGACATCCGCTTCCGCTCTCTGTGTGTTGCCGTTATCAAAATCGTGCAATAAGGCAGGTCTGCTTGGTTATTTCGGGGAATGATTGTAAAGAATTACAAGGAATGTGTTTACAGCATTTACTATCTAACTGGGACGTTTTGGGACAGATTGGTGGGGATTACTATGGACAAAGTATACACAGCGTTGCACTGGTAAGAGCAAATTACGCTTAACCATGTATCCAGCTAATTGAAATACTTCATGTAACTGTATTGTGTGAACAGTTAGCTTCATTTAATATTGTATGTGCCATTTCTTTTTTTTTTGCGGGGTGCAAATGTTCCACCAGAACAAGTTCCTTCCCAAGACCATTTTGCAGAGCCACCGTCTCTGCATCCAGAGCTTAGCGCCGCCCAAGACGATTGTGATTGATTTAAAGAAATGGAAACAACCCAGAGCGTTTTTTTTTTCTCTTATCCTAGAATGTATCTGTGGTGTAGCCAGACCTATCTCCACAGCGCTGTGGAGATAGGTCTGGCAATGCGAGACTAACTAAACTGAATTTAGGACATGTTGCTAATGTGTACTTCTTAATTAGGTTTTTATCTACAATATGCTGCATTTGTCTTTCAGGCCCAGGCACAAGACATCGTCCCAACCATTGGCTTCAGCATAGAGAAGTTTAAGACATCCAGGTAGCTGTTCATCATAAAACAACAATGTGTTGGACATTTAATAATATTGGTAGTCCAAAAAATTGTATGTCATCTTCTAATAGTTGCATATTTCTGTCTCAAGTCAATTCATATAATGTTGGAGCTATTCAGATATATTACGCAATGTTTTTTTCAACCCCATACAATCGCACTGAGCACATAAATGTTTTCTCTCTTCTCTTCTCTTCTCTTCTCTTCTCTTCTCGTAGTCTTTCCTTCACAGTGTTTGACATGTCTGGTCAAGGCAGATACAGAAACCTTTGGGAACACTACTACAAGTGAGTTTGCCAGTGCTACAAAAAACACCAATCCTATTTGCCGTTTGATATACATACTAATTCCTGTGATCACTTTGTATTTCTCAGGGAAGGCCAGGCTATCATATTTGTCATTGATAGTGCAGACAAACTGAGGATGGTAGTAGCCAAAGAAGAACTGGACACATTACTAAACCATTCTGGTATGCTCATGTATATTTAACATGATTCTTGAACTTGGGTTTGAATCCCAGCCCTGTTAACTGTTGTGTCTGTTTCATGGGCTATTTTCAGTCTAAACTGTGCCCAATGCAAAGGCGGGTGTTACTGTTTTTGGAAAATAAGCACACGTTTTGTTTTTGCCAGTAGCATATTTTCTATATTTTTTCAAGTTGTTTTGGTTTCACAATATTGTTTCTCATTAGTAGAACTGACATCACCCCTCTCACTCTCACTACAGATATTAAACACAGGAGGATCCCCATTCTGTTCTTTGCTAACAAGATGGATGTCAGGGATGCTCTGTCTTCTGTCAAGGTCTCACAGCTGCTCTGTTTAGAGAACATCAAAGACAAACCCTGGCACATCTGGTATGAACATACATACACACTTCTTTCTATCTTAGTATGCCAGGATATGAAAAAATATTTAAAGGTTTTTTTGCTTTTTGTAATATGATGTGTTGATTTGTTTCAGTGCCACTGATGCTCTGAAAGGAGAAGGTTTACAGGAGGGAGTCGACTGGTTACAAGGTATGATGAGATATTAAATCACCTTTCACCTACATTTTATACGTTTGGTTAAAAAAAACCTTTCCATATAAGAAATGTTGAGTTTGTTTATAGAAGCAGGATAACAGGAACAAAGCACCTGCCACGGTTTGTCTTACATAAATTCATCTTTGTTAAGCTAGCAATTCAATTTTACCTGGATATGAATATTTTATTTAATGGTCATTTGTAGATAAACCAAAATGATGTGATGGACTTACATTATTTCTATAACTTCAAGATTAACATTAGCCACCTAGTGAAGACATGGCCGCTGTTAATTAGAAGCAAGAACCTTACAGACCGTTTTCCAAACCTACAGTGCATTTTATGTATTTTTGTATTTATACTTTAATGGAAACTCCCATCAATTGACCTATTAGTTTGTTGTTGGATGGTGTAGTTTAGGTGGATACAAGAATACATTTATATTTCCATTACAGTTAATAATTTTTTTTAATCTTCATTTCAAGCCTTAACAAACCGTTTCCCAGTAAATCCTACAAATGTGTAGAAGTTGAAAAAGTCTTTGTTTTTAGCCACATTGTGTTTGTTTTAATGCATTAATCTGTGTACGACACAACTTTGTATTAACCTGCAAAATGTAGTCTCTCTGTTCCACCACGTCAACATCCTTTTCTTTTTATTATGTTTAACGCTCTCACTCAAATCCTTCTCTAGATCAAATTATGCAGTGAGTACTGGGTGTTTAATAAGTGTTGTGTTATTTTATTTTTGTGTTGCTGCGTAGCTGTAAAATATTTTATTTAAAACGAAACAAAAACTCCCCATCTTTTTCCTTACCACGTTAACTGTGTTATTGTGACTTGAGTCTTAAAGTAGCTGAGTGAACCCCAAGGTTTTCTGAACTAACAGTACAGTACGTCTTAAACTCATCACCAATCAGCTTCCCATTGCATCTACTGAATCGAGGGTCCCCCAATAAGGGTGGTGCTGATGTCCTATATCAAATTCATAAAGCAGTACTCCACCTGAAGTCTATCCCTTGAGTATAAATGCTCAAGTTTCAAGGCTTGAAAGGTGGCTCTGAAAGGTTTATAGCTTTGTTGCGATTGAAAGTCAGTTTAAATTTGCATGGACATTTACATGGAGTCAAAACGTCCATCCGCTGTTGATCCACTTGCTCACTATGTTGGTTCCGTCCATTATTAGAGACAGTGATACATACATTTTACACCGATTATTTTAATTATTATTGTTTTTTACATAACTTGCTCTACATTTTGCTGATGAACTGCTTTTCTCACATTTTTCCAGATCAAATCAAAACAATGAGAATGTGAGGGCATGAGGATGGACGCGCCAGAAGTAGCAGCATTCGTGGAATTCTTTTGTGAAAGATGAGTTGAGCCAGTTTTCAGAGGATAGCGATGTTTTAAATTGGGTATTTAGATGGTCCTTGGGTGCGGGTCGATTGGTTTGAAAAATGAGTACGTGATTTGATTTTTCTGGAACCAGTAAAAATGCATCCAGCGACAGTGCTGAGTCATTGAGAAACACACAACATTGGCAACTGTAACACATCTATTTTGGGTAAATTCTTACTTCTCCATGCAAGTGTTATGAGTTTAAAGCTATAGTGCGTAGTTTCTTGTCTCCCCCAACAGGAATTCTAAGTAACGACAACAACACTGTCGGCACGTCCACACGATACAAGCCTTCCGTGATCACGCACGCGCCCCCACCCCTCCTCCACGCAGTTGCTAGTAGCCACGGAG
This sequence comes from Sander vitreus, assembly GCF_031162955.1. Lineage (NCBI taxonomy): Eukaryota > Metazoa > Chordata > Actinopteri > Perciformes > Percidae > Sander > Sander vitreus. The sequence continues at coordinate 19,348,093 of NC_135855.1, read as the reverse complement.
GACACGGAGGATTAAATAAACATGATGGACTCTTCAGAAGAGGTCATTATCTTCATTGGAGCTTCTGCGTGTGAAAGTCACCGGACGACACAATCTTGTGAACATAGTCATACTGAGAAATACAGAGAGAGTTGTGTGGAGCTGATAGATTAGCTTTGTGGCAACTCATTTGGCAATGGCTTGAATGTAACGGGCGTTCATTAATATTAAAAAGGTTACGCACTAAAGCTTTAAACTGATAAATACAGCTAATAATACAGAAATTATGGAAGATTCTATTTTCCACTGCACGCTTACAGCAGGGGATGAATGCTCTGACCTGCAATTTTATGGCCACTGCTTGAGAGCAGGTGACAGTCTTTGTCAAGCCTCCATGCATCAGATATAATTCTAAATATATTTTGGCAGTAATGTAAAGTACTAGCCTGACAAGCCAGACCCACATCAAGATGTTGGGTCTGGGAACTCACCATTGGCAGGGCTCAATCCGAGGGGCGGGATAAACGGTTGTCTTTCAAATTCCCTCTGCACTCATAGCCAACCAGAGCAACGCTAGTTGATAGATGAAACTTTTGCCGTATCCGGTCGGCAAAACTCCGAACACATCTTCCTTTTTTAAGAATGACTTCAGTTCTTAACTCCAAGTCTTCCAGAGTCGCGGCCAAAGCCGATTCGAAAGACCGCTGTTCGCCAGCAGCAGCAGCCATCTTCTTTGTTTTCAAGTAGCAGGGAATTCACACGGAAACCGTCGCAACTCTGCCGTCCTTATGTTAAGCCCGCCCACCGACTCTATACACAATGTGATTGGCCTGACCAGAATTTGGTTTTTCCAGCTTGCAAGCCAACGGAGAGTTGCTAGACTGACCCTGGCTGCAAATTACATTTGCTGCCGCTAGGGTGCGTCTAGATTTCTAGGTTAGTAAAGTACTATGTAATGGGCTAATACATAAAAAAACGACCTGTAAGGAAGGTCCTTTAGAAATTGTTTTCACCTCTGAAATATGCCAAATGCATCTCTCCCAGGGCCTCTGTAGATACATTACTATTATTTGTGTTTAAAGCATCCCAACAATTAACTATGATTTACTTCAGCAAACTGTCATGCATTCCACTGCAAATCGCCTTTCTCAAACTTGTATATTGGGCCACCTCACCGTCACATTACTTAGTCACTTGCTTCAGATAATATTTCATGCAGCTCTGCTCATGTTAGATTATTGTTGCTCTTTTTTTGAGTAGCTGTGGAAATATATTTTGCCTATTGCCAAGGACCCAGTAGATTTTGTTGTATACATTGTTACTTGTAGCTAAGTCTACATGTATTGTTAACTTAGTTGTAACAAATGATTGTCTTAAAGTGAATGTCAAGGTAATTAGTTTGCTTAAAAATCAAAACTTGTCTTTACGAAGCTATTTTTCAACCAGTGTTTTTATCTTTGCCTTATTTCATTGCTCAAAGGGAAAAACGGCGTCATATCATTTACTTATCGTGCTTCAGCGATTCAAAGGCAGACTACTGAAAAGAAAATTCATTTGTCCAGTCAGTTTTTAATGCAAGCCTTTGATCCTCTTCTTTAGTCTCTGACTGAAAAGCTTGCATCAAAAACAATGTCTGTACAGATCAGACTTTGGGGTTGCTTTTTAGTTTTTGTGCATCACCTCAACGAAGCTGTATAGCAAGTGAGAGGTAATACGCTGACAACTGACAAGAATGTTTGATAAAACATTTAAAATAATAGTGATAAATTTCGGAAACTACAAAAAGGCCTTGTGACACTTGTAACAGGGTACAATCACTAAAGATCACTAATGGGGGTCCTTACATTCCTGTTCCCTTTCAGGGCTGTACCATACACCATTGTTTGGTTTACATTAAGACAGGATTTTGTTCATGGTTTAAAATATTAACTGTAGAATGTATTACCAGAGTGTATGGGGAAGATAGGACAAAACAATTCTTTCTTCTATTAGTTTTTGTGAATTTAGTTCTTGAAGTTGTGAATGAATTAAAGGTCAATTCGTGGTTAGTCAGGCAAGACAGATTTACAACCAAAGAAAACTTTGATACAAGAAAAACAATCATTCAATTAGTCATGTACTTTAATTTAGCTTAAAGACAAGAAACACAAGCCACAAATTCAGCTTTTGTTGCTGTCAGGGTTTTAAATGGTTACATCCTGAAAGTTGAATTGTTGTTCTGTAGTGTTTCCGTTGCAAGGAGACATTTCCAGTGGAAATTGGTCCATGTGTTACTTTCAGCCCACTCATATTAGTGTCCCTGTCTAGACCACTGGAGGACGCCCCAGTACAAAATATTCACATTCTTCTCATAGTGGCGTTAAGGACACCATATTGATTTTGTAATATATTGTCTATTTCTAACTGTAAGACATTTCAGAGATTTACTGGGACAAGTTTCATATCCTTCGGCCACCTTTATATTTTCAAAACAAAGCAAGGGGTCCTTGTGAGATCATGTTTCATATCCTGCAGACATCTATTTCAAAACAAAGACCCTCTGAGCACAAGTTCACTTTAGCATCAGAGACTTAATATAGATAGTTATCAAATGAGCTCTGTGTATGTTGTTTATTACATTGTGTGTGTATATTTTCAAAGAATAAATGCTGTGAAAAATGAATACTGTTTCATGATTTGGGAAAAAATGTCACTGTGGTGGCTTTATACAGTATGTGACTCATGTTATCGTCTCTCTCTGTGTGTGTGTCTCTCTCTCTGTTTCTCTCTCTCTCTCTCTCTCTCTCTCTCTCTCTCTCTCTCTCTCTCTGTCAAACATCTTCAGCGCTGCCAGCAACAGCTGCTCATTAAACCTCGAGTCCTTGAGCACCGAAGAATTTATTTGGTTGAACATAAACATTCATTCATGTTAATTAAGTTATGAGGATTTATGTTATTATTCTTTGCAGTACACCAGTTTATTTGTGTAAGTTGTTTGAATCTATATGTTGACATAATGACACAATTAAGGAAAATGTGTATGTAGTTACTGTAGTACCATCAATCCACAAACACGGAGAGGCTCAGCTTCAGTTTGGCTTGAAGAAAGTGTCAAGGTCATGTGGCAGCCATCTGTCAAACATGCAGTAATAAAACCTTTCTAGCTCTCTCCCGGATGTTTCCGCATCAGTAGCACACAGAATCGCTGGTCTGATGTCAAACTGAATCCAATAAAGTCATGTTCCAATTACTAAACTTTTCAAATAGTTTTAATTTGTAAATGTATGTTTGGTAGAACATACTGTTGAGCCTTTCAAGCAATCAAACACCTGAGCCTCAGCCCAAATAACTTCTCCTTCCTGTGTGTGTGTGTGTGTGTGTGTGTGTGTGTGTGTGTGTGTGTGTGTGTGTGTGTGTGTGTGTGTGTGTGTGTGTGCATGTGCCAGAGTTTTTGTGTTTTTTTTGTAAGTCAGACTGTATCATTAAATCTCTCCTGCTGCTCTTCAGGATCCATCCTAATTGGATGTCTGACAGTTTTGACAAGAGTAGCCCAGATTAAACGACTTCAGGAAGAGATGGCCATTAAGTAGACACAGGTCATTGATATATACATTATACCCTGACGGGGATGTGGCAGGCACAGTACACTTAAATGATTTCTAATTGCTCAAAGGTGGGGAGCATTTTTGTCCCAGATTTCTTCCATGGTAGGCCCAAAACAGGAGGAAGATTGGACCATGTCTGCTTGAGAATTGAAGAATAGCAAGTCTGAGGTGAGGTCGATTTGCGTGAAGATTATTACATTTTAGTAGTTGTTTTTTTAAACAGCAACAGGGCGGTTTCTTATTCTACTCATTCACGCAAAAAAAAAACGTTCCTGTGGAGCAAAGTTAATTGCGGTTGTAAAGTAAAATGCCGGCTGAGGAGAGTGACAGCGGGTAAAAGGCCACATGAAGTATAGCTGCGCAATTAGGCGGCTGTTACCGTGTTACGCACAGAGTTTGAAGAAGCACGAGCCACATGAAGCATAAAAGGCATCCACAAGTTATTGATTATTCAATGTTTAAAATGGCAATGTTGATATTACTATTCATGTCATGCCATTCAGTGGTTAAAATAAAAAAGCAATCCCCGTTATTGAGTAAATGAATCTCTGCAGCCCTCACAGTCAGATCAGCCAGTAGCCTACACTGTGACGTGTTTCCATGCAAGGTGCTCATTAAGAGGGACGTTTGGTTTCTCTGACGTGTGTATCAGTCCTCTGACGGCACCGGCCCCCTTTTTAAGCCTCAGTAAGTCACCCGGAAGACCTCCACCAACGTTGCACTTAGCTATTCCTCGCGATGCAAAGGGGTGGAAGAGGCTCTTAATAAACCTTCAAACTGTTCTGCTCTCTGTTTTCTGCCTAAGGTGCTCCAGCACATGACTCTTGAAATACTTGAGGTAAGTTTTGCATGTTTTTTAAGCTTTTCTAACCTGTTTAGGTAAAATCAAACAGGTTTATTATCAAATTGCATTTTAGACGATGATTTATTCTTAATTTGAGCATGATCAAAGTGGAGCTCGTATGTGAGAGTTCACTCTCTACAGTATAATTTGGATAAGGCTGTCTTGAACCTGGTTTGGTTTCATTTTTTGTCATGAATTCTGTGCGTAATTTGAATTTTACGCGCATCTGTCCGCGCATAGATGGACAGAATGAGAGGTAGAAAAGAAAAAAGTCACGAAATAGCTAGACCAACTGTGATTTTTTTTTTAAACCAATTCTCACGGTTTTATTTCATTAGTGCGTAACTTCACTCAATTTCATTTATGTTGGGAATAATCTGTGTAGCCTATAATTTGATTGAATTAGTGAATGTAGCTGGCACTTCATGTATTTGGCTGAAGGAATAGAAAATGACAAAATCGAGCCTCCAAGTTTCTTTACAATATATATATATATATAGTGAGAACATATATTGTATATAGTGAGAACATATATTGTTCTATATATATATATATATATATATATATATATATATATATATATATATATATATATAGAACAATAGAGGTTTATTGACATTTTTCACAATTAAACATGTGTGCACATTGTACAGTTCCAAACTTACAGAAGTGTACTTTGACCACTCAAGTCTTCTTTACAATATTTTCACTTTACTTATTATGATAGGCTAATGTAGATTGACGATCGCCACAAATTACCTGTCCTGAGTTAAAAGCCACATTTCAGGGCCACAGGCGCGCATGGAATATTACATCGGCAGGGTAAATTCCCTCTTTTGGGGGACAAAAGAACCTCTAATCCAACTAAAACCTGCTAAAAATCTAACCTTTCTATCGATTTTAAACGAACCTAAAAGGTAAAAATGTTGCAGAAAATGAAATGCCCAATGATTGTTTTTATGATCCATAATTACTTAATTAATACTGTATTTTACTTTATATCTGACCCTCTTCTCTCCGTGCGCCAAGCAGGTCTCCATGCCCTCCCGTTCCTAGCGGGAGACCGGCGCGACTATGACCTTCCATGTAGAGGGGCTTGTGGCTATCGCGATCTTCTATCTACTGATCCTGTTCGTGGGCATCTGGGCGGCATGGAAGAACAAACACTCCGGGGAGGCGGAGGGCACCGACCGCAGCGAAACTATCATGGTCGGAGGGAGAGACATTGGATTATTTGTCGGTGGATTTACCATGACAGGTGAAGTTTGTATTTATTACTCAATAACACTGGGATTTTAGTAGCTTTGCCCGTTTTGCAAGGCTTCAAAATTAACACTTGGGTCTGTTTTAACAAGTTTAATCATTCATTCTTCAACGTGTGAAGAATCAGCTGAAGGAGTAAAAGTGAGAAGAACATTAGTTTATTTTATTTATTTTTCAAAACATTCTAGATTTTCTATTAACACAAATGCCAAATACAGTAGATGTGATTTTGTTTCTCTAGTGGTGACGTGTGTGTGTGTGTGTGTGTGTGTGTGTGTGTGTGTGTGTGTGTGTGTGTGTGTGTGTGTGTGTGTGTGTGTGTGTTTGTGTGATTTTCAGCGACCTGGGTTGGAGGAGGATATATCAATGGCACAGCTGAGTATGTGTATCTGCCTGAATATGGTTTGGCTTGGGCTCAAGCTCCCTTTGGATATGCCCTCAGTCTTGTTGTGGGTGAGTGCTTTAAAGGCCCAGTGTGTAATGTGTTTAGTTGTTCATTATCAAAAATCTGTGTTGCCCGTTCACAAACTTGTCATTTTTCATGAATATTTACCACCACCATCAATTCCAAGTATTCCTTTTGGCTTGAAATGTAACATTTGCATGAACTGGGGTTGACGCTCCATATTCATGCGCCATCTTGAAATACATTAGCCGGTAAGGGACATACAGGACATACTGATCCGCCTTTCGCATTTTCGCTGTCACATGATAAACTCACAGGTGCTGCTAATCCTGCTAATGGGTATTGTAGCTTCCCGGCCCCGGCAAGTTTGAAGAAGGAAACATGGAGGACCACACGTATTCAAAATCCAAATTTCAGGAACAGGAGTCTTCTTCTTCGCCCAGAAAAAGAAAAAGGATACTGAAAAGAGCAAGAGACCGGCTTTTTGAAGCGTGACGGCTACCGTAGCTGTAATACGTACTTTGAACTGCGTGGTGCGAGAGAGCTGATTGCGATATATGATCTCAACGCTAGAAGGGAGAAATTCCTACACATTGGACCTTTAAAATGCTGGTTTAACATTACTTGTAAGCAGAAGCATAACAAGGGAGTGAGGGTCCTTGATTATACCCATTTACACTAAAACACACTCACTTATTTGACCACATACCTGATTGAAATGATTGGTTTGGGTGTTAATCAAACCGTCACCAGTGGTCCTCCATTGATACTTCTGAGGGGGAAGTTTTAAACCAGTTTGCTCAAGTATCAGCCTCTTTTGTATGGTTATGTCAATTTTAAGAAACAGTCCAAAATTAAACCATGAATATCTTGGGGGGGGGGGGTTACAACCCCCAATAATCAATACTGGCCAGTGCAGCCCCCCCCCCCCCCAAAACAAAAACAAAACAACAACAACAAAACAACAACAACTATTATAATTGCCTTTACATAGATAAAGACATTCGCCCCATCACTTGAGGTATAAAAGGCACAAATTGTTGCAGAAAAAATCACCAGAATGCAGGAAATGAAGTGTTTGATATGCTCAAAATTTCAATTTTGCTCAAAAGTGGAGCTCTCAACCACCCCCCTCCCCCCCCCCCCCCAATGTTGAACCCAAAGTTATGCCCTTGATGAATATATATGAATGTACACTTTGGGATTATAAAAGGCAGTTAAGTCTAGATTTAGGATAGATGGTGGATGGTGGGTGCCTCAATTCCAAGCCTGTAATGTGTCCACTCTTTCTCCCAGGTGGTCTTTTTTTCGCTAAGCCCATGCGCTCTCGAGGTTACGTCACCATGTTGGACCCGTTCCAGCAGAAGTATGGGAAACGCATGGGTGGCCTCCTCTTCATACCTGCACTCATGGGTGAGATCTTCTGGTCTGCTGCCATCTTATCCGCCCTTGGTAAGTTTCAGTTCCTATCTACAATAAAATGAAAGATTCTTGTGGGCAACACGATCAAAGTGAGTTTTTGTCTATATGATGTTGCAGTGGCCGTAATATCTTTTTGCTCATGACCTTAGGTGCTACCCTGAGTGTGATCGTGGACATGGACATTAATGTCTCAGTGGTTATCTCAGCACTCATTGCAATCTTTTACACTCTGGTTGGAGGACTTTACTCTGTGGCCTACACTGATGTTGTCCAGCTCTTCTGTATCTTTATTGGCCTGGTAGGTTCATGTTGAGCAGAAGTTAAAAGTAGATGATTACAACTAGTGTAATTAGATACCCTTCTTGAGTACATTTACTGTATTTGTCGCACATAATTTCGTCGCACCTTGACTTAAAAATGCCAAATCATTATAATATATTATAATATATAAAATAGTCACAGATGCTGCAAAGATAACTAATGTGGGGTAAATAAAGAGCTACATTTATAATAACCATTAAACCTACACGTGTTTGTTGTACTGTTTTTGTTTCTGGACGTCTACAGTGGATCAGTGTCCCTTTTGCTTTGACCAACCCTGCGGTGTCAGACATTACCGTTACTGCGGTGCAGCAAGTGTACCAGTCGCCCTGGAGAGGCAGCATCCAGAAGGGTGACACCTGGGTCTGGATCGACAACTTCTGCCTCCTGGTACAGCCACCTTATTCATCCCTCACTTCATCAGAATTTAGTCCACTGAGACTAATCTGAAGCTCTAACACTGAGTGTATCAATGAACCAAATACCATCACGCTGCGACTATTTGTTGATTGTCAGAAACTTCTTCTGTGAGTGTCATCTATGAAGTGTAAAACGACAGCTCTCTATCAAATCATTTAGTTGAACCTCATGGCAAGGAGCTTCATGCACTCTGACATTACTGTCTTACATTTCTTCTCATGTTAACTGTGTTTTTTGGGAGTTTTTTCTTATCCAAACTGAGGATCTAATGCTGTACAGATTGCCTTTGAGGCAAATTTGTGATTTTGTGCTGTATAAATAAAACTGACATAACTATGTTGGGGTTGAGTTCTGCGAATTTAATTCACTGGTCTAAATCTACTGCAGATGCTTGGAGGAATACCCTGGCAGGTGTATTTCCAGAGAGTCCTGTCAGCCTCCTCGGCCACCTACGCCCAGGTCCTCTCCTTCCTGGCCGCATTCGGGTGCCTCGTCATGGCTGTGCCCTCCGTTCTCATCGGGGCCATCGGGGCCTCCACAGGTTCGAGAGCTTAATACATGAGCTTGCATATGCACAGCTCTGAGTGTGTTTTTGTTTGGAGGTGGGGGTGGCGGGCATGTTGCCCTTAGATCTGAGAGAGCCTGGTAAATAGCAGCTGGTTTACCTCATCCATAATGAAGCATCAATCCATTTAATAACCATGCTGGCTGTGTAAATATTACATTAGAGGGAGACAGGGGACCAAATTAGAGGTTTGATCTCCAGATTTTTAGGCGTCAGATTCATCTGTGAACATCTGAATACACAACTTTGTTTTTGTCTTGTATTAACATGAAACTGATAAACATGAGCTATCATTACAAACTTAAAATGATGAGATTGTTTTCTATGTCTTCATAAAGTAATATTTTATTCGTGAGGCTTCAAGTTCATCCTTGCTTATTCCCATTATCCATAAAATGTTGTTTATTTGGGTATAATGACGCTAAAATTGTAAAAACAAAGAAAACTAAATAAAAAAGAAATATTGCATTGCTCTCATATTTCATTTTATATCTTTCCCTTGTTCAGACTGGAACCAGACAACATATGGTGCCATTCCTCCGAAAGAGAAGGACCAAGCGGACATGATTCTACCCATCGTGCTCCAACACCTCTGCCCTCCATTTGTCTCTTTCTTTGGCCTGGGTGCAGTGTCTGCAGCTGTCATGTCATCTGCAGACTCCTCCATCCTTTCAGCGAGTTCCATGTTTGCAAGGAACATCTACCAGCTTGCCTTTAGACAGTCGGTGAGTATGTCATGTGTGTGCCCTGAAGTCATCTGACAAAATGTTTGGCTTGTTTATGGCTGTTCTGCACATGTATGTTACAATCCTTTTTCCACTCCTTTCTGTCTCCTCAGGCATCTGACCGTGAGATTGTGTGGGTGATGCGTATTACTATCTTTGTATTCGGCGGCCTTGCCACGTTGATGGCGCTGGTGACCGGGACAGTTTACGGCCTCTGGTACCTGAGTTCAGACCTGGTTTACGTCATCATTTTCCCCCAGCTGCTCAGTGTGCTCTTTGTCAAAGGCACCAACACGTACGGCTCTGTGGCTGCCTACCTGTGCGGCATGGTGCTGCGTATAGGTGGAGGTGAACCCTACCTGCGTCTGCCTCCTTTCATTTACTACCCTGGCTGGACCACGGAGGAGAGGATACACCACATTACTGGAGAAACGGAGGAAGTCGTCATCCAGAAGTTCCCCTTCAAGACCGTGTCTATGCTGGCCTCTTTCCTGGGTAACGTTGCTTTCTCCTACCTGGCAAAGTACCTGTTTGAGAGCGGGAAGATTTCACACAAGTACGACTTTCTGGATGCAGTGGTGTCCATGGACAGTGGAGAGATTATGGATAAGACGACGCTTGTGACTCGCAGCAACAACATCGGGTTGTCGGAGATGGCGCCCGTCAAACCGCGGCTGAGCGTGACCTTGGCGGCCGCCTTCACGCGACGCGACACATTGCCGGCAGAAACAGTGGAGGAGGAGGAGGAAGAGTCCAGCCCTGATTCCTCCCACCATGATGAAAAATGAAGAAAAAACTAAATAGACAGAACACGTTGAGTGAACTGACGGAGAACTGGTTACTATGTCAGATCCTCCAAAAAGAAGTAAGAGACAACAGGCAAACATCCTCCCTTTGGGACTACAAAAGTACCACATCCAGCATGTGGTGATTGGATAACAACCACATGTCAGGATATATAGCGTAGACGCTTGCTGATTGTCCAGACATGAAGTTGTCTTTCTGTGAAGTAAATCAAACATTCACTCATATAGTATTTATGCTGTAGATAGAAGGGTGTATGTATAGTCATCCATTTTTTGAACTGGCTACTTTAAGAAAAGTGTGTTCAGATAATTTGATTAATTTTATTTTGATCCGTAATGAAAAAGCTGATCAAACTGCAAATGAGCGGAGATTAAAAAAAAGAAAGAAAAAAAAAAGATGCTGCATACAGTTTCTACTGTGTGGTGAAATATTTGATCAGAAAAATGACAAGGAATCAAACACATGGCAGGTACTTACTAAGAAACGACTGACAGCACAACCATATTTTGGAAGGAGGGTTTACTGTACATACCAATTGGATAAAAGCAATAACACATACACACAGTTTAGCACCTGTGCAGCAACTTATAAATCTGATTGTGTGTGTGAGAGAGAGAAAGAGAGAGAGAAAGAGAGAGAGAGAGAGAGTTAAAGTAAAATAGATCATCAAAAGGAAATGATGGCAAACAGGATATTTTATAGCTTTAATATGTCATATCAAACCAATACAGTTATGTTATGTGTAATTAACATTTGTAGCACTGAAATAATTAGGTTTTGATTTATGAATGAATTAATACATTAAATAGACTGTAATGTTAAAAAGTGAAATACGTTCAACATATTAACCAAAGCCCAAAACTAATTTAGTTTGATTCAGTTTTGTCAGGCTTTTCATGATTACAGATAAACACGTCATGACTGTGAATCAAGAGAGAAACAACCCATGTATCATGCTGAGTAGAAAATATACAAGCAGTAGTGACGGTAGTTGACTTGAAGCATTAGCTAATATTCTCTTTATTAATGTCAGGTGTAGAAGCAGTTTTAATCATAAGAATCAGTGTAAATTAGTGTTTAAAAATGATCTCGTATTCAACTGCCTTAATGAAGCTCTTAAAAACAGTTTTATTTCCACAGTTCTGCCTGGACTCTGGTCAGACTGCAGCGAACAAAGACTTGAATAAGAATGTAACCTCTACAAAAAGATCAAATTATCTCAAATAGTGTACTTCTATTGTACTTATTGTGTCTGTTTTTGTTTGTGATTTTGCAAAGTCAAACAGTAACTGTTGACAACAGCGTGGCGGCAGGCCCTGCTTCACAGATTTGTTGTAAACAGCAGTGTACAGATTATTTTCTCTGTGATGTGTATGTTTGTATGAATATGGAGAGAAAAATATACACATAGATAACAGATCATGCTGTTTATTCATATAAGATAGAAAGGATGCTGTCTAAATGTTTATTTATTTTTGATGTTATAAAAGATGAAACAATAAAAAAAAGAACAAATTATTTCAGGAAAATATATAAATTCTACTTTTGGAACAAGATCAAATTGGTATTTCACTTGTTTCTGTTCACTGACTCTTGTTAAAAATACACTGTGAATATTCCAAATGTGGTTTTACTTAATTTTCTTACTAAATTGGATTTTAGCATGCAAATTTTATTTAGCTGTCTTTTTTTTATTGGTCATGATGCTGAAACATGAAAAGCATCGTGGACATTCTGTGGCATCTCATTTTTTAAAACAAAGCTATATTCTCTTAGGTTCAACCAAAAAGTGATTCTTCACTGTCAGATTGTTGTATGTTTATAACTTTAGAGGCCTGAAGAGGTCATTTACACAAAAAAAGACCAAAGGCCCTTTTGTGTTGCAGACAGTTTTGTCGGCTTTCCTATTCTGTTAATCATTTTCAGATGTATCTTAGGGCCCATTTTAAGGATTTCTGTTTTATAGGAATATTTTCTTTTCTGTGTGTAACTTTAAGCTCATATGAGGTATCTCAGACTTCAGACCTTCAGCTGTCTGTTACAGTAAAATATATTTCCTTTCTTTAGAAAAAGGCTCATATTAACTTTGCAGTCTGTTCAAGCTCTTTCTTGTCTGTCAGGCCCTTCAGCTAGCTGGATGGTAGATGCAGAAAGAGAACATGTCCGAAAACGTGACTGAAATTACAATCGCTTGGCTTGCGTCTTTGTCCCCCCTCCACGGCCACAATGAAAGACAGCATCTTAAAATAGCTCTGGCTCTCCGGTTATTTACATTACCTTAAGTGCTGTACTCTCTGTCGTCTGGGACTCGGGGAGGAGCCACCCAGGGGTGGGTGGGGCTGCTGTTGGTCAGGCAGGGAAGATGGATTCTGGGTCGGGGGTTAGAGGGGGTGTAGCTTACTGGCACCCGTTGCCATAAAATCCACCAACCCTGATGCGCAGGAATGACGCAGGTGCCCCACCCATCCATCGCATCCTCCTCCCTCCATCGCTGGCGTCCTTTCGGACGTCCTTGAGAACTAAGACCAATCCCATAAAAAGAACCGAGGATGGGGGAAGAGAGAGAGAGAGTGTCCCATCTCCATTCATAGAAAGTACCTCAGAGAGCACTCATGATAATTAACAATTATGAAGAAAAACTGTCACTTGTCCAAAAGTCAATCCATTTATTTAAGGCTTCGGGGTGAGGAGGACAATGTTGGGGGATGGTTTTTGCTTTCTTCTAGAGAGATTTGGATGTAAACCAAAACAGATTCATTCGTTCATTCATTCATTCGTTCATAACGACTGGATATATTCAGAACGTCCTATGATGCCATTCCAGGAGTCATTGATATTTGGCCAGTGCAGATATTAGTCCTGCATTTGTAATAATATCTACACATTTTGTAGACGTTTGTTTTGATAGAGCATCCTCTTCTCTTCTTTTATGTTTACACATAAGTGCTCCGAATGATGTTTGTTTTGCTTTTCCATTTATTTAGAAACCCATGAGGACTTGATCGCCTAGTCACACAAACTGAAAACTACCCTTCCAAACCTCTCGTACAGCTGCATTTTTACCTTCCTTCTTGGTCTGGATGAAGATTCTTTAAGTGTCTAATTAGGTCCCAAAAGGAGAACAAGCACCCTTTAAGCTCTGGCCGACATGTTTAAAATTGGCTATTTGAACCATTTTTCCTTCACTACATTTTATCTGCTACAGTTGTCTGGCTTATTTTCCCCGACCAACCTTGAGAGATAAAAGAGAATTCTGGGAATCAAGGTCCCACTAGAGCACTTTCCCTCAATATGGACACGAGGAGATGAGATTACAGAGAGCAGACGGTGTATTCAGATAGACATCTAAATTGCTGGAGTCAGGCATAGCTTTAGAGAGCAAAGAGACTGTCCATGGATCACACTGCTCGCTGGAAATGTTTGTGATATGGAATGTTTTTTGTTTAACTTTTAAAAGCTTGGAGTAGCCTGAGCTATGATTTTCTTTGGTAAATTATATCTTATTTCAACTAACATAATTGGCTACCAGTGGCTTAGCACATAATTCTGGGCCCTGTAGAAAGGCATTTTCTATGGGCCCCTCCCCGCATCCACAGCTATTCCTTCTAGCATCTTTTTGGGCCCTCCTCACATGAGGGCCCTGGTTACTCAGTCCCCTTTTTCCCCCCGGTCCGACGACCCTGTTGGCTACCACCTTACATAAATTAGGGTGAACTCTGCATCAACAAATGTACAGTGTAATAAAATCCACGATACAAGCAATAACAGAAAGTCAGAGAATATGTGTCTTAACAAAACATCAACATTTAGATTGAATTAAGGACTATAGAGTACAACAAAACACATTTTCAACAATATCATGGTAGAGCAAGCAGGTAAATGGAAACTCATGTTGTATGTTCAGTTTAAAGAGGCACTCCACCAACTTTAGATTTGAAGATCAGTTAACTTATAAGGACAGCTGTATATTGTGTGTATGTCTGCAATACAAACTGGGGGTGTGGAGTTTGAAAGATGGGCATTTACCTGCCAGGGACTGTCTAATGAAAGATTACTGAGATGCATTAAGAGAATTTAGGATCCCACTTTTTAAGGCTTGACTCGTACAAGCTCTTCAAACTTGCACTTGAGTGGGGTACTGTCTTCAATCTCAGAGAGCTTTGATCTGACAGAAGCTCCAAACAGCCCCTGCACCCATCATCACCATCCTGTCAGAACTGTTCATGAGGCTTTAAGTTTCCACATCACACTTGTGTAAAATTGCATACTGGACCATGATTGGCCTTCACATGTCACAAAATCATGCTTGTACGTACACGTCTGAAACTCCCATCGTCAGCAGATCCAAACGGCCATCATTTTGCACAGCGAAGGTCAAACATCCAAGTGCAGTAACAATATAGAAAACACATTTCCGAGTGGACGGGGGTTTTAATATTTCTTGTTGTCAGTAGCGAAAAAAAAGTAAAAAATGCGTGATCTGAACATGATGTAGAGCTTAAGACATGGTTTCTGGATCAGAGTGTCTCTTCTCCAGATGGCGTGACACAAGGCAGCTCATATTGCATCTGTGGTTGAGGCACCATCACGTCGGCGGGCCACTATTTATGTCCCTCTTAAGTAATGCCCCCTGTAATCTAATTGAAAGGCAGCTAATTGAAACACAGGAAGAGGGCGAGGGAGGGAGAAAGGCAGAAGACAAAGAAGTGATGTAGGTACAAGAAGGAGATATAAGAATGTATGTGTGTGGTATATCAGCATAAATGTTGATAAAAGAGTTTTTACTTAAATGGCACAAACATACAGTTTTTTTATACACAAGTACAGACACATGCACAAACATAATGCCATGTCTAATTGTTTCCCACATATCTCTCCATCTCCTCCATTGGTCTTTCCAAGCAGCTGAGGAGCATCTTTAGCAAAATGAATGTAGCGGCTGCTCTAATCGAATCAGCCACGAGAACCTAATTATAGAACCGGCTTTGTTTCACTCGGGCCGGCTGCAGGTAGAACTGTCTGGGGCTCAGCACAAGAAGATTCCTAATAAGTCAGAACCATGAATCAGCTTCACTCATATGGAATTAGAGCTGGGATTGAAACTGTTACTCAGATCCTTACGAGACTCGGTTTTACAAGTGGTGGAGAGCCGTCAGCTCCAATGGATCAATACGAATCTAATTGTTTCTAATTGTCCAATGGACCTGCATGTATGGAGAGTCAGTGGGGCAGAGATTGAGAAACAAAAAAGACCTCTTGCATGTGAAATTCAAGTGCAAAGCAACAGTATTAAATGTATTAAAAAAAAGATGATGCAAAGTTACTGTTACAGTATTTACCAATTGATTTGGCTCAGTTTTCATAAAAGAGTTTCAATCTGCAAACTTTTTTAGTGCAAAAAAAGCCAAGCCTTGAAGTTTGCAAGAGTTTCTCCCTATTTTAACAACAATGCCCTGGTGAGCATTGCAACATAATTGCTAAAGACTCTACCACATTTCTGATATATGAGTGAAAAAAAAGAAGCAATGAAAATGATTTCCTTTTAAACCGTTTTAAAATGTTGCAGTTTTTGAGTGTCTGTTGCTATGAATGTGTAGTGAGTACAACATTTGGGCAAATTGTTGTTTAATGTTATGTGCTTTACAACCATACAATATCGCTGAACTTTAGCTTATTGTATTTAAGCTTTTTAAGACGTTTGTACTTGTATAACCATTGTGACAATAAACATCTTGAATCTTGTTTCATACCAAGGCCAGAGGAGCTTTAAACGTGAATGGTTGAAAATGTTTTTAAGTGCTGTTGGATTGTTTTTTGTACATGTTATCGAAGTGATGCTTGATGTCTTAAACACAAAATTTATGGTTGATACAGAACAGAGAAGGTGACTTGATGCAGTCCAAATCATACTTTCGCTGTATGAAAGCAGAATTTACTGTGGTTTAAAATTAGACTCTAAATTGCTTTTTTTTAATAATTTACAGTAATTCAGCATAATTCAATAAATAAAATGGAAGGCATTCTTACTCCTGTGCATATTTTTACATACCGACTACTGCATGCATTTTCCCCCTCATTGCTATTTGTATAATCTTCTCTGTAATGACTGTTGCAAACTCAGTTGTGATGTGAATTAGTAACTGTTATAGAGTAACTCTATATTCTGACTTGTGTTTCTTTATTCATATGAGGGCTGCCCTGCTGCACAACATGTTCCACTCGGTCCATCTCTTTTCTAAAGACAGCAAGGAAGGGGCACGTTGGATGGACGGTCATTTTTCTTATCCCATTGAAAATCAGTGGGGAGAATAATGTAGCAGCCACACACACATACACATACATACAAAGGCACACATTAGCCCCGGGGGACCTGTTCACTCTCCGAATGAAGAGGGAGGGAGGGTGGATGGGTCCCATGTGAACTATTCACATGCGCACACAAGGGCCCTTGTGGTGGTGGTGGTGGTGATGGGGGGTGGGTGACACAGAAGGAAACATGTGAAAATGCAGTTTCTATGTCATATCATTTTATTAATATAGCCATAAGATTTTAGACAAGAGAGAAATTAAGATTTTTTTTAAAATGTATTTTAAGGACACAAAACATTTGAGATTTTGTTAAATTTGACCTAATTAAATTCTAGATTTTGACTACAGTGTTATATTGATTTGACTGCAGGAGGTGCAGCATAAAGGGACAGTAATGGTGAAGCACAAGAGAAGAAACAAAGGACAAAGACAGGAAGAAAATGTTAGGAGGGTCGTCGTATCTCTTAGCTCATCACGACGCACATCCAGCCTCCAGCCCCACCCTGTCCTGTGTGTGTGTGTGTGTGTGTGTGTGTGTGTGTGCGTGCGTGCGTGCTTTTGAGCGTCTTTAGTATCACAACCAGTGCCCTGGCTGAATCTGAGCCAGAGGATCCATTAGAGCTGATTGAGGAGCACAAGGGTGCAGACATAACCCTGGGAGAAGGTGACGAGAACACACACGCACACGCACAAGTGCTCGCACACACGCGCAAGCGCACACACACACACACACACACACACACACACACACACACACACACACACACACACACACACACACACACCAATCCAGGCTAGTCACACAAACCATGAGTAAAACTAGAGCTATAAGCAGCTATGTCATAGCCATATAAAGACAGACACATGAGCACAGAGATGCCCATAAACTAGATCCACCATGTTAACGCATTTAAACATGCTCAAAGACACACACAGTCACGACCCCACCCACACACACACTCTTTTTCACAGCAGAGATTTTGAATTATCACGGCAGGTAAAGCACAGGTGTTAATAATATTAATGATGTCTCTGTTGTATTTAAGTGTTCCAGTAAGCCATGACAGTGTGACAGCATGCAGACTACAAGGACCCAAGAAGGGAAAGCTAGTAGAATACAGTAAGAAAAGTCAGACTAGATGTGTATGGGATATGGTGACATCCAATTGTGGGGTCAAGAAGAAGTCAAAGTGTGTTTTGGAGAAAGAGAGTAAGGACGAGTGTTTCCCTGTTGACAGAGAAGCAGAGAGGGTTTCTGCCTCTCGTCTGTGTCGTTGTGTTAGACAGGAGCAGGGAGAGGATCACTGGAGAGGAGCTGAGTGAGGGCGAGAGAGGGGAGACAACACATGGATGATGGGACGGGTGCTGTAGAGAGCACAGAGACAGTTTTGAGGAGGTCACACTCCAGCACGCTGCAGAGTGACAGTGTTTGGCTGGGTGTCGCATCAGGAGCTGCTCATGTCACAAGCAGGAGGTCTTAAAGGGGTGATAGAATGCAAAACCGATTTTACCTTGTTGAATAACGACAGTTCGGTGGGTAAATAGGACATACATAGAAGCTCAAAATCCCATTGATACCCGTATCCTCTGCAAATCTCACATTTTGAAACTGCCGCTGAATCACACAAAGCTGGAAGCTGACGTAAGCATCCCAACTCCTAGTCTTTGTCACGCCCCAACATTTGCATAGGCTACACCACTGACCTGAGGTCAGCTTAGTCTTCTGAATCTAGCTAGGTCATGCAGATCTCCAGAGGTCCGCTACTGAATTTCTGTGAGAAATCACAGACATCAAATTATGCGATAAATCAACTATGTAGAGGTCAAATATGGGCCGTTTTATGAAAATTGATGGCTAATTGAAAATTTTGTCTGACTGTGTGTCGCAGTTCAGCAGGAGCTCAGCAGGCTACGTGACAGCGGCCGGTGCTGCCTCGCCGCCCGGCGTGTCCTACTTCATAGACTCCGGCTCGCTGTGAGCTAGCTGGATCTCCGTCACGAAGGGAAGCCCGCGGCGCTCCATGACAGATAGATAGAACTTGGTGCCCACCTACCCCACTAACACAGAACGTTTAGGGAACGTTTAGGGAACGTTGGGGAACGTTAGTTTCTGGTTCCCTAAAGGTTAGTTCGAACCAAACCAAAAACTAACGTTTAGGGAACGTTCCCTCGTGGTTATAACGTTCCCTAAGCGTTAAGGGAACCAACCAAATGAAACGTTCTCCTGTGGTTGCACTGTACCTCCACACAACGTTCCCGTTTGGTTGTTTTTGGTTGTTTTTGGATGTTCTGAGTGCGGTTTTGAAAATGTTTATTTAAACCAGCTACATTTAAGTTTTTGAAATAAGCATATAAAAGGTTTGCAGTAACTTGATTTAGATTCACTCAAAAATGATTGGTCTTATAAAATCTAAGTAAGATAAACAACATAGCAAGAGAATATATTTATTTTTAGGCTGATAACAATTTTGTTAAAAATACTTTTGTGCTTGATTTTGTTTTTTTAACTGTATTAGGCGAAAATACTTAAAACAAGAATCTATCAATAGAACGATTTTTCTTTCATTTCACTTATCACTAACAAGTGGTTCAGTTCAGTGTACAAATCCAACTGTTACACCCCCACGCCAGTAGGAGGAAGACAGTGCCTCTGCTTTCAGGTGACCGATTGAAGTCCTGTCCTGACTTCCGTATACAACACCGGTATACTATACAGTATTAGCGTTTCCCAAAACTGCCGGGGCTATCGGCTCAAGCTAAATAATGGAGCTAGTTAGCTAGGTAGCTAGCTAACGTTAACGTAATATGTTATGTCTTACGATACATCCGAGGGCTGTATGCTGTAAAGCCTGTAACGTGGATGAGAGATAAAGCCATGGATGTATTAAGAGAAGTTCTGTTAACAAAACTGCAGGCTAACCTAGCACGACATAATGATTACACCGCCTTGGTTGTCTAAATACATCTATGGTTTATTTAGATAATGGTAATGGTAAGACCTCCAAGTACAGACTACTTTATTTACACAATTCAAATATTCTTTTTGCAATCAGTACAAATTGTATGGTCTTTTATTTCAGATGAATCCGTTCCACAAGCAAGAAAGCATTCCAGGACGGAGCGTGTGTCCGGAAGCCCTGTCCGTAAGTTAACATTTATGCATGCGTTTAAGAAACCAGTCATATTTCCTACCATGGAACTACTGACACTCAACCTGGTGCATATCACGTGACTGTTCTGTCTCTTCCTGCCTTTTTTTAGGTCAGCAGAAGTCACTGCCTCCACCACCTGCATGTACGTTTTTTTTAGTTTTTTTTTTTTTTTAGCGAAGTCTAATGTAACAGCATAGGTTCATCTTTTGCAATGACATGTGCAAGAAACCTACCATAAATTAACTGACCAATATTCATACCTACTTTCTTTTTAGATGAGTCAACACCACACAGGAAACCAGCCGGTCGCCCAGAGTTGGATGGGTCTATTGTAACGCAAGCTCGGCCTGCCACTTCATCTTGGGACCCGGTTGAAGGTACAGTGGCTTTGATTTTTCCATTTTCTTTTCAATACAATTTCATGACAAGGAACTTGAGAGTAACTTAACTTTTTTGTTGTTGTAAACAGCAGAACTCGTCACACAGGAGACGGAAATGAGAGGTAAGAAGACTCACTTAAGTTGTTCACATATGCAAGTATATAATAATATAATGTATTACTAAACTAACACCATTCATTTTTCCATAGCCTTGATGAGAAGCTGGATGAGCTGATCATGCTCTTAAGGAGCTCCCAGTCACCTCCCTCTGCTCCAGTTGATGACATGTTGCTGTCACCCTGCTCGGCAGTCACTGAGCTGCATGAGTTCTGACAGGAGTCTCTGTCCTAAGAATAACACTATATAATTGCATAAATTCAAATTTGTATTTCTATATGTTTTACAGCAACTTTTCCTGACAACCCTTGGGGGTTCGACTGGAGGTACTGCCATCCGTCGCATGCTACGTGCCAACCAATGACGTTCTAAAACCGTATAGCCTGCGGGGCAGAAAGGCAAAGAAGGTCTTCCAGGACCTGACAATCTGCAGAGTTATAACAGGCAGGTGTTATTTTATTGTTCACATCATTATTATGCTTAGCTTGGCTGATAAGAGGTTTTAATTTGACTTGTAACTTTGCTTCATTTTGACTTCTACTCTAGCGGCCTCCCAGAAAAACTTCCCCGTGCTGACTGCAGCAGATGTGGAGGACCCCACAGTGCTCCCCCCCCTCACAATATCCTAACAGACCAGTGTCAAAGGTGGACTCATTCAAGTTTCTGGGCTCCATCATTTCCCAGGACCTGAAGTGGGAGTCCAACATCAACGCCATCCTTAAAAAGGCTCAGCAGAGCATGTACTTCCTACGGCAACTGCGGAAGCATGGCCTACCACAAGAGCTATTGGCCATCTTCTACACTGCTGCTATCCTCCTGCCTCCTCCCCTCTGGCAGGCGCTACAGATCCATGCACAGAAAAACAACCAGACACAAGAACAGCTTCTTTCCCACTGCCATCACTATCCTGAACTGCTGATAAGTGGGGTCATCCACACTTTGGCCATTTACCTACACATTACATACTTTATCATTCCGATATGCATCTTGCACACTACATTTGCACTACATTGGCACTCTACATCCCACTCCATTGTTTTTTTTTCTTATTTGTATAGTTTCTGATTGTTATATTATTTTTTTAGGCCTTTTATATTTTTTGTATTTTGTTAATTTTATATTAAAGTTTTAAATCCCATCAAGTTTGCATGTTGCCTGTTCATTCATTCCTGCCAATATATAATAATTCATTCCTGCTCATGCACAGACAGTTTAAACTAATAATAAAATTGGTACCACAGTCGTTAGTTATTTAAAGGTTAGGGGAATGTAAAAAATAACGTTAGGGGAACGTTCTTTAAAAGTTACAACGGTAGGGGAACGTTCTCTAAAGGTTACAACGGTAGGGGAACGTTCCCTAAAGGTTGCAACGTTAGGGGAACGTTCTTTAAAGGTTACAACGGTAGGGGAACGTTCTCTAAAGGTTGCAACGTTAGGCGAACGTTCTGAGAACGGTCGATGTAACCAAAAACTAACATTCCCTAAACGCCAGGAAAACTTTCCATGGGAACCAAAAATTGTTACCTGGGTAGCCGCGGGGTATTGTTATAAACCAAATCTGTGGTAAAATGAATCTGATTTAACCATAGACTATAGGCTATGGAACTGGAGTGTTTCTTCAGAAACAAAATGGCTAACGTTAACTTGCTAACTGCTAGCTTATCTGAGAAGACAACTTTTGGTTCCCCATGTTGCAATGCTACCTGGTTAACAACAGCTGTCAGGGTCTCAATCTTCCCTGAAAGGATTTACCAAATATGAAAGCAGCAGGATAACGCTGTGAAATTGGGCAAATATATAGCTACCCAAACTGAATGGACACACCAAACTGAGGAGAACAGGTAGGCTATGTGCTCAGTCAGATTACCTGTGTTAAACTGTACAATTGTGTAATATGTGCACTGACTGCAAAGTGTTGCCGATTTTTCCAACTAAAAAAAACATTAAGTCTAACCCCCACATGTGTCACATCAACATAAAGCCTATGATGTCTTCTGTCAGGGTAAACAACCCTCAGCCCAACATGATGTAGGCTATGGCTTTAGACATATGAACCAAAACGCTATGGATAGATACCTGAAGGGGAACCCATATAATGAGTTCACAAGCTGCCATATCTCTTAACCTTCATCTTCTCTTGGAAATTTATGGAAAGCTAAAATTTACAACTTCCTTGATCCAATTATCTTCTGCCAGACTGTGAGGAAAATGGTAACCTTTAACGGCAATAACAGACACAAGGTCCAAACTGGACAGAGGACGACTATTAGGTGTATGTGGTGTGCAGAGAGAGAGAGAGAGAGAGAGAGAGAGAGAGAGAGAGAGAGAGAGAGAGACTTAATCATTGTATTTCATTATAGCAAAGTGTTTGTGATACACCTGTTTTTCAGTTTCAGTTGCTTTATACGGTGGGCAGAAAAACTGTCACACAGAAGAGCCAATGAATTTTTGTTTGGTTGCTTTTCTATTGGTGTTTTCAGTTTGTGGTGGGACATTTATGAATAATTCTTTTAGCAATTTCTTTAATAAATTGCAAATGGTGGCCGCTCATCGTTCAGGTGAATCAAAAGGTTGGATACAATGTGGCCTATAAGTACATTACACTTGTACATTCAAGAACAACCTGCTTCTTTATTTATTGTCCACTAGATGTCACTCTAATCCAAAGCTAGAAATGTCTCGACTAGGAAAGGCTGGGTGATACATTCATGTTCATGCTTTAAAACAAAAACTTCAAGTGTCAGGAAAGCAACAAGTGTTTGTGCTTTCAGCTGCAAAAGTTGGACATGATGTTATAACCACCAATAACAATATAGTATATCATATAATGTAGCTATAATATGGTGGCGGTGGTGATGTGCTGGAGAAAGACAAAATGTTCAAAGTTACTTTATTAGATTTATCAAGACATGACACAAAGTGTTTTTCTTTTATTGTGTTTAGGTCAAAAATGCATCAACATACAAATATTTGTAATTACATAGTTATTTCAAATGTTTCAAAATGTTTTCTGCTTATTGTAAAGCTTATGTTGTATTCTGAGTTTATTTTAAACAAACATTATTCCAGGATTTGGACTGAATATCCAGATGTTTAAAAAGATTTTTGCTTAAACAAAATCTTTATCAACATTTCCACTGTTGCATAATAGGCTATGTGTGTGTTATCCTTGAATTAACACTTTTGTCCACCAGCCAAATGGCTAGTTGTTTAAATGTACTATGTTTAAATTTTAGCAGCCGCTCAATTTGTTTTTTGGCTGGTGAGTGAAGCAAATCTACCAGCCACTTGCATATTTTACCCATATTTGGCTGGTGGATGGTGCTAATTTTGAACCCTGCTAGCTTTACTTTCCCATCAGATTGGCAAAATCTCAACAAAATTGAATCCATAATCATATTCATTTACTGTATCAACACCATTCTGATTGGTTTTTACATACCGTATCATTTCTGCAACCTGCAGCTGTGTCTCTAAGTGGTTCTGTGTTGTTCCATTATACAGATCTTGATAATTTTCTCTTACAAATAGCTGGTGCTTTTTATGCATCAAACTAAACATCTGAGATAACCGACCAATTATTCAGATAATGAGTGATAATGTCAGCTGTCCTCCTCAGCAGAAGTACTGGTGTGTGGACTGAAATACGAATACAGCCAACACTGCACTTCAAGAATAGATCAGAGTGTTAAGCTGAAATCGATCTTGGGTTAAGATGCATGTGGATTTGAGGAAAAGTATTTTCAAGGGATTGTGGCGAGACCACAGATCAGTCAGAATTTCTTACCTTTTTAAAGTAGAGGTTTTTGGTACATTGTGTTATTCTATTTTCAGTGCAGGGGTTTTACACACAAAGACCCCAGACACACTTATACTACCTCCCCTCTCAGTTGTACAGGAATGTTGGGTTCTTGCATTTCATCTTGGAAACAAAGGATTGACTCTGAGCCAAGGTGATGTAATCAACCTCCATTATATGAAAACGTGAGCGTTCCTGTCAAACACAGCGTAGACCTGCCTCAAATGCAGTGTTCAAATTCTCAGCTAAAACTTGGGAGGCCTGAGGATGAGTTTTATTCCTGGGGGAGCCTTGAAGAAAAAATGCTCCCCTGCCTCTCTGGATTTTGGCACTGCTTGATTCTTTAAATAAAACCAACACCACCTCACATGTTAGCAACGCTTTGAAGCCCATAATGCATCAAATCAATGCATCACAAAAAGTTACATCAAGCTTTTATAATGCATTACAAAGACATAATGTATAATAACAGCCAGAGGACATTAAATATGTTGACAAAACAATCTCACATTAGGGTCCATTTAGTAGCTGCACAGGAGCTTTCGATCAGTCTTCATGCAGATGGAGTTTGATAAGTTTTCTAAATTTTCATTTTACATATATATATGTATATGTATATATGTGTGTGTGTATATATATATATATATGTATGTATATATATATGTATGTATATATATACATATATATGTATGTATATGTATATACGTATATATATATGTATGTGTGTGTATATATATATGTATGTATATATAAGTATATATATGTATGTGTGTGTATATATATATACATATATATGTGTATATGTATATATATATGTATATATATATATGTATGTATATATATATACGTATATATATATATATGTATATGTGTATACGTATATATATATGTATGTGTGTGTGTGTATATATATATATATATATATGTATATATGTATACTCAAAAAAGAAACGTCCTGTCACTTTCAACTGCTTTTATATTTTAAGCAAACTTAACATATGCAAATATTTAATTTATATATAAACAACTAAGACATAAACTGAACAATTTTCACAGACATGTGACTAATAGAAATTGAATAATGTGTCCCTGAACAAAAGGGGGGGGGTCAAAATCAAAAGTAGCCTTCAGTATAGGGTGTGGCCACCAGCTGCGTTAAGTACTGCAGTGCATCTCCTCCTCATGTACTGCACCAGACTGGCCACTTCTTGCGGTTGTTGTTGCCATCCTGTACCTGTCCCGCAGGTGTGATATTCAGATGTACCCATCCTGTGCAGGTGTTGTTACACGTGCTCTGCCACTGCGAGGACAATCAGCTGTGCTTCCTGTCTCCATGTAGCGCTGTCTTAGGCGTCTCACAGTAGGGACATTGCAATGTATTGCCCTGGCCACATCTGCTGTCCTCATGCCTCCTTGCACCATGCCTAAAGCACGTTCACGCAGATTAGCAGGGACCCTGGGCGTCTTTCTTTTGGTGTTTTTCAGAGTCAGTAGAAAGGTCTCTTTACTTTCCTAATTTTTTTTTAACTGTGACCTTAATTGCCTACCGCCTGCAAGCAGTTATTGTCTTTTCGACCGTTCAACAGGTGCATGTTCATTAATTGTTTATGGTTCATTGAACAAGCATGGAAAACATTGTTTAAACCCTTTACAATGAAGATATCTAAAGTTATTTTGATTTTTACAAAAGTATCTTTAAAATACAGTGTCCTGAAAAAGGGGCGCTTCTTTTTTGGCTGAGTTTATATATATATATATATATGTGTGTGTGTGTGTGTGTGTGTATGTGTTATATCTTGACCTTTTTAACTGTTACATACCGTGCTGCAGAAAGACAGACATCCTGTTACCAATAAACACATCTTTACTTGACCTGCATTACTGCAGACAATAAAAAACATTTACCATCGATTATGGTTACAAAAAGCTCCACAATGTTCCCAAATCTTTACCACTTGTCATGAAAAATGAGTAAAGTAAGCAACTGTATTGGGTTACTTGACCAGTGCATCCAATTGTATAAGCTGTGCATATGTTTTATATGTAAAATCTTAATATGTGGTAACTATAGCTGTTAAGAAATGTAGTAAGTAAAAAGCACAATAATTGCCACTGAAATGAAGTAGCCTATAAAGTAGCGGAAAAAAGGAGGTACTCAGGTAAAGCGCAAGTAGGCTACCTACCCACTTAACCCTTGTGTTGTCTTCCCTTCTTCTTTTTTTCGACGTTTTTGGCGCCTTTTTTTCACAGTTTGTTTTTGCTTTTTCCAAAGTTTTCCATTTTTTTATTTTTCTTCTACACATTATCAGCGGTTATTTCTACGTCCCATATTTTCTGATATAAAACAAAAATTTTAAACGGGTCAATGTGACCCGAAGTCAACACAAGTGTCTTTTTTTTTTTCATTTGTACAAAAACAAAGTAGACTATAAAATGACATGTTATGATTTGTTAGTGAGCTGTAGAGGTGCTGGCAGGCAGGTTGTACCTTTGGACAGAGCCAGACTTGCCCCCCTCTGTCTTCAGTCTTGTGTAAGTTGTATGAATGTTCTTATCCAACTTTTGGCAAGTACAGTAGCCCAGTGGTTCCCAACCTTTTTGGTCTGAGGTACCCCCACAGCCCTGTCGGATGAACTCACGTACCACATCCTGCAATACATTTTTTCTCATACAATTGAACTGTCAATATTTAGGTTTGTTTGGTCAGCAATCCTACCACTAGCCTACTAGGCTATTGCTACATTGGGCGAGGCTGAATGTTTCAATCATTTATCCATTAACGCTACTGTTAGCTAATTATTTGAACTTTGTATTCACTACTTTTGAATACCTATTTAAACTGATGTGCTCAAGCAACAGCTCGCTTGCTGACTAGTTTTCATACAATCTGCAAGATGTAGTGTTCAGGTGTTACAGTGTTAACCCTGTTAATATGTGGATATATTCTTTTAATCAAATCTTTTTTTTTTTATTAGTTGAGCTACTCTCCAATCTTTCCACATACCCCCTGGCAACTGCAGAAGTACCTCCTGGGGTACAAGTAGGTTACCCCCTGGTTGGGAATCACTGCAGTAGCCTACACTTGATGTAGGCCTATTTGTCACTTTCATGCATGCATGATGTCAAGATGTTCACAAGTAGGAGGTTGAGGCTTACATGGGGCCTTTGAAGGCATCATTATGTTTTCACAGAGCTTTCCAGTGAACAGTTAATGTCTCTGTTGGCCGTCCTTTTCCTTCTCCTCCCACACAGCCAAACCAATACAAACATTTCTGTAGGCTACAGTGAGGAGACTCTCAAATTACCCGTCTTATCTAGGGCACCTACAGGGACACGACCGGGATAAAACAAAAGAGAGAGAGAGTAGAGAGAGAGAGAGAGAGAGAGATGGCACAAACCGACAGCCAAAGTTCAACTTTCCCTGAGATAGTGGAGCTAAACGTGGGTGGGCAGGTGTATGTGACCCGACTTGAAACTCTCACGGCGGTGCCCAACTCTCTCCTGTGGGCCAAGTTCACCCAGAGCTCCCCGGGCGATCTGCCAAAAGACAGCAAGGGCCGCTTCTTTTTCGACCGCGACGGCTTTCTCTTCCGTTATATTTTGGATTATTTGCGGGACTCTGAGCTTTTCTTGCCCGAGTTTTTCAAAGAGCGGAGGAGGCTGCAGAAAGAATCAGACTTCTTCCAGCTGCCGGAGCTGTCGAGGCGCCTGGCCGCGGTCAGCAAACAGAGCTCGTACACGGAGGAGAGCGGGGAGCCGGAGGAGGCTGAGCTCAGCAGCCCCGTCACCTCCTCCTCGGACAGGAGCCGCTCTCCTGGGGCCAAAGCCGGCTACATCACCATCGGGTACAGAGGCAGCTACACTATCGGGAGGGACATCCAGGCGGACGCTAAATTCCGCAGGGTCGCCAGAATAACCGTCTGCAGCAAGATCTCTCTGGCTAAAGAGGTTTTTGGAGAAACCCTGAATGAGAGCCGCGACCCGGACCGCCCGCCTGACAAATACACCGCCAGGTATTACCTCAAGTATAACTTCCTGGAGCAGGCGTTTGACCGGCTGGCCGAGGCTGGTTTCAGCATGGTGGCATGCAACTCCACTGGGACCTGCTCATACGCCAGTAATGACCCGGGGGAAGACAAACTGTGGACCAGTTACACAGAGTATGTTTTCTCCCGATAAACGAACTGAAAACTGCTATGTGGGGTGTAAGCGTGCATTCATGCTCACGACTTATTTTAACAACCTTAACACTTGGAGCAATCGTCAGTTACAATAGTTATTAGCCTACTGTAATTAATTAACTTTCCCAGACAGTTTCAGCCGTGTCTAGTTTCAGTTTCTTGTGTTTTTGCCCCTCTCTGCTCTGTGCAGTGGGATCAGCCAGAGTTTAACTTTTCTGCCATTTTCTGCAAGAGGAGGACTCCAAACTCAAACGTAGGCTACAACTCATTGGTTTGTGACGAGTAAAGATAAATGTCACTCCTATGTTTTTTTGTTTTTTTTTGTGTGGCCTAACGTTAGTTGGCCTCATAACCTTCATGGTTTTAACAGACTGTTCGTTCTTAAGTAAATTGTATAAACGTACCTCAGGTTGGCAGAAATGTTAGAAGCTGGCTTATTTAGTAAATAGCCTACTGTTTAGCCTCTCAAGTCTTTTTGGGGGGTTCGATTATATCAACAACACAGGCTACAATATCACTGCTTTCAAGAATTACACATGGGTACTTCTTCACAATACATTATGTGCCATCTATGAGCTGTTGTCATTGTTTTCTCTTTAGATATAACTGCAAATAAAGTGTGACATTGTAACACTATTTTCCCTGTCGTCCCCTTGAGTTCACTGTGAAAACGTATTTAAGATGTATGTCTTCATACATTGATGCTTCTTTTCATGCATGTGTACACAAGCATACACATCATCAGTGTTCTTGGGGAATTCTCTGTGAAGGCATTTTAGAAGTTTTCACGACTATCTTAAATGGGCTCTTGCATAAAATTAAATCGAGACATTTTCATTGATATATTCATGGACTTATTAGAGATCAAATCCAACCCCCTTCTGAATAAGAGATGACCTCAGACTATAATGTCACTAAAAAGGGTTTGATGAGAATTTGACCTGAATTAAGTTACATCGTATTGCTTTTAACATTAAATGTGACATTCATCACATCATGAACCATGAAGGTCACTGAATCAAGAAGGGAGTGATGATGGTATAAATAACTTGGTTACAGTAGAAGTGCAGCATGAACTTAACTGCACAACAGTTACATCTTAGACAATCTGCTGCCAAGTCACGGCATTCATAGTAAAGGCTGCCATCAGTCATGGTACTAAAACATTGCAAATTTGCTGATTTCTACACCTTAAAAAAGGTAAAAGTAAAAGTAAAAGTAGGAAAAGTAACTTTGCATTGCCAGTTCTCCTCATAGAGGTTTATCCATGCAAATTATATAAATTACTCTGGATTTTACACATGTTCCCGGCCATTTCACTAAATTGCCTCTTCCTTTTACTATAGGATGATATATTTATGTCCAGTTCAAGCTAAAGCTAAGTTGAATGCCAACAAATTGTAGCCAAAAGAATAAGTTGGTAGCTGATCTGTCAGAGCATAGCAGTGTTCTTCTTTGCAACACAGAAAAGCTCTGTTATCTCCCCTGGGCAGGATGGGAAGGAGGAGGAGTATTTCTTTTTGGCTGACAAGTACAGTAATCAAATGTCTGTTCTCTTGTGGGATCCTGGGGCCCAAATCCAAACTATCCCAGAATCAAGTCTAATCAAAAAAAAGGGGGTTGGTGTAGGCTGTGTTAAGTGTGTACCTGAATTTGAATGTGTTAAAAGCAAACAAAATCATGTATTTCTCAAATGTCCAGGAGCACTGAAGCTGTTACTCTAAAACACATTAGGATTGATTTGTTCCTTAACTCTCTATGTGCGAACAAAATCATATAAAGATGCACACACACACCCTCCAACAAACCAACCTCCCACACACATTTTGCCACCATTAAGCCTTGTAAGAGCTGCAAAGATAGACATGCCATTGCCTACACAAAAGACCTCGTATCTGCTGTCAGCTGATGCTGCCATCTGGACAGGAAAAAGGAAGGATCGACCACAACTCTTCCTCTAATGCGATTTCCAGTAACAGGACGCAGTGCTCCGCTGTCCTTGGCAAAAACACAGCAACAGGGGCTCAGCAAAATCGCACACATATGTCCTCAATGTTCCTTATATGTTCTGCATTAGATTGAGACCATATGAAATTATCAAAAGACGCATTAAACACTTAATTGAATTAAAATTTTTTTTTATGGTTCCTCTGAGATGAGGATGAGTGCATCTGCCAAGCAGCTATTTTTAAAAGACATTGGTGTGTGATTTAAAAAAAAAAAACCCACTTCAAACACATTTCACACGATTCATGCTATTTTTTCTGTAAGAACACTCTGTTCCCCAAATGCTAAAAAAACTGCACACACACACACACACATAAATGAACACACAGAGCGCAGGAGGGAGACCGATAAAGAGAGCCAAATTAGCCTATTTGCAGAGTTGGTGATAACAGCTTTTTTCATATCACTCTCTATGTGCTGAATCTATTACACTTGCTCTGACAGTGTCTGCCTCCAGCTCACTGCGACCTGCATGTCTTTAATAGTGTTTCATTTAATTTTGAATCCTTGTCCATCTCTTCTGATATAGCCTAGACACAATCACACTGTTCACAGACAGAACAACACATGAATCATTAATTAATACAATGTGTTTCTCTTTGTTTAGGTGTGAGAGCAGAAAATAAAATCTGACGGCATTCAGCTAAATGTAACAACATTCTCCCTTCATTTCCATTTTATCTGAAATTTCCCATTTACAATAGAGCTAGCACAGAATTCTAACGGTGGCGGTTACATTTGCATTTATCAATACTGTGTACTGCAGGATTTCTCAAGTACTTTGGCTTAGTTGTGAAGCATGAGCATGAAAATGTGGGATCCTTGCAGACTTTGGAGTGTGTATTTCCCCTTTCGAGAAATAACAACATTCTGACTATAGATAAAACCGAAAGCCTCACAAAAGTCATAGAAAGAAAGCATATGGTTTTTCCCAATTATGTTTTCAGAAGGGTGAAACTTAGTGAAACGTTTTGGCTTATTGGCTCTCTGATAATCATCTTACAAACATTAGCGCCATAAGTGAAGCTAATATTGTAAAGCCGCCTACACGTGATATGCAATTTGCTCTCTGCACGCCACTAGGTCGCAGAGCAAAGCACAGAGAGCAAAGCTCAGCGCAAGTATTCATCGTTAAGGGTGGCAAGGAAGCTATTTCCCATTGCTAGGTAACAACATGGTGTCATATCATTGGTTGCGCTTTCGGAAGGTCAGCGGCAACTAGGTCAAAGTTGAAAAAATTTGAACTTTGAGCGCAGTGCAAAGCGGCAAATCCGAGCAGTGCGCCTGTCCGAGCGCAGCGACTAGTTGGGCGCCACCGCCCTCCCCATAGGAAATCAATGGAACGGCCAGCGCAAAGCAGTTGTGCATGTGTAGGCGGCTTAACAGAGAATCACCAACTGCCAAACATTTCAAAATCCTTAAATCACCTTAAATCTACTTAAAACAGCAATAAGTCTTTATCAATTAAACTAAACTAAATTTAGGATTTCACTCGACATGAAACTATCCAAAGCTGTCTTCATTTGCAGAGTGGACATATTGTATTCATGTTTGTCAGCATAGTAAATCTGTCTGGGTGACAAATGCATCTATTACTTGAAAAAAAATAAAAGTATCCTTAAAAGGAATAGTTAGACATTTTGAAAAATGTGCTTGTTGGTTTTCTTGCTGAGAGTTAGATGAGAAGATTGATACTGCTTCAATATTTGTCCGTCTAATATCTAAGGCTATAGCCAGCAGCATGTTAGCTTAGCTTAGCAGAAAGACTGGAAACAGGGAAACAGTTAGCCTGGCTCTGTGTGAAGGTAACAAAATCCACCTACTGTACCAGCACCTCTTAAGCTAACGGAAGAGTGACATAAAAGACACAATTAGTGATCCAAATGCAATAAAAAAAATTCTACACAAGACTCGACCCTGCGATCACTCCCTTTAATTGATAGATTGATATTTACTTTATTACTCAAACTCATCATTTTTATAAACCTCAAATGTCTGTAGTAAACAAATGACAGATTGTCCCTTTAAATCACTGCAACGTTTCTAATGACAAGCACTAACAGAACAAAGCCGAGCTGTTTAGTAAAGCTTGACATTTCATTGTTGACCTTCGATGACAAAATAATCTCAACTCAAGGTCCACTTACTCGCTTAACACTTGTTCTGGAGCTCTTTCACAGCTCTTTAATCTCTTTAGTTATTAGAGCAAACACTTCACTGTTTGAATAAACCCGTAGAAGATTTGCAGCCATTGACTGCTAATGTAAAGTACACATATTTTAACATTGCAGGCTTTTATCACTGCAGACTCAAACTGATGGTGTTTGCTAGCCACCTGAACACACACTTAGCCCAATTAGGTGTTTGTGTTACCAAGCAGTGGAACCATTAAGGGTTCATACATTCCTTGAATCATTAACAGTTCTCAGAATTGTGTTCAACTAAAATGTAAAAAGTGTTGTGTGCTTTTATGACTAATCAAAGTGAATGTGATGTATCAGTGACTTTCACAAGAAAACAAACATCCCCTTTCACTAATCCTTGGCCAGAGCAGAAGTCTGGCAGAGCTGCTAAAACACTGTTTAAAGCCACAATCCATCATTTGTAAGCCCAGCTATGCTCTTGAATTGTGACTCTAATCCATAGCAATGTGATGCTGACAGTCAGGTCTGACAGGTTTGTTATCATCATAAGGGATTGCAGCTTTATATTACCTCATTTCCTCTTTATTTCGTGTGAGCAGGTCTGTGTTTGAGTACAGCATGAAGTCGACCTCTGCACTGGAGAAAAGGTAAAATGCAGGAAATGAAAGCAATAATAAACTCTAGTCAGGAGTTTGGTCCCTCTGCAAGACTCCTTTAAGTCTGACATAATAAAGTGAAATCCCAGCAATAATACAAGACATGCACATCTGCACTCAACAAACCTTTGTTCTCTTGCTGCTGTTTTTTTTTGTAGCTGATAGCACAGAAATGCAACACAAAATACAAAATAATAAAAACCACAGATGTTTTTAAATCATGACAGCATTTCACAACTCATACAGTACAGCCTAGTTTTGTTACTTGGAGCAGCACTAACGGTGAATATGGGGATACATTTTCAAATCACACTGGCACAATGAAAGTTCGTGGAGGATTTAAGCTGTACAGCAAAATACAAATTACTTTTATCAAGTAAAGGCCGTTCATGTTTTCACAACCAGCAGCCACAATTAAAAACGAAATGTTGTAATTTACGTTGAACTTGTCTTAGTATATTTAGAGCAAAAATGAACAAAACACTGGAAGTACAGTGTTGTCTTTGGGTTATATTTTTTATTGGATTTCTTAAAGTGCCCATATTATGAAAAAATCACTTTTTCTGGGATTTGGGGTGTTATTTTGTGTCTCTGGTGCTTTCACACACATACAAACTTTGAAAAAAAAAACATCCATGCTGTTTTGAGTGAGATACGGGTTTCTGAATGTAACCTGCCTTCAGTCTCTGGGTGAGCTGTTCAAAATCTGCACGGCTTTCTACGTCACTAGCAGAGACGAGGGGGCTAGGGGGCTAACCGTTAGCATGCTAGCTCGTTCTCAGTGGCAAAACACTGCTACAACACACACAAATTCACCCTAATTTACAAAATAAATTGTATAGAACTACTTACATGTCCCTGTTCTGCAGGTATTCCACACAAAGTTGGAAGTGTGCCCTCATTTAGAAGAGGTCTCCCAGATAATCCTTCCTTGTACAGGCCGAAGTTGCAGAAACAGCTAGCTAGCTCATGTAATCCTTACCTAGCTACTGCGCGTGTGCAACTGACAACAAAGATGTTACAGAAGTTGCGAGGTCTCTCTGTAGCTAAAACAGAGACCTGACACAGGGTGAAAAGAGGTTCTGCAGAAATGTGCAGTACAACAAAAATATGGTGTTTTTTGAAAATTAAACCATGTAAACCTATTCTGATACAATCTCAAATTACAATTATGAACCTGAAAATGAGCATAATATGGCCACTTTAAACTGGTTTCTTGCCCTGCAGTCAAGAAAAGAAGTGAGGCTTTTCTTCCTTAATACTTAATAAAGTGGAATCAATTGACAAATAGGAATGCATGAAATTACAGTCAACACTACAGCAGGTTTTGGAGAAACTATTTTCTTAATTGTTTTGGCTTTTGCATGCTTTCTTTCTTTTGCAACACTTTGATGTTGGGGGGGGAATAAAACCCAGGTGCAGCTGCAGACAGACAGATAAAAATCTGTGATCCCCCAGTGGACATTTTCTCTGTCTCCTTCAAGGATCAACCATAAAGCTCTGTCTCCCCGTCTGCTCTGTGTAGTTTTGTTGGGTAGAGGGAGGGTGTAAATGTCACCAGTCTCCGCTGAGCTGTTCTCAGCACCCAGCAGCACACCAGAGATTGGTGCAGCTCCCAGTGACAAAGCTGAGCCTTGCACTGTGCCAGTTAACTAAAAGGTAAAAGGCTGCAGGGAACAGAGAGGAAGAGATTGAGCATCCTCCTCCCCTGCTGTGGCTTCCTTTCACAAGAAGTGCAACTCCCTCCCTCTCAGGGCTGTCTGAAAGGGCAAGATGTGGGAAAGGTGTGTCTGAGAGACTTTTTAATTTGACCATGTCATGAATCGTAAGATACCGCATTATTTTTGTCCTTTGTGCAGTGGTTCAACAAAACAGTGTTTCCTGTCAGCAACTGATACTGAAGAAAGTATAACCTTTAGCTTATAAAGTCCCAGCTTTCTTTGCCTTTGCAGCTAGTCATGGTTTTCAAGACTTTCTCTTAACGTAATTCACGAAAAACATTCAAAAATCCTATGAAAAATCGAGGAAGGGAGGAAGTGACCCTGCCCGGAGGAAGCCCGGGGCCCCCGTCTGGAGCCAGGCCCAGATGGAGGGCTCGTCAGCGAGCGTCTGGTGGCCGGGTTTGCCACGGAGCCTGGTCGGGCACAGCCCGAAAAAGCTACGTGGCGGACATCCCTCCATCCCATGGGCCCACCACCTGTGGGAGGAACCGCTGGGGTCGGGTGCGCTGCCACATGGGTGGCAGTGAAGGTCAGGGGCCTCGACGGACCAGACCCGGGCAGCAGAGGCTGGCTCTGGGGACGTGGAATGTCACCTCTCTGTGGGGGAAGGAGCCGGAACTTGTGCGGGAGGTGGAGCGCTACCGGTTAGATCTGGTGGGGCTTACCTCTACGCACAGTCTTGGTTCTGGAACCATACTCCTGGATAGGGGTTGGACTCTTTTCTTCTCCGGAGTTGCCCAGGGTGTGAGGCGCCGGGTGGGTGTGGGGATACTCACAAGCCCCCGGCTGAGCGCCGCTACGTTGGAGATTAACCCGGTGGGACGAGAGGGTCGCCTCCCTACGCCTGCGGGTTGTGGGGGGGAAAAACTCTGACTGTTGTTTGTGCATATGCACCAAACAAGAGTTCAGAGTATTCGGCCTTCTTGGAGGCCTTGAGTGGAGTCCTGCATGGGGCTCCAGTCGGGGACTCCATAGTTCTGCTGGGGGACTTCAACGCGCACGTGGGTAATGATGGAGACACATGGAGAGGCGTGATTGGGAGGAACGGCCTCCCTGATCTAAACCAGAGTGGTTGTTTGTTGTTGGACTTCTGTGCTAGTCATGGATTGTCTATAACGAACACCATGTTCGAACATAGGGATGCTCATAAGTGTACTTGGTACCAGAGCACCCTAGGCCAAAGGTCAATGATCGATTTTATAATCGTTTCATCTGATCTGAGGCCATATGTTTTGGACACTCGGGTGAAGAGAGGGGCGGAGCTGTCAACCGATCACCATCTGGTGGTGAGTTGGGTCAGGGGGTGGGGGAAGACTCTGGACAGACCTGGTAAGCCCAAACGGGTAGTGCGGGTAAATTGGGAACGTCTGGAGGAGGCCCCTGTCCGACAGACTTTCAACTCACACCTCTGGCGGAGCTTTTCGTGCATCCCTGTGGAGGCTGGGGGCATTGAACCCGAGTGGACAATGTTCAAAGTTTCCATTGCTGAAGCTGCGGTGAGGAGCTGTGGTCTTAGGGTCTTGGGTGCCTCAAGGGGCGGTAACTCACGAACACCGTGGTGGACACCGGTGGTCAGGGAAGCCGTCCGACTGAAGAAGGAGTCTTTCCGGGATATGTTATCCCAGACGACTCCGGAGGCAGTTGCAAGGTACCGAAGGGCCCGAAGGGCTGCAGCCTCTGCCGTGAAAGAGGCAAAGCAGCGTGTATGGGAGAAGTTCGGAGAAGACATGGAGAAGGACTTTCGGTCGGCACCAAGGTACTTCTGGAAAACCGTTGGCCACCTCAGGAGGGGGAAGCGGGGAACCATCCAAGCTGTGTACAGTAAGGATGGGGACGCTGTTGACCTCAACTGAGGAGGTAATAGGGGCGGTGGAAGGAGCACTTTGAGGAACTCCTAAATCCGACTAATACGCCCTCTATGGTAGAGGCAGAGCTGGAGGATGAGGGGGGATTGGCATCAATTTCCCTGGTGGAGGTTGCTGAGGTAGTTAAACAACTCCACAGTGGCAAAGCCCCAGGAATTGATGAGATCCGTCCAGAAATGCTTAAAGCTCTGGGTGTGGAGGGGTTGTCTTGGTTGACACACCTCTTCAACATTGCGTGGAAGTCTGGGACGGTGCCTAAGGAGTGGCAGACCGGGGTGGTGGTTCCCCTTTTTAAAAAGGGGGGACCAGAGGTGTGTGCCAATTACAGGGGTATCACACTTCTCAGCCTCCCGGTAAAGTCTACTCCAAGGTGCTGGAAAGGAGGGTTCGGTCGATAGTCGAATCTCAGGTTGAAGAGGAACAATGCGGATTCCGTCCCTGGTCGTGGAACAACGGACCAGATCTTTACTCGCAAGGATCCTGGAGGGAGCCTGGGAGTATGCCCAACCAGTCTACATGTGTTTTGTGGATCTGGAGAAGGCGTATGACCGGGTGCCCCGGGAGATACTGTGGGAGGTGCTGCGGGAGTACGGGGTGAGGGGTCCCTTCTCAGGGCCATCCAATCTCTGTACGACCAAAGCGAGGGCTGTGTCCGGGTTCTCGGCAGTAAGTCGGACTCGTTTCAGGTGAGAGTTGGCCTCCGCCAGGGCTGCGCTTTGTCACCAATCCTGTTTGTAGTATTTATGGACAGGATATCGAGGCGTAGTCGGGGTGGAGAGGGGTTGCAGTTCGGTGGGCTGGGGATCTCATCGCTGCTTTTTGCAGATGATGTGGTCCTGATGGCATCATCGGCCTGTGACCTTCAGCACTCACTGGATCGGTTCGCAGCCGAGTGTGAAGCGGCTGGGATGAGGATCAGCACCTCTAAATCGGAGGCCATGGTTCTCAGCAGGAAACCGATGGAGTGCCTTCTCCAGGTAGGGAATGAGTCCTTACCCCAAGTGAAGGAGTTCAAGTACCTTGGGGTCTTGTTCGCGAGTGAGGGGACAATGGAGCGGGAGATTGGTCGGAGAATCGGCACAGCAGGTGCGG
Source organism: Sander vitreus (assembly GCF_031162955.1). NCBI lineage: Eukaryota > Metazoa > Chordata > Actinopteri > Perciformes > Percidae > Sander > Sander vitreus. Next base: position 19,310,334 of record NC_135855.1, on the reverse strand, counting down.
TATTACATTCAATTTATCGCACCATTGTGACGAAAAGAGAGCTGAGCCCGAAGGCAAAGCTCTCAATCTACCGGTCAGTTTTTGTTCCTACCCTCACCTATGGTCATGAAGGCTGGGTCATGACCGAAAGAACAAGATCCAGGGTACAAGCGGCCGAAATGGGTTTCCTCAGGAGGGTAGCTGGCGTCTCCCTTAGAGATAGGGTGAGAAGCTCAGTTATCCGTGAGGAGCTCAGAGTAGAGCCGCTGCTCCTTTGCGTCGAAAGGAGCCAGTTGAGGTGGTTCGGGCATCTGGTAAGGATGCCCCCTGGGCGCCTCCCTAGGGAGGTGTTCCAGGCACGTCCAGCTGGGAGGAGGCCTTGGGGGAGACCCAGGACTAGGTGGAGGGATTATATCTCTAACCTGGCCTGGGAACGCCTCGGGATCCCCCAGTCGGAGCTGGTTAATGTGGCCCGGGAAAGGGAAGTTTGGGGTCCCCTGCTGGAGCTGCTACCCCCGCGACCCGACCCCGGATAAGCGGACGAAGATGGATGGATGGATGGACGAAAAACATTGAAGCACCTGCAATTTGGAGCCAAAGAAATTGGCCATTACATTTTTTTTTTTTTTTTTTACGGTGTATGATAAAGACCGAAACATGAAGTTTTGTGCAGACATTTGTGGTCCACAGAGGATGAATCCTATTGACCTTCCTGTAGTGCCACCAGCAAGTTGACATTTGTAGTTTTTGAAAGAAATATCTCAACTATTGGATGGTATTTAATGAGGCAGTGTTTGTAAGTGTGATTAACTGACTTTTAGGAAAAGTTAAAAATTTGTTTTGCTTCAGTGTTGACCTTTGTACATGAATTATGGCCCAACACATCATATTTAGTCATCATAACAGTTTAAGTAGATTGTAAAAACAAAAACAGATTCCTGGTCATCCCACCTCTCTGTCTGTTGAGCTGGACGTCTCTGTCACTCTGCCTGTCTGTTAGGGCTCTGGACAATGTCACAGCAGTGATGTTGCAGAGAGGTAACTCACCAGCTATCTGCAGACAGACAGGCCCACTTCCTCGTTGCTGCTTCCTGTGTCAGTGTTTTAATGTCAAGCTGTGTTACAGACGATCCAACTGTTTGCTGTATTGTTAGGAAAAATGTATTTCAATACGAAACAGTTATTAAATCTACTAAAGAGCAGTTTTAGGTGGCCCTGAGATCTCATTGTGGGAATTAGTGGGTTTACTGTGGGCAGTGTGGGCAGGACCAAACTCAAATTTATCCCTGGGATATGAAGGGTTAGCTTGTGTGGCAGTTTTGCCCCTACTGTATGTGGCTTTTCTGTGGGCACACAGGCACACATTTAATGTTTAAATGTGGCCAACTGAACAGAACCTCTTAAGGAAAACTTTGTGGGAAGTGTTTTGCATGGAAAAATGGTACCATTAATAACCGCTTTACTAGGGCAACCCTGAATTTCTTCCATGAAATAATAAGGTAGCAATGGGAGCCTTCAAAGTTCTTGAGATTCTTTAACAAAGACCAAGGTCATGATTTTCCACTTGGCTGCTCTGCAATCATCAACCATTAAAACACCAACAGTAGCTTTTTAAAAATGGCCCAGTAATGTTCAAAACATATCTCTCATTATGTCTCATGGTTACTTATTCCTATTTACACTTGTTAGACATCAATCTGGTTAATCTTTTAACTCAAGCTAAATGTCTCTACATGTGTAGCCTGCCCGTTCCGTTTGACCCTCTGCTGTTTCCGGCTTACTGTACTTGTGGTATTTAAATGGGTCAGGCTGGAGTCAAAAGAGTCATCCTAAACAGATGGAGCATGTCAGAAACTGAAAAATGTCTCTACTTGTGCCTTTGGGGAAATGAACTCTCCCTTCCAAAAGAAGAGTTCACAGTAAACTGTAAAAACATTTCCATTTATCAGGCCAAGAGCGCTGGACGATCGATGTGTAACATCTGTTTTACGGTCTCTGGTCCAAAGAGAACGTAGCTTTCCAAGAACCAATACAATGATTTCTCCCGAGGTGAAAAACCACCATGGGGTCACTGTCACAATAACCTAGATAAAATCTTTGTAACGATATTCTTGCAGCTTCTTTTTTTTCATCTCAGATGTTACTCATTTATCAGAGTTGAGGAGGCATAAAGACATACATGTCAGATGGAAAAGTGTCAGTGAGGTCTATGTGAGCTGTGGCCAATGTATGATTTGCATTGCTACACAACTTCCTCATATGGATAAAATACTGCTTTGTGCTGCTCCTGTACCGTTTACTTACCCGCAGGCTATATTACTGCTGTGTAACCTTCCTCGTGGTACAAACAATGATGGGCACACAACCACAGAGTCTTCTTTAATTTGGCATGTCAGAACCTCAATCTACCATTTTAGGTTGTGACACTTCCTCATTTAAAAGGCCAGAGGATGAATAACATTTCTCTTCCCTTTTGTCGCTTTAAACTTGCTTCAGCCATTTCCTGTAAAATGTTAGTTTACATTTTCTTACTTGGATTTTTTTTCCCCAACAGAAAACAATTTCCTATTCACAATCTTTTAAGGGGAATTGGTAGAATATATATATTGGGAATAAAAAAAATTAAAATGTATATATATAAAAAAATTGAGAATTATAATACTCTGTAGTGCCAATTGTTTATTATATAGATATAACGTGTTTGAAAAGCAGAGAGTTCCTTCATACTTGCACAGCTGCCTTAGTTTATTAAAACATACATTTTACATTAGTAATGGTTGCCAAACATGGGCTTCAGTTTGATCTGGACTGTCTCAACAAGAAATACCATACAAGACAGTCTATGCTCTTCTCTATGTTTAATCAAACACCACATCACTAAAGTAGAGTCAGATAATGAAGTATTTGAACCAAGCCTTTTATTGGTGCTGTGGTTTGGTGGCACAGAACACAGAAAAAAAACAAACAGATAAACACGAGAAACTGATTAGCTTTACTTGCCGTTCCTCACCCATATACCTTACTGCATAAGAGTAAACAAGCACAGAACATAGTCCAGTTTTATTTCTAAGGAATGTTGATACATTACACAAAAGATCGTAAGATTAACTAAAAGGTTATACTCACAAAAATCGGGGCAGGAACAAGATTTGTTGACATATCAATAACTTTGTCCAGTTTCTTTTGACGGCATAAAACACCACGTAAAATGTGCTGCATTTTTGTAGCTGATGTTAATTCTCCGATCCCTATTACTAGGTGCCATTGCTCAGTTAAAGTCATATTAGTACACGCTGGCAAGTACCTGTAGCTACTGTAGTTTCAGTGTCATATGTAACAATCATAATGTATCAAAATAGAAGTCATAATATTGTACACTACAAACCTTAGGGCAGATTATTTGGGCATATTCAAAAGGACATTTTTCTACCCACAGTATTACACTCAAATTTTAGGTTTTACTATGAGACCAATGTTGCCACCATGTGGTACACAAAGGGATACCAAATAAAAACCCTTATAGATTATGTTCAGTGCACTTTATTTACAAAAACATTTCAGCTGCGATTCTCATTTTTACCTGAGAAATACAAGTGTTGTGTGTGTGTGTGTGTGTGTGTGTGTGTGTGTGTATATATGTATATATATATATATATATATATATATATATATATATATATATATATATATATATATATATATATATATATATATATATATATATATATATATATATATATATATATATATATATATATATATACATACATACATACACACACACACATATATACATACATACACATACATACACCACTACTTTATCCCAAAGTGCACTTGGTGAGATTACAATAGAACAGAAAGTGCATCAGTAAAAGTTCAAATGTTCCCCCTTAAATAAGCTACATTAACAAGAAAGATCTGATCTCTTTCATGCACTATTGAACAAATATCAAATATAACAAGGATATAACAAATGGCAACACGAATATTAAAATAAAAGCATTAATCAAACAATTCCCATTATTACTTTATTTCATACAATTCCCATAATTACTTTATTTCATATATTAAATCTACATTTTCTTGGAAACAAATTATCAGAAAAAAAAAGGGCAGACAAACTATCATTAACTATATTTGATTAAAAAAAGTAGCCATTAAGAGTCTGCTTTGCATGTGGATCCACAGAAGTTATATCACAGAGTTTACATTTGTATCTGCAATTACTGTTTGGAGACAAAAGTCGTGGCTTGGCTGTGTGGACGATGTTTCCACTGGGCTGTTTTATCCAACACGAGTTCCCAGTGATTCGGCTGCTTACTCTGATCTCAAGTACGGCATGTTGGGTCACATTGAGGGGGCACCCGCTACCAAAATGTGAATAATCATTAATAATACAGTTGGACGTCCACTTGATAAGCAAATGAAATGCAAGTTTCTTGGATAGTGATTAAGCCTATAGTATATGGTTTTAAGTGATTGGGTTTTAGGATTAGGATTCATTCATTCGTTTTTCACGGCAAGGAAATTGGCCATAAAAGAACAATTGTACGGATTCAGAAAGAACAAAACAATGTGGGAAGGCTAGTGACATGAGGTACAGAAACTGAGGTGTGATGCATTTCCGAGATAATGATAGTCATTATCTCACAAAGACCAATACTCACACTTGAGTTGGAAATAGCACGGCTCACAGTAGGGCTTCCTGTTTCGGATTCGAACCTGGACTCCAGTCTCAGCTCCTCCGAGATGTCGGTGGCAGCCCACACACTGAGAGGAGAAGGGAGAGGTGAGAAAACAACAAAAAGGACTATTTAAGAGAAATCCTGCTGATCTGGAACGTGTAACATTTGCGATAATTTCACCAGGTTGTCCGCCAACCAAGCACAGTACAACTAAGCTTTGTTTCTGCATACAACCACATAGTGTAGATACTATTCTATGAGTGCTATGTGCGTCTGTAACTTATATTGAGCAGAGAGTTTTACAAGTGCATCGACTTTTACATCTACATGCTAATGAACATAGGTCGACTAAATCTGGGGGTGAGATTTTCACAATAAGCATCTAAAAGCTTAAACTTAACCAAACACATGCAGAGCACTAGAGGCCGAGAGGGAAGTAGGACACAGGACTACAACGCCACGCATGACCATCAGGCCAGATGCCTTCACACAGACAAGAAAACAGGCATGTTAGGAAAGATAGAAGCATAGCGAGGTGCGAGGTGTCAAAGCTGATGTGATTCTAACTAGATATGAGATACTCCTGCTGACCTTTCTAAAAGTGCAGTCTAATTACATTTTCCTACAGTAAGCACCAAAACAGGTTGTCATGTCACGTGTCTGACGCAGGTTATAAATCAGTCCCTCCAGGATTTTGCGATGTCGCCAATTCAACCAATCACCGTGACCTTGGTGCGACTCGCAATTTTGACCAATCACCGCAACTTTTCCGCAAATTTGACCAAAACCCAGAGTTTTCCGCGACTTCAACCAATCCCAGAACAAGTTTCCTACTATTCAAAAAAAAAAAAAAGCAGCTTTTTTTGCAACTTTCAAAAAGTTGCAACTTCATTGCAACAAACATACAAAAGACATCGCAACTTTTTACAAAAGCTCCCGCGAAATCAGGCATCAGGGCCGCAACAATCTAAAAAAAAGGCCGCGAAATGCTGGAGGGAGTGATTTTTTATATATATATATATATATATATATATATATATATATATATATATATATATATATATATATATATATATATATATATATATATATATATATATATGGCAGAATGCTTGTGGGTGTAAACCATCTCTAGTGAAGTTTCTATTCAACTGTAGTGCAAATTAAAAAATAAAAATCAATGCAATCAGCAAAATCAAAAAGGTGAATTAATGGGTGTTTCCATTTACTACCGTTATGTGAATATTGGCCTGTGTCAGCCCAATCCGTACCCAAAACCAGATTTGTTCTATGTATGTGCGTAGATGGTTGAGGTTGGGCACTGTAAAGCACTTTGGTCTACACCTGTCATGTTTTAATGTGCTCCATCTGACTTGACCATTTGTTTTATGTTCACGTGTGATTTTTTTTTGATTTTTTTTTTTAATCTGCTGCCATTTTTCATCTCTTCAGTTGAGAGGAAGCTTGAGCGACAAGTCCCATGCTCCTTGTACGCCATGATTTATTTGCCATTTCTATTGTGTCCCATTTTGTTTTTATCGATACATTAACTTTTCCACCTCAGCCAAGTGTAAAAACGTTCCTCCTATATTTGGACTTATGTTTCTGGCGTTTCCACTCAGGTTTGTGAAAATGTGCATAAAACACAGGTGGAAGGAGATGCTGTGGCTTTTAGTCTGACATTGTAATGTTGTGTATTGTGCAAGGATGGAACTACTGTGACCGCACCATGACCCGGTCAGGACCCCTCACCTGGAAACAGGCGAGGTGAAAGCAGAGACCAAGGGCCTCTATGACCATGGCTGCCCCACTACCCAGGACACGCTCACACACACAGCAAGTCCTCCTGCCACAGACCATCCTGGGACAGCACAGTGTGAGGCCAAAAGGAATAAAAAGAAAAATACAGAAAATAATACACTACAACATGCACAAGAGAGACCGCCTCTATATTCAAATGAGTTGCTTACCTGCCATGATGAGAGGAATCGACGAATGCATGTCTCTGGGATAACAATGATCCAGTGCTGTAGCGGGAGGAGGAGTTCCTACTCGGAGTACAGTAACCTGCAGCAGCCGAGTGTGGGCGAGGGTAACTGAATGTGGTTGAGAGTGCGGTCTGACGCAAAGTATCCAGGTCGTCCAGAGAGTCAAACCTGTAGAGCAGATGTCACAGTTCAGAAAACTGTAGTAAGGTAAAAGACAGGGAGGAAAATCAAAGACCAAAAGATGTGAAACAAACCCCTGCCTAAAAAAGGTGCAGTGGAGTCCCGCTCAGTTCAAATACACCCACCTCTTCATAGGTACCCCAACGTAGATTGGCTCCTTGTAAAAGCTGCTGCTGCTGCGCTGACGTATCCAGCTGTTGTCAGTCAGAAGCTGAGTCCTTTTCTTCATCTCCTCCAAAATCTGCTGCCTGTCTTTCTCAGCCTTGCACACAGACTGTCCTTTTCCTTTCCCCTCATCACCTGGACAAATCAAATTACTTTTACTATTTTTGTAAATTACTTTGTTTATTAGGCCTATTTGTCAATCCACAATGTACTGTACATTTAATTGGCAGTTCAAAAGTATCATCCTCTTTATACAGAAGACAGACACACACACACACACACTTCGGTGCATTGCTCAGGGGCACCTCGGCAGAGCCGAGGAGGCGAACTGGCACCTCTTCAGTTGCCAGTCCATACTCGGCCCTACAGGGACTTCAACTGGCCCTCCGGTTCCCACGCCAAGTCCCCACGGACTGAGCTACTGTTGCAAAGTTACACTGGGAACACACCGCCCGCCTTAAGTGTCGCGTAGCGTAAATAGGTGCCTGATCGCGTGCCTGGCCTTTCACACTGGACGCATATTTCTACACGCCGGTCACAAAGCGATCCTTCTCTCTCTCTCTCTCTCCAACAGAAAGAGACAGGATGACTGGGGAAAACTGTTAATTGTAGCCTATATGTGGTTTTGTGTGTGTGTGTGTCCGATCGCTGTGAGAAGTCAAGAGCCAAAATCACTGTAATCACCTGGCTGTTTTATTTTGAAATGAGTTTCTTTTAGTAAAATTTCCAGCTGCACTGTGGTCTTCCTGTATGTGATTACCTGCCTGGCTTGACACATACGCTCGCGTATCTCGTAAAAAATAAGGGGACGCATAAACTATCGCTGCAGCGGGCGGGCACACAGACGCTACACGCCCGGTGTGGCCGGACAGATTGGATAACATGGGCACCAAAATAAAGATAGCTGTGCTACGCTGCTATACTACCCACACACACACACACACACACACCTATACTGCGGTGTGTTCCCGGTGTTAGGAGGGCTAGCAGTACATCAGCAGAACAGAGGGGAATATTATGCCAGAGAAGGTAGACTAACCTCTTGTCTGTTTGTGGGGGCCATCTAATGCTGGGGTAGACAAGGACTTTGCCCTATGGGACGAAAACAACAATGTTTTACAGTACATACAGTCTTCCCTGAAAATTGGGCCTTTATGGTCTGCACCAAAATGGTTGCATGCTTCAAGGTGGGTTTTCCTTTCACAAGAGGTAAAAGGTAGTTGTAATAATACCCAATCATCTTGTGTCATTATTTTAGAACAAAACTGTGCTATGTTTGCAGACATACTACACTAGGACATTTATGCATAAAGCTAAATACTATGTACTCCCAAGTCATACTGAGCTAATCTTGTTCTGACCTGTGTGCAGGAGACAGCTGAGCAAAGCCAAAGGAATCCTCAGCCCTGAGGTACAGTATGAAAAGCATTAAGGCCCAGCGAAAGCAGAAGGAAGCAGAGCAAATTCAATTGTAAAAAACAAAAAAAGATCATGACAAGTCAGGTAAAAAAATGCTAAATAAAATGTCTTAAACCTTTCATTCAATAGTAAGCACTGTGATTGCTCACACATAACACTGTTACACTCAGCAAGGATGGAAAAGAGCTGACATTGTTGGTGACATTGAAACAAGGGGGAGAAAAAGTTAATTTACCAGACTTGTCCCGAAATCTTGTCATGCTGCTCTCCTGATGCATTACTTTGAGGGTTTGAACCTGCTACTTTCAGCTTATCTCTGTCAGGGCTCTGCTCTTCTCTGGTTTTGTTTTTCAGTCCAGTCACATGGAGGTGGGTGCTGGCAGGGCTCTCGACACCATTGGTCATCTCGAATGTGTTCTGCTTTAAATGCATGAAAAAAAAAGAGACAAGAAAAGAAATAACATTCTATAGAAACAATGTTTAGCACTGAAATGTAATGTGGGCCAGGGACCCACCTATGAATCCTAAAACTATCAAAAAGGAAAGCAGAAGCCAGAAAACATGCATCCAATTAGCAATAAAGATGTAAAGCCAAATGTTTTTTAAAGCCACAGGCAAGTGAACTAAATGATCTCAATTTTGGCTGCAGTGATTTATGTGATTTTTTTACACTTGGGTGAATTATTGTTAATTTAACTGATGTCTCATTACTTTTGCCCCTGGCTTCCTGCATAACTCCCCCTTTGCATCTTGTTGTGCTCTCTGCCACTCTGATTCAAGCCTCTCCTGATCCCGCTGGTATTGCTTCTGAAAGAAAAAAAAAAAAAAAACAAGCATTTGAACATTGTCGCATTGAATGTCGCTTCACACTTTAGATAAAGATTAATGAGATTAACGAGGAGTGTGCCGCGTAGCTCTGTGTTGGGGAAAAAAAAAAAGTCTTCACCTGTAGGAGGCGCTCCTGCTCTTCCTGCCACTTCTCCTGACGCCTTCGATCCTCCTCGCGGTCCCACGACCAGCTGGATGAGGAGGGGCTGAGGGATGGCACCTGGAGCTGGTGATGCACAAACAGACTGTGGGCTCAAACATGATCACAGTGCAGCACACAAACTCTTTACACACACACACACACACACACACACACACACACCCCCCCTTATGTTTGAACATGCATACAAACATCCTTTGATCAAGCGGTGTGGTAACTTACATCAGATATTGCAGATTCTGAACCTCCTGTGTGAGAAAATAACAGGTCAGCAGAGAGAACCCAATACAGTAGTCCTAAAGATAATCACATCGTGTTCCAATGTCATAGGTCACACATACAAAGGCTGGGGACACATTAGAAGACTTTTGAAATATATATCTTGTGTATTTTGTCTTTGCATGATTTTGCAAAACACTTTATTTTGTTTATCCTGCCAACCCCTGACAAATGTTTAGCAGCCTCTTGCTACGTAGTACTAAAACTTGCTGTATCCAGAAACGGTATCAACATGAACTGTACAGTTTCATTGCCTCCACAGCTGGAGGTTAGCGGGACACTAAGTATAATTCAATTCAATTTTATCAATCATAAGAGTTATCTCAAGACACTTCACAGAAATAGGTCTAGACCACACTATAATTTACAAAGACTTATTTTCCAAAATGTCAAACAATGGCTATAAAAAAAGGAAGAACGTTGTGAATACAATATAAGTGAATTATACAGCCTCGCTAGATGCCTTAGTGGCTACAAAACAACGTTCGTTACAAACGAGTTGGAGAAAATAAAAGCAATTGTTACTCTGCTCTTTGTTGAGCTTTACCTGCAGGGCTGGCTCAAATATTTGGTCATAACTATCAAATGTCACATGGTTCACACGTGGTGTAAGGGGTCTACAGATCTTAACTACTCTCATCTACCCACAGACTAGACCTGACCAAGGATCAGCACACTAATCTGCTAGCGTCTCCCCAGCCTAAAGATACTGCAGACACATACTGAGAAAAAAAACAAAAAAAAACAGTTGAGCGAAGAGTTAAGCATGCCATAGCGAATTAAACAAGGGTATTCACACGCTGCAGACAACACAAATCTGCTTTGTTCATTTGTTGATGACGCTCCACACAACCACTAGCTTGTTGCTCAGTGCACGGTCAAGAAAAACACCACACAGTGCAAACATTTACCACACAAGTAAACCCAGGAGCTGAATCCTGCAGAGCCTGATGAGAGAAGCCATTGTAGTGGGACACACATCAGATTCATTACCAACCACAAAGGACAGCATTACAAATCAGTCATGGCGCAAAAGATTTACAAAGTTGCCAATTAAAAATGACAACCCATTAACACAAAGAACATCAGTAAAAAGCATCTGATGCACAGCACATATGGTATATTGTAGATGTGATCAGTGCCGTCAGCTCTGTGGTTGCTAGGTAAAGCTGCGCCAAGACAAGCATCATTGTTTTTGCCCCAGTTTGCAAAAAACTAATACTGTAGCTTTTTTGATAAAGACATATACAGAACATTCAGTTTTTCACAGAAATAATACATGTTTAATAGTTTGTAGTCAGGCTGCTTTGATTAAAATAATGTTAAAGTACAACAGTCTGAAGTTATGGTGGTACTAAAGTAAAAGTTCTCATAATCACTGCATTTTCTCATTCTTTTGAAAACCTTAAAATCTCTTTTAATGTATACCCAACAATTAACCAAGCCAAGCACCAGCCACCAAAGCTGCCACGCAATGAGTCAAACTGGAATTTTACCTTTCTGTTTGAAAAATTCTGCCCTCCTTTCCTGATTTTTCATACTAATACTACTATGATCTACACAAGAGGAAGGACGGTTAAGGTGAGAAATTACAAAAGTACATACTCTGAGGATTTATTCTTAAAAAAGGAGAGGTTTGTCATGCATTTTGGCCATTACAGACTTCTATTATTGTTATTACCTTTATTTCTGGCTGTCCTGTGGTTGTCAGGAAGCTCTTCATGCATGATTTTACCTTGTAAAACCTGGGAAAGAACACCTGATGAGCGCCATGTATTAAGCCACACTATCAGAAGCTTTGTGCATCCATTTTAGATTTGAACGGATAACTGACTAAAGAATTGCTCACATTGTCTGTCTGCCCATTGAGGTTCCTGACTGTGGTTTCTGTAGGTGCACCACTGTTGGCATGGTGATCAGGGCAACCTATCAGGCCAGGCGCTGCGGCAGTCAGATTGAGGGTCACCCTGCTCTGGCCTGACTGGTTAGGATGACTTCCCTCACTGGTGCTCCAATCTAATTAAAATAACCAGCCATTGAAACTACTTTAAGGCCACACTGCGTTTGTGACCAATGGTTACAAATTATCACAAATAATTAAGGTGGTGAAATACAAGACAAGTCTTCTTTTCGGCTCATTATCTACCCTTGTTGCCATAGCGCCGAATGTCCATGGTCAGGCTGCCGGTTTGAAGGGAAGATGCCATTTTGTCCTTCCACTGGTTGTAGTTCATGTGTGCCACAGCAACTCCATTAACAGTCACAATCTCATCGTCCACACAGAGCTGGCAAAGCTCCGCTGGACTGCCTGAGGAGGGAGGGGCAGACGTCAGGGAAATGAAAAAATGATGACAGCAAAACATTTAAAAAAAATAACTTCCAGCTTTAGAAATTTGTATAGCACAAACTGAGCTGTAGTATTGAGGACAAGGTTGCTTTCCCAAGTTGAAAAGTAGGCCAGTAAGCCACAACTACAGCGAGTAAGAGACACCTCCTCGCTCACTTCTAATGAAATATTCATGGGTCGTTCATTTTGTAGTTTTATGCATGTAAAATAAATGCACACAAAATAAACCATAACATACGATTTCACTGTTCATGTATGCAGTTATTCTAATCTGTTTGGGTAGTCAAAATCCATTTCTCTTTTTTACTCCTTTTCAGCCACATGAGAAACTGCTTTGTCTTAGCTGCCAACAAATGGTCTCAGGAACATCATTTTTGCATTCAATAGTGACAATTTGTCTATGAACTGTCTGCGCAAATACTTGTCAGTGTCTTGAATTACTGCTCTTTTTGTAAGAGCAGGGTGTTAGAACAAATTCCCTCTTGGAAAAGCAAAAGACATTGATTGAGAGCACAATGTAGCACTGCCATGCCTGTCACTAAAAATATCCTTCCACAATACAATGTTCAAAGCAAAGCTCCAACACTGAGACTAACCATGAATGTAACCATACATTTCAGTGAAAAAAATATAGCAAAAGCCTTACCAGGTTGAATGAATTTGACTCTCGCCCCCGTGGAGTCCCAATGAGTCTCAAAACCAAAGTCTGTTCTACTGTTGGGTTTAAGAGCAAGGCTCACTCTCATGTCACTGTGATCCACCTGAAACACACACACACACACAGTGACACCCTCTGATCCAATGTCCTGTGCTTCCTGGTGGAAACTAGATTCTTCCTGGGCCTGCTACACAAATATAGTAAGGGATACACACCGAGGGACAGGGACGTGTACAGACATTTTGGACAGCAAGGGCTCAAGAGAAGTTGATGAATAATTATTTACCACTATTTGAAATTTAAACAAAACAAATATATTAACAACTTTGACTACCTTACCAATTTATCTTATTTCCCTTACGCAATTGTTTAATAGATTTAGTAAATACTCAACAAAATAATCAGTTCACACAGATACTTTTTAGTATTCATCAGGTTAATAACAAACAGCAAAGGAAACTCTGCCACAATGTGCATGTTTTCTATGCTACTAGTTTCAAGTAGGGCTGGGCGATATGGAGAAAATCAAATATCACAATATTATTTTACCAAATACCTCGATATAGATACAGCAGCCATATTGTAGTGTTGACTGTTGGTGCTTTCACAAAATATTTATACAATGATATTTTTGATAAACAATCATCAGTAATGTGGATATAATGGGTATAAGTGGGTAAAGGCCACAGTTGATAAAGTAACTTAGTTACTTTACAGATTACTTGATTTTAAAAGTAACTTTGTTTACAGATTACTTATAATTATTATTAAAATTATATTTTAAAAGTAACGAAGTTAGATTACTTTATTAGTTACATTGAACAACTGCCGACAACAGCCCCACAGCCTCAACATAGAAATGACAACCGGTTTACTGTGAGGCAGCTTGGCATTGCCAGTAGTAGGGATCTTGTTTATTATGGCACGAAAGAGAACGAGTCAACCGTGTTACGGGAAGCATTTCCGCTACAACATACTGCCCGATCAACTTCTTCAACTCTTCCCCCACTTACTGGTTTTGCACCGAGGTCCAGCTTTTGTTGTTTGGGTGGCGGGGACCTCCTGCTCTCTGCTTCGCACCACCTGGTGGGACTTGCGCTGCAAGTTTGACTGCAGTGCTGCGACTCCAAATGTTTCTTCAAATTTGACGTAGTGTTTTTGTAGCTAGATAGCACTTTGTCGCCACTAGCACAGAGTGTACAACGAACCTTAATATTGCCGTCTTTAGCTGACAAACTCAAAATAGTGACTGCATTTTCCAGCTAGAAAACGCGCCTCTCTCTCTCCTCCCTCCATTGTGGTTTACTTTTGTGTTGCTGCGTGGTACAAGTGAACTGCCCTCATGCTGAAAACGTGACTTGTCGCATAGGTTACTTCACTCCCCGAGACGCAAGAAGCTACGAAAAAGAAGCTAAGAAAGCAAAAATATATATTTTTACTAAGGAAAATGACAAAAATAGTAACGCACAGTGACTTGGATAAGTAACTTTAATCTGAATAATGGTATGGAAATAGTAACGCGTTAGATTACTCGTTACTGAAAAAAGTGGTCAGATTAGAGACTGGCATCACTGGTAAAGGCAAATAATAGAACAGTTACAGCAGTCTGGTAAGTTCAGAAAATGACATCACTTTACTGTAATGCAGCCTTTAAAACCAGGAAAAGACAACACATATGCCATATTACGATATCCAAAATCTGATGATATCTAGTCTCATATCACGATATCGATATAATATCGATATATTGCCCAGCTCTAGTTTCAAGTATATATTTAGAATAGGTGACTGACTGCACTAAGGAGAGGTACATAGTTTTGTTTATTTTGCAAATGGCAATAAATCATTTTAAATCTTTTGTTATTGGAATAAATAAAACACCCAAAAAAAAATCTCTTTGAAAACTCTCAAAACTCTTCACAACTAAACTCAAAAAGGCTGCAATTGTGTTAATTTAAAAAAAAGGAAAAAACCTGCACCAATAATGAAAAACACCAGTATTATTAGATGAGGAGCCTACGATCCAAATGATGAAGTTACTGTTTAATGCAGGACACTTTATCATGTTGTGGTCAATTTAGAGATTTTGGTCCATTTTGCTTCCATGTCTTCTTTTACTCTTATGGAAATAAAATGTACAAAATGCACATTTAGATGGTATTTGTTTTAGGCTGCATCTGTAGATTTCTTCTAAATGAATACACATATTTAAACCTAACATTTAAGGGGGTAAAACTCTTAACTCATTAACTGGGGAAGTTCTGTGCTGATAGGTTTTAGTTATTGTATATATCCTGTTCACCTGCAGTGCCTTGTCAAATGTATGCAAATTAGCACATTTTAATTAGTTAACGCCTAGTTTGCGTATCAATGTGGCGACTGCAATGACGTTATTTGACAGACTTTACTGTAGCTGTTCACCTGGAGTGTCTCCATTAAGTACAGTAGCCTGTAGGGCCATGATGCCTCAGCTAAACCTTAGCTAACTTATTACATAAGCTAGTAGCTCATGCATGTTAGCAAGACAGAAGAACATGCATCCAGAAAAAAGGGCACTCTCTCAAGGAAGAAAAAGGGCAGGTGCTGAAGCCCCTTTTGATGTCTGTGTACACAATCTGCAATCATCACGGCAGCCCTGCAACAATTGCCATCTTTGTGAAGTCTGTAATGTTCTCAGAGTATTTATTAGAAGGATAGTCTATAGCCACAACGTTCCACTCCTCCCATTGCTCCGGTGTCGCCGGAAATTGCGCCGGATGTCAACTATTTTCGGCCGGAGGTCCGTTACCTTCCGCTTTCTTTGTGTTGCAATTTTAAACTCTGGTTGATTTATGAGGACTATGGTTAACGGCTCCTCAGATCTCTGCATGGTAAATCCAGACAGCGAGCTAGACTATCTGTCCAATCTGAGATTTCTGTTGCACGACTAAAAACAACTTTTGAACGTACACATGTTCCACCAAAACAAGTTCCTTCCTGAGGCTATTTTGCAGCGGCACCGTGGCTCTGTTAGCACCTCCCAAGACGATTGTGATCGGTTTAAAGAAATGCCAATAAACCAGAGCACGTTTTTTTCTCCCATCCCGCAATGTTGTGTGGACTAGCCAGACCCTCCTCCGCAGCGCTGTGGAGGAAGGACTGTCAATGTGAAACTATTCGAAGGATAACCCCTTGAGATGAATCATCTCATTTTAGAGGCATTCCCCAAGACAATTATACAGAAAATACAAAAACACAAACTACATTCACACAACACTCCCAAGCCCAACTACTCCAACACCGACTGGTTTGGTTTTGTTGTCAGAGATGCAGATTCAATACATAAATGTTTGTGCCCTTAGCTAATGGTGGTCCAGCTAAGGAGTTTCTTCAACCCTCACATGCTCAAATACGTAGAGCAGAATATTAAAAGACACATAATACATAGTGTCAAAAAGTGAAGATTATTAGCTTCAAAAAGATAAGCCGGTGGTGACAGAGTATATGTACTCTGTCACCACAGTGATGCAGTATATTTTAGGGCTAGTACTGTTCAACGGCCCTGCACACCCACACAGGTGTTTTCACTTACTGTTGATTAGAGGCTGATTCACCATTCATTGTGTGGGTGAAGGAAGACAATGTGTTAACTTCAGCGTTATTCACCACATTATCTTAAGTTTGACTTGCCATTTCAAAATATTACTATTTCCGTCTGTGCTACTTATGTCATAATTAGTAAGCCATTTCAGTAAGAGCAAACAATTACAACATGTAAATTCCAGATATTGTTTCTCCTCTGAATGCCTCTGTTCATGACAGCTCAGGCAGTGAAAACCATGAGTCCTGTTCATTTATTTGCCTAAACTTCTTTACAATTGGTAATTTATTAAGTCACAAAATATATCAGTATAAAGTATATATCAAGTTTAAAAAAAAAAAAAAAAAACGCTTAAAATACTTGGAAAAGTGATTATTTTTCCATCCATTTGCCAGTGTTCCTCTAATCCAATTTTGGCTTATTTAGTTTTTCTATTGTTCAACGGGCACTGGACTGAAATTAAATTGATAATCCCCGATTATAAAAAGAGTAGAGTTTGATCAAACGTAATTGTATCCTAAATTCAAACATTACAACTTTCACCAAGTTGCATCAATATACACATAGTACAAATACTGTGTGCTGAAAAATAATCCAACATACCTTTGGGAGGTCAATGCTTGCATCAGATGGGAGAGTCAAGCTTTTGTTGTGGTGGGTCTGCAGGTTTGAATAAGGCTGCGGTAGCAGCTGGGTTTGGGTGTAGGGCTGACGGTGGTAGCCATCGGTCTGGAAGGCGGTCGGCCTGGAGACGGTGGCACCTTGCACCTTCTCCCCCTGTTCTGTACCATTCTGTTTCGCCTGGTTTGCTTTCTTCTGCTGACCCTTCAGATCGGTGGCAGTCTGTCTTTTGAGCGAAGATTTGGTAGTTGGAGAGAGAGATTCCTCTTGCTCATTTTTCAGTAGCAGACCCTGGTTGTCTACCTGAAGGTTGACAAAAACAAGATGTGCTCAAAGAGGACAGTACAGATACATTTCATTGCAGCATTGATGTTTGACTGTGCTGAATGTCTATAACCAACAGACAAATCTAGTATTGAGTCAACACTGCTCACAATGACACACACACCCTCTATTTGGCTGTCCCTATGCACTCATCTAAACAATAACCTTCCACTAAGATTAGACTAATTATAACCAGACTGCAAAATATCAGCAGGTGGCAGGCCCTGCTACTTTAAAAGCTCCGACACCAATTGCAATTTTCACAGAGAGACACAGACCAGCTGTTTATCTCCGCACCACCACTATATGCATCATTGTAATCACCAGCATTTTGAGAGCACCTTGATTTCAAAATTAGACACATTTCAGGATGTAAAGCCTGAATGAATTGTGGGGATGGGCTGTTGAAAGGCGACATTGTCGATAAGGTCTAAATGTCTTAAAATCTATTAAAACAAATAGAAAAAAAGTGTTCCAGGTTTATTTGAGGGAAATCGAGGGGGAGGATGGTAGTCAAAAGTGTGCAACGGAACGGGTAGCTCTCCACCTAGGAAAACAATGTTCCGGCCAGCGCAGAGCGGTTTTTGAAAACAGTGCTATAGCTTTGATAACCAATGAACTCACGTGGCACAGTCTCGGCAGCGAGGACACCCTGGACTGCTTGGTCCCAAAGGGCCTAGCTGTGATTGCAGAAGAGAGACGAGCCGAGCCCTCGGACCTCCGGTAACCCCGAGGAAGGCTGGCTGAGCCGGACCACGACGCAGTTCTGAACAAGTACTTGTTGACTTCTGCAGCCTGCTGGACACTGCCTTGCTCCACAGCTGGTTCCCAAGATGTATTCTGGCTCTCTTCCTGGGACCTGTAGTTCTGGTGGGGCAAGTCCTCCAGAGCATCAACTCCTGCCTGATTAACAGCACCAGGGCAGAAAGTGGGAACTTTTGGCTCAAGGCATAACGGAAGTTCCTTGTGACTCAACATGGATTCAGTAGGATCCCTGGGCTGGAAAGGAGCTGGGCTGCCCTGCGCTTTGACTTGGGTCTGGGAGCTGAAAGGGCAGTCCCGAGAAGGGGTGGTAACTCCTGTTCCATCTGAAGCCAAGGAGGCAAAGTGGGTCTTCTCTCCCAGGACGATCCCATCAGAGGCAGGCATGACACCAACTGATGATCCCTGAGGATAAATAAGTAAACACTGGCTGGAGATCTGCCATGCAACTTTTTCACCACAATTACAATGTCAACACAACCAGGTACATCTGTAAACGTACCTGAGTGTAGGCAGAGTTGTGGGGGCTAAGTGGAGCAGTGGGGCTGAAAGGTGCCTCCGCGGCGTAGCTGCGGGCCAGCAGAGCCCGAGTACGTGGCCGGAGATCAGAGCTCAATGATTTTGCTGAAGGAGAGGTGGAGTAAGGACGAGGGGCAGGGTAATGCCTGCGTGGTGACTGCTGGTCTCTGGGGAATCAGCATGTAAGGAAAGAAGAGCCATGTAATATAGGAAGAAGCAAAAGGTTGTTGTTGGGGGGGTGTCATATTACATGTGTTGACTGTGGCGTAATGAACAGTTATCAAGGAAGGTCAGTGGCTTTTAATACAATCTTCAAATTGTTAGTAGAAACAGGGTTTGAAGTGTAAGCTCTAGAGTTCCCATTACAATTGTAGATGGAGCGTACCTCTTTAGCAGTCCGCCTTGTGCTTCGTTCTTCTCAAATTTAGCCAGAGCTCCATTGGCCATCTGGTTAATGACATGTTCTCTGTCCTGCGACTTCCTGCGGAGGTCAGACTTGCTGCTCCTGCGACGATTCTTCCACTTTGACAAGTCCTGAAACAAAACAAAACATTTTCTCTGAAAGATTATACTCTAGAAAAACATTTGTCGAGATTGAAAGTTAATTCTTGACCTTAGTTGACAAAACAATCTCTACAAATCTTCCTCCGCACAAAGTTATGGCATTATAGATGTTCAAATTTCCAGCTTTCGAGGAACTTTCAGGACTATTAAGGACTGACAATATCAAGGTAAAGAATAAACTCAATTTTTACATGAAAAAAAAGAAAAAAAAAGTCATTAAAGTGCTTATCTACAATTCCAATACTTTAAGACTTACATCGTGCCACTGAGCTTCACTGTCCTGGTCCACATCATAGATGGTGTTCACATTAGGAACTTTACGCACAGGGTATACCATCGGGATATCACTGAGTGATTTGCTCCTGGTTCAGACAGACATGGAAATAAATAATGGATATGCAAGGCAAACAAAGATGGTATTTAAAAACATTGTACACCATGTAGCAGAACAAGCATGATGACACACACACAAAAAAGTGTGAGCAGGAAAGTCGCATGCAAGTCAAGTAATGCAGCAGAATAAATGGCAACAGATGTTGCTGTCTGGATAACAGCCATGACTTGTAACAAGTAATACCAATGCTGTGGGCAACAGAGGATGTCAGCTGTGACATTCAAATAACAAAAGCAGCATTTAGCAGGTGGTATACAAAAACTGTGACATAATTTGATGGGAGGACCCAAGACTGATTACAAACCATCCTGTAGTTTGTCATAAATTCCACAGAAGTCTCTGCCCATAAAATTAATAGTGGGAGGTATAACAAGTGCTTCGTCTTTATGAAAAGGCAAATGTTTGCAGCATAATTTTCTTTGGAGGCGAGCCGAATACAAACAGCACGCCCAGATGAAGCAGCAGCATAGCAGTTGTGGTTGGAGCGGTCTCCAGACACCTTTGTCCGAAACTTTACACTCACCAAATCCAGCCAGGGTTGACCTGAACTGGTCTCTCAGGTCTGACCTGCATTTGATATGCTCTACAGAACCAAAGAAACAGACACACAGACTGATGAACGCCGTTATATATCTAAATGTAAAGGCAACTGGTTTGACAAAAGTAACTAACAGCATAGTAACACATGAAGGCCACGGAAACCAAACGAAAAACACATTATATAGAGGAGGCATTTTATAGATTACGTAGAGGCAAAAAGAGGCAATGTTATTTATATACACAACACATATGGCTTCAGTACCACAGCTGTAATACAACCCTACTAAGAAAAGATTTTGGCAGAAAGAATGTTTAATGCACAATATTTTAATTTTATTCTCCCACACCAAAGCAATACCCACACAGAAAGTAAACTGGAAAACATAGCGCTGGCACAAAATGTGTTATGATTCTGTTATGGCTATCAAAAGTATGACACAAGGCACGAGTCATCAGATTAATCATTATGAAGTAATGAGTCACTCAGCATGATGCTGTTAAAAATGTCCTCACATCGTCAGCACTATAAAGAAAGGTGCCAAAGTAAATGACAGATAATACACCATGCAGTAGACAGGAGAACATTAATCAGCAACAGTACAAATTCAAAGCACATTTGGTTTTCCTGATAACTTCACAAAACATCTATTTGATCAACAGGGAAAAATTTGCATATCAGATTTAAAGTGCTCATATTATGCTCATTTTAAGGTTCATAATTGTATTTAGAGGTTGTATCAGAATAGGTTTATGTGGTTTCATTTTCAAAAAACACCATATTTTGTTGTACTGCACATTGCTGCAGCTCCTCTTTTCACCCTGTGTGTTGAGCTCTCCATTTTAGCTACAGAGTGAGGCATCACACTTCTGTCTTTTTTGTTGGGAGTCGCACATGCGCAGTACCTAGGTAAGGACTACTAGCTAATCAGAAGCAGAGTATGAGGGTGTGCCACGCTAGCAGCTAGCCAACCCAGTCTCACGGCAGTTCGTTAAATGGTCACGTTATTTTATCTATTGATTCGTGTACACGGGCACGTTTTTCTCGTGGTGGCCAGCACGAAAATGTAAACTAATGCATTTCAATGGGAAGCATATGTCGTGATCACAGCACGACTACGGTAGCGAATTAGTATGAAATGCCGAAAATCCACATAAGGAGGTTGGTTAGGGTGGTGGATGGGTCAAACAACACAGGACTTTCACCCAGGAGACCGGGGATTGTGGCCCGCGTGTGACGTTTTGTTTCCCCGTTCATTTTTTCCTAAACCCAACCTCCGTATAGATGGTTCCCATTTCGTGCTGGCCACCATGAAAAAAAAACGAGAAATGTGTTCTTGTACACGAATCAACAGATTAAAAATAACGTGACAATTTCACGAACTGCCGTGAGACTGTGTTGAGCTAGCAGCTAGGCGAGCATTATAACGTGTTACAAAGTGACACACGTTCGTCATG
This sequence comes from Sander vitreus, assembly GCF_031162955.1. Lineage (NCBI taxonomy): Eukaryota > Metazoa > Chordata > Actinopteri > Perciformes > Percidae > Sander > Sander vitreus. The sequence goes on along the minus strand of NC_135855.1, from coordinate 19,288,884 downwards.
GAAGTAAAGGCTGGACTACATTAGAGCTGTTTGGAGCAGGTTGTGAACAGTGTTTTCGGTTGGAGATGGTAAGTCCCTTTGGGGTGGACTTTGGTCTTTTTCACTTTGGAAGCCTATTACATGCAGGAAAAAAAAAAAAGATATAACAAAAGGAAAGGGAAAATGCCAAAAAGCATAATATGAGCACTTTAAGTAGTTTGCTGATTGATTAGCTATTTGCAAATGCAAGAATAATAGGTGCACTTTGCCACTTTGGTACACAATGAGATAACAAGTAGGACGGTGTGTTAGAGCTTGTGTCAACAGTCTGTGCAGTTTGTGTGTTTGGGACTGCCTGTACGCGCTCGGTGTTGATCTTCATGACAGTAGAGAACATTCAGGCTTGGGGAGAGAGTTTCTTAGAAATGGTTTGGAGGCTCTCCAGATGTACCAGAGATGTTTTGTACTGCAGCAGATCTCACAAGCCAGGAAATGAAGTCAAACACTTCCTCAGAAGAACCCAAAGCTTTATGGCTACAGTCAAAGGGAGAAAAAGCATAAAATGAGTATATTATTAACAGCCGACTTGAAAGTAACACAGGAAGTCTTCTAAAGAGAGTAACTTTGATAGAAATTTGCAAGATGTTGGGTTCTGCAGTTTTAGCTTACGTCATCTTTCAAGTAGTGCTAGCTATTCCCATGTGCCTAGCAAACTAGGATTCAGTTTGCTGGTGTAGTTAAGCTGGATTCAGTAACCACTATCTAATGCTATAGCCGAAAAATAAGCATAAATAACATTTGAGCACATGCCATCATGTCACACAGCCAGTTACTTTAGCACAAAGAAAAAGCTTGTCAGAGTTCACTTAAGTAGGTACAGTAAGTCACACTCCAGCCATGTCATATTATAGTTTCTTTAAAAGCTATGAATACTTGCTGATCAAGCAATGCATCGGCAAATTTAAAACATTAAAGCAAACCGCAACAGTACAACACGGCTACTTCACCTTGTATTAGTGAATAAAGCATTTGTAAATCTTAAAGATTTCACACTTGCACGATCAGCCCTGCCTTGCTTCGTACAGCAGTAAAAAACAGCCAACAGACCTTAAGCCTTGCATAATACGATACCAGGGTCTCCTCTGGGAGCCGAGGTAGATCGTCCGCACACGAGTCTCCTCTTCAGGTGTCCAATAACGGGGTAAGAAGCGGTCGTAGTTGGGGTTGTTTGATGTCTGATGAAGGGTCTGCTGCACTCGCCGGAAATACAAGTCATCTAAGACAGGATCTGCGTCTGTATAGTCATCGTCGGAGTCATCCTCACACAGAGCTCTTAGGAAAAGCTCTTCATCAATGGCACACTCGGGAGGACACGCAGTGAGGTGGGGTTGAGGAGAGAAAGGGGCATCTTCAATGCTGCAGCAAAGAGCGGTATACCCACGTCTATGTTTATGATGATCACACAGACATCACTTTGGATAAAGTAGTAACACCAAGTGTCACAACAATGATCTCCGAGCTGCTCCAACGTGTTAAAAAAGCAGACGTGTGGCATGACTAATGCATGGAGGCAAATTCTGTTTTTTAGAGGATAAAGTTAGGGTTACACAATGCTTTTCAATTTCCAAGCAGTGGAGTGGTAGGTAATGTTGAGTAATAACAGAGCCAAGCAGAGCATCGACAACACGTTGGCCTGTCACATCAAATATTGGATGTCATCATCTACTTCTAAAAAGGAATTGTTATTGTAATTTGAGCGAGATTTGTTTAAAACAAAGTTGAGTAACAACATCACAAGAGGTCCACTCATGTTTAACGTGCTGCCGTTTTCACAATACCAAACACTTAGCAACTTAAGATTTAAAAATGTTTTGATGCAATTATAGTTGAAATAATGAAAAAAAAAGGCTTAAACACTATTAAAATATGAAAAGAATGACCACCCTGTGTTTAGTCTACTTGTGAAGGCTGTGTTTATGAATGCATGCCTCTCCATCATTGTTTGGGCTTGGTGTGAAGAAAAAGTTATTTCAAGAAACTCCAGACTGCAGATCAGTCCATAACTGATCTGCCAACCTTGAAATTTGCTACAAAATGCATTTCAACCAAGAACAATGTCATATTACTAATGATAGATATTATTTAACCCGGTTCTCTCATAGTATTTTTTACCACGTACAATATTAGAAAGACAGCAGTTATCTTTACACTGTTTGTTACTGTTGGACTCTGAAATAAAATGTTTTCTATGGTACGTTTAAGATGAAATTCCACATAGAGGGCAATACAAATAAACACAGAAAGGTACACATTCTAATCCACTGAGGAATTGAATGTTAAAAAGAAAAATCCTTTAGCAGCTGTGGATGAGTGAGTTAGTGGCAGTAAGTGAACTCTCTCTGTACAGTAGCCAAAACATTTGCAGTACCTGGCGAGTGGACTAGCGCAGCCCCTTTCGTTCTCTTCCCGTCCTTGTTTTCTCCGTAGGAGTGGCGGTGGGACATAAGCCTTGTTTTGTTGGGTTGAAGGCTGTGTGGGCTCCATCTTGAACACCTGCTCAGCTTCTGCGTCACTTCCACAACCTTGAGATCGTACAGACATGTGGACAATGAGCAAGAGAAAAAAGATAAAAGTTTGGAGGACAAGGAAACTAAAACCAACTGAAAAGAAAACTGACTGAGCCTAAAAAAGGGTGTAAATATCAGAGAACATAAGAGAAGAACGTTTAGTGCGACCGAGTCTTTACACAGCCAAGTATTTGCCCTCTCCCATCACACAAACTTTTATCACCACAGTGTGGAACTTGCCACAGTCTAGAGACCAAGAGAGCAGACAAAAGGACACTGAGTAAGAAGATCAGAATGTTGTTGATCCAACTAAATTTGGTTGATCAAGCATAATAACATATGGTTGTTGTAATTCACGAGCTTTTGAAAAATCCATTTCTGTTCTGGCATGTTCGTGCCGACTGACAGTAGAAGGTAGGTCTCAGGGAAAACAAATGTTTGTGGATAGGAAGTAATGTATTCCATTCAAGCAAAAGTTGGAACAGCAGTTTGTTCAGCAGGTTTAGCTTGCAAAGAAAAAACAGAAACTCGTACTGCATGAAAATAAAGTTCTGAGCAAAATGGAAATGGTGTCACTACTGGGCTGGCCACAGTGTTTGACTACCAAGGGATTTTTAGCAAATTGCAGTGCATAAACTAACAAAAGGAACTCTTTTACAGCCAAACAAAAAGGAAGTCACACTTCAGGAGATTGTATGGAGAATGCAACGGTAAACCTACTTTCATTGTTTGGGAGGACACCTCGGGAGTACAGAAAGTCGATGCTGTCGGCAGAGTTCGCCATCTTATAGCTCGGTCTGACACGCCGACATTCCTCCCTCTCTGGGTCCCAGCACTCTTTCACATTACTGCCCTCATCTAGAGCCTAGATTTAGAAGGTGGGGTTTGTGTTAATAATAATAATAATAATAATAATAATAATAATCAACTGTGTAAAAGCCTAGACGAGCAGCTCACCTTGGACAACGCCAACCCTAACAGCCCTTCAAAGGCCTTGAAGTTCAGCTGAGGACCACTGTAGAATGCGTCAAGGTGAGCCTTGCGACCCAACCAGTAGATTGTGATGAGAACCTGAGTGAACAAAGAAAGAAGAGGGAAAGTTACATAGTCTGCCTTTAACAGTTTGGCAGATTAGACTCTAGGCCAACATAAATAAAAACAGTTCCAACTACGGGTGTAACGACATCAATCTGGATCGATATTTCGATTCAATCAAGGATTTTAGCGATACAAAGTGAAGATAGATACATATTGTCATCATTAAGATGTGTATTTTCTAAATCTGCACTAACCGCAAAGTGCAGCTTAAGTGGTCAAATAAAATCAATAAATCAATCAAGCTGAGGTTGATGAGAATGTTATTCGTTTTACTGGTATTTGAGATTTGACATTAACATTTGGATGATGGACGGTGCTAGCTTTAAGCATGCTTAAAAATGTCATTAGTCTGCTAAAAAATGAGGGAATTTGTTTTTCCTTTCTACACACACACACACACACACACACACACGCAGCACTTTCCCCACAGCATCAGCCACATGAAATACTGGTGAACAGAGGCATGTGGCCATGTAAGCTTAAAACACTATCCATGGGACCAAATGCTGTTGTCAGTCAAAAATACACCTGCCATTACTAAAGACAGTGAGTAAAGGCCTGTGAAATATGGACCTCTTCCTGACATGTAGCGTTTTACCATGTCAGCAAGCAAAACGTTTCACACAATTTATTTCTTATTTGCCTCAAGGCAAGGGATATTTTGACGGACGGCCTTTCTCCCTGGAAGAGCAGCAGCCTGTGTTGCAAAAGGATTATCTACACTACGCGTCAGAATTTCTCTCTGTATCTTAAAGTCATCCTAGAGCGGTCAGCAGATTGCAAAAAGATTAGGGCTGTCAGTAGCTTTTTTTAAATAAATAATTTGCATTAGTCGCACGCCGCCATTTATTAATTTTCACTTCACTCGGCTTTGCGTTGTGCCCAACTACCATTTTGACCCTTTGCCATACTTCCTCGTAACACATCCTCCTGCTGCAGGCTGCAGGCATGATGGAGAAAGACCGCAGCAACACAATTCTGAATGGCGCTTTTTATTTTCCAAAACTCTCGGATGGGTCGAAAGCCATATGCACATTGTGTAAAGCCAAATTAAAATATCACGAAGCACGTCAAGCTTGAGCTACCACCTACGAGCTAAGCATAGTACAGTTAACGTGACTCAGGATGATGCTAGCGGGCTCAGGCAAAGCACTATTTTGGAGAGCGCTACTTGCCGACCTCTAGATGAAACCAAATCTCAAAAAAAACATTACTACAGCTCTTGCAAAATGAGTGGCAACTAATAGCAGACCTGTCAGCATCGTAGAAGACTGTGGTCTTAAAGACTACGGTTGGCATGTTCTGACCCGTCTTATACATTGCCGTCGAGGGGGACACTAGTTTCACGCATACACAGCCTGTACGACACGGAGAACGCAGCCAAACTGGAACTGCTGCAAAGTGATGCAAGGTGATCACTGCGATTAAAAAAAGATCCATTTATGGCCCTTAAGAGATTTGAATAATTGAATAGTGAGATGAAAAAGATTGGAAATAAATGCATTTGTATGGATTCCCCCATTTTGCTTGATCGGTGTCTGTAACGGCTATCTAACCGGTCAATTGAAGGCAGTCGCCGATTACAGACATCTCCGAGTTCTATCCATCATTGGTAGAGTAGCAATAGAACATTATAAAGGGTTACGTTCACGTTTTTCAGCAGAAAGTATGTACAGAGAGCCACTATAATAAGCAGTTTTTCCAAAAACAGGCAATTCTGTTGGCCATCTACATTTGAATCACTGAAACTAAATTGGTGATAGTTTTCCCCTCATTTGTACAACCTGAGAGCAAACAAGCTGCATTATGCAAGTCTTAAGCACCGGGACAGGATGTGTTCACTATTCTTTAATAGCTTGCCACCTACCTCGTGCCAAGGAAATCATTACACAACAGGTCATCATAATTATTCCTATTTAATGGTGTTATTTGCCACGTATCATTTTATTTATCATTCATTATTTAGGAACCCTTAAATCTCTCACCAAGCCCTGTTAACATTGGCCTCACCCATGTTGTGCATTCTGGCATCAGCAGACACTTTCTGAATATCATCTAGATTGAGATTACTGTAAAATGAAGAAAACTCAATAACTGTAATAATAAACAGGATTATAAAACATCCCTCCAATTTAAATATTTAGGGTGTATTCCACATTGCATCACTACTGTATGCAAAAACAGTGACGCTCAGCTTTGTTTTGCAACTCTAAAATGTTACATACAACTTAATTTATTTATTTTTTTTTATGTATCTGGTTGGAGACCTGCATGAACACTGTATTTCAATGGACGCAAATTGACCCTAATTGGTCAATTCAAAGAAAAATGCTACACCCATCAAAGAAAGAGCGCTCTGACAAACCGCCTCATTACTGGGTCCGAGTTGTCAGCTATTGTGCGATTCTAATAAGGCTTAAACTAAAACATCCTCATAGGGCTTCGAAACATGTAAAATACCAGCAGTGCACACAAGCGTGTACGCATACGGTACTCGCATGTTCCACAAACACAAAGCCCACACATAGTTGTAGCAGGGACAGACAAGTGTACAGATGCAGTTTAAAAAAAAGGCATAGAGATAAACATTAAGCTACATTTTGGCACAGACTAATACCAGATTTTTGGGATAAACACCCAAAGTCAATCAACCCTCTTGACCATCATCACTCGGTTTCTTCATGCTGGTGGCATGTTGGCATCAACATCAGGAGCTGATGTTGTTTGGCTACAGCTACTGGTTTATTTTTACTGGGTTGATAAATAGGATGTTGACTATCTCACATGTACACCAGGTCAATGCAGTGGCAGTGTTAGGGGACCTTTACTAGTAAAAGGGAGCATGACAGAGTTGTTTAAGGTTTTAAAACGTACTGGCCAAGAGAGGGAATGAGGAAAATATATGATTGATAGAAACAAAAAGAAACATTTGAGGAGAATAATTAGAGCAGTGAATTCTAGTCAAACTTACATTTTTGAGTCTCCTGTTGCTTTCATCTCGCCTAAAATAAATAAAAGATAAACATTGACATAGAATAGTGATATAATAGTTCTTAATGCTGCAATTTACAGGATAACTGCACATAGTTACATCCCTTGTACTGCTGTTAGAGGAAAAAAACAACTACAGTGACATCTCAAGCCCTCTCATTTGCAATGCTCTACTAATCAGCTACTTATCAGAATGTATACAGGCTATCAACTCGTATAAAGCAGCAGCTTGTCGCCAGGCAAAGCTCACCTTTAGAAATGCAAAGCAGCTGTGAAACTTAAACTATAAACCCTATTTTTTCAGAACAGGTATTGCAGTAAAAATACCTCAGTGTTAAATGTGCTCAACATAGCCAATACAGAAAACATACGGCCCCTCCACCGTCATATTAGTCATGTGAGTTGACCTTCAGAAATCAAGGTGTGCTTCTCTTCTCTGTGCTGGAATGAGCACCTGTAGCTTTAGGTAGTTTTACACTTAACCTGACATGACACGGCTTCTGTGAGACAACTGTACCTGACAGTTGCACGAGTGGACAGGTCCTGCAGGTCTCCTGGATGAAACAGCTGAGACACATTCAGTCCCAGTTTCCCACAGGCTTTCAGGAATACATTCACATTATCCTGCAGATTAAAATGACAAGACAGCCAAATGAGTGCAGGTAGAAAACTGTTGCCTGTAACATTATGCTCGCTTAAAGACAAGTTTCCTCTGTTAGCAGCTAGCCAATTCGCCCTATTTGAGACTCTCCCGTCCACTGCATCAGATCCCAAACAACGACACTACCTTGGTAGCATCAGATAAATGTTAGCTAAGCAAATCGATAGCTGAGAACAGGTTAATTTAGCTCAACATTGTCAGTTTCTACTACTTAGCTATTGTTATTACAGCCAATTGTGAAAGTCTTGATTCTTTTTGAAAATAAGTCATTTTAGGTACACCAAATATATAAGCTCTTTCACTTCGATAGGGAGGGTTAGACAGTTAACGCTTTGGCCGCCTCTAGTGGCAATTAGACAAACTGCTGGGTGATGTCAGTAAAGTGATACACAGAACACTTTTTTTTATAAATAGGAATATCCATTATGAGTCAAAACTTTGTCCAATATGCACTTTTAACATAATCTGAGGTCCAATTACCTTGTAAAGATAAATCTACTGAAAATATAAAAGAAGCTTAATATTCACTGTGATTAATTACCAATGTCAATTAAGGTTCAAAGTTCTACAAACTGGATATTTATTCTGAACTTCTAATGGCTGCTTGAGGCTAACTTAAAATCAATGTAAACATGTAAGTCAGCAGTAATATAAAGTATATTTAATTTGTAGTTGCTGGTAAAAACATGCAAAATAGCCAGTATGTTCCTTTAGGATGTCAAAGTAACTGCTGATTGTCTGCTGCATCTGCATCTCACACCCCACCATCACCACCTTCAGTCCAGCATTTATTGGCCCCTGATGAGAGGTTGCAATTGATTTATTTGCGCAATTTTGGAAATTATACTTGTATGAAGCCATCAAAAACACAGCCTGAAGCCAAAATAAAAATCTGCATTTGTATCTATGCCATATAATTATATTATTATTATTAAAATATATATATATATATATATATATATATATATATATATATATATATATATATATATATATATATATATACATATATATATATACACATATACATACACACACACACACACCCAACTCCCCCACACATATTTAGCAGTTGTCGCACTGAAATGCCATTTCAGGACTGTGGCAACATTGTCTTTCATTGCCTTAAACAGGAAACCACACAATGTGTCAAAACTTCCTGGCTAGCAGGTGCCTTCTTAGACAGACAGACAGAGACAGAGACAGAGAGAGAGAGAGAGAGAGAGAGAGAGAGAGAGAGAGAGAGAGAGAGAGAGAGAGAGAGACAGAGACAGAGACACACACACACAGACAGAGAAAGAGGCAGACAGACAGAGACACAGACACAGAGAGACAGACACAGAGACAGACAGAGAACTGTAAAATCTAACACTCACCAGGCCAGCGATGGGAGTAGAAAGCCTGTTTACTCTCTTAATGATGCCAGGTTTCAACTGGTTGATCAAGCTATAAAAAGAGAGAAAACAAATTAGCAAACAGTTTACATATATTCCAGCTTTATGTTGAAAATATTTGAGAACCAATATATTGTATCATCAGGGTCCCATTCCACAAAAGATAAAAAGATTTGGGCTAATAAACACAGACTTTAACTTCCAATAAAGAAATTATATTTAAAAAATAAAAAATAACTTGCTTATCAATCAGTTTGATTTCGTCTTAGACAAAATAAACAAGAGCTTTAAGCTTACTTCCTGGCGAACCTGCTAGCCTTAACTTTGATTAAATGGCTACTTCACTCCACAGAAGATACAGAAGAGTTGGTGGGAAAAATGTGTCTTATGGTCTGTATCACATGCAATTTTAATTCTTGGGATATGAATTGTTGTTTGATACCTAAACTTAAAAGGCATGTTTTGAGATACTGAGTGCAGTGACAGAGTGCAATTTAGGATACGACTATTTCTAAGTTCATCCAGGGCTGCTGTCTGCTGCTGAAGCCAAACTGGCAAATTAGCCTGCCTGACTACACTAACCATAGGTTTGCCGTCATTTGGCTTGAATTCAATTCTCTGAAATTAAAATGTGACATTGTAAAAGGTTTGTGCATCATTACTCACTCGCACAGCAGGACTCCATTCTCTAAGGCAGCACGGAAATCGTTGCAACCAAACGATTTTCCAGTCACTTCCTAAAAAACAAAAGTTATTTTTTTGCTTTCTGTATCAACTAGTGAGATTTACGTTTCTTTCAAATACACACCTGGGAGGTCCAACACAGTCTCAACAGTTGAACCTAAAAAGCGATGAACACTTTTCCTACATTTTACCTAAAACCATGCATGTGTTGCTGCATATACATGTTATTTTAACTATGATGCTCAAGTACTGTGATGGCACATTTGAGTGGATGTCTGTAAATGCAAACAGCCAACTGAGAAACACCAGTCACATCAATATGATTTTATACTAAAACCTGATATATTGACTAACATTAGCTTTTATCATTAGCTAATACCCATTAGCATACTGGTATGGTATACATGTCAGCCGATAGCGACAAGAAATCCCAAAGAGAGAGTTTTCAGAGTTTGTCCACCAGAGAGTGCTGACAACTTTTTTTTTCAACTAGAAATACACACACATATACAGGTCCTGGTTGAAGTTACTTGAAGTAATTCATTAGCCCACAGTGCAAGCATTTGCCTGGTGTTCTCAACAGTAAAAGAGTAAATTAAGTGAGCTGGATACCATTTCAGCTAAAAGAAATCATCCTATTCCTCAACTACTGCACAAAAGCAAGGCTCTATACAAATCGCAAAATATCTAGCAAGCAAAACAGTGGGCTATAAAATATAAATGTATATTAACAAGCATCCTGACAAAAACAGCAAATATGTTTTTGATCAAAACAAAGAATACAACATAACCTAAATGGTTTCCCATGGCACAACAAGCACAAGGCAAAGCAGGCTTTGTAACGAGGACATAAAAATGAGGCTATTAAGATTCGGCTACATAACTAACAGAGGGCCCCAAAAGGCTATTCTTTTCACTAATTAGTCCCCCCAGGAATCCACAATCACAATTCATTTTTGGTAGAACTGGGCACAGAGCAGAGGCTTCTCAGTGGAATCAGGGGGACAATGCAGTGCCAGGTTAACACAATAAAACACAATCACATGGTCAAGATACGGTCTGTTCTACAGCAACACAACTTTAATTGGTCATTTCAATAAAAAACTGTCCCTATGAAACCACAGACTCAATGGATTTCAGCCATGTGCCCTTATGTGTGACTTGCAAACTTCTCTACAAAGCTTAATTTGTTAAAAAGGGAGTTTCCCAAATCCAAAAGTATCAAACGAGGCAATTATCTCATCTGCAACGTAAACACAGGCATCATTACTGAATCTGTGATCCAGGTCTAACGAGTAGTCTATAATGTAACATTTACGATCGATTCACCTGCAACTATTTTGACAATTGAATATTCATTTTTTAACCAAGCATTTGTTAGTTCCAGCTTCTCAGATGTGAGGATCTGAAGCTTTTGTGTGTCACATGAAAGAAATCATTTGACTTTCGATCAGATAAAACAAGAGGTGGAGATGTCACCTTGTGCCCCAAAAAAATTATAACTAGCATTTTTAGCTATTTTATGGTATTTTATAGACAAAGCGAATAATGGAGCAACTAATTGGCAGATTAATCGATAATGGAAGTAATTGTATTAAAAAAAAAGGTAAATTGCACTACATTTAAGAGACAAATTCCTCTGGTTCAGGATATGGCGGGCATAAAATAGAACGACACCAGCCTATACTGTAAATTGGACTGTGCTATTTCACCAGAAACTAAATGGCCTGTTAACACAATGTGGCAGAGGCCAATCCAATCCAAGGACGCATATTACCCTGCAATCTGTAACACTGAATGTTGTTTGGCACAAGGGAGAGTTTATGACACCATTTCCTTAAAAGCAACACACGCACACACACACACACACACACACAAAAGTGGAATGGGCTTACTGCCAAGAGCACTCTGGACAGAAATCTAAAAATGATCCACTCAGACGCAATTGACATTAATGGTCTAATTTACGGTTGGTGAACATTCAGCGCCCACAGTTGTATTCTAGTTTTTGTATTCTAGTTGTATGTATTGGTTATGATTTAAGGAGTACAACTTCAACAATGTTTGGACAGGAGCAGTCTGTAACAACCTAGAAAATGGATTGCTATGAAAACCACATCTTCCACAATGCGTGCATGCCTACACCACTTCTCAGTGGACAAAGAACAAGCCTCACAGTGTTAGACTTCTCTCTTAAACATCACCTAATTATCTGCCTCCCTTTCATGTGCAGTCCTCTCTCTCAGGTCCTGCAGTCAAATCATTTTTATCTGTGCAACCACAGAAGATTCTCACATAGGACGCTCTGTGTCAGGAGGCAAACACTTATCGCATTCTTATCGAAGAATATTTTGCATTTGAACTCAGAGATAAGTCTGTGAAATTGGTGTATGAGTAGGAGGCATTTAAAATATGATTGTCAGCATCAACTGTTTTTATGTAGTTAAAGTCCTTATAATAATTTTAATTTTCATTGCTGAAATGTCCGCCTCTGACTAACACAAAACATTTCCTGTCTCCACAAGGGGTTAAATGACTGACTACTGACTAGCCAAATCTTCATGGGTGTTTGCACAGGATTAAGTGTAGAGGAGCACAAACAAACAAACAAATAAATAAAACACAGATGAAAGTGAACCATGTACCTCAATCCAGCGTTGAGCCTCGTTGAACGCGTCTGCACAGCTGACACTGGTCTGCTGGCGCCACTCCATCGTTAATCTTCCAAACAAGCAAAACGCAAAACTCTAATGAAAGGGAAAAGGTCACATTTAGTTAAACTCATTCATTATGGAGCGACCACGCCGTGAGCCACCATCGTGCTCAGCAAATAAGTTAAATTAATGTCAACAAACAAGAGGAAAAGTCATGCAATTTGATTTAAAAAGAGATCTTTTTTAAACAGCTGCTTGTTCAGTAACCTTGTGCTGTGTGTGGCTGCTCACCGGTGAAAGTTCTCCGCTAATTGATCACCGGACACGCCGCACATTTGCCACCGACTTTCCATCACTGACAAGTTCCGCTTATTGGTTAAAGTGGAGGGGAAGGTCTCCGCCCACTTCAAAACTACATGCAAAATGTTTGAGCTGAAGTGAAACCGAGAGGAACCGAGAGGAACCGAGAGGAACCGAGTGGAGCAGAGTCTCATCGCCCCTCTGGTGGCCTGTCGGTGTGTCAACTGTGTTCAGACAGGCTAACTGTAGTAGGCTACACAGGGCCGCAGCACGTTTATTTTAAAGCACCTTTCAAACAGGCAATTGATAGTGCCTTACACAAATTTAAAAGAAATGGATACAAGATAAAGTTGAAAAAAATGGACTAAAATATTACGCCATGAATACATGTATCCCCCCCAAAATGCAATAAAAAAAGTAATCAATCAAAGGCAGTCAGCACTTTTAACACAGATTTTAGTCCCAATATAATAAAGAATCTAAACTGTGTTTAATGGGTGGAATTTTCATATAGCCTATATATATGAACATTTGGTGCCTCAAAGAGTTGTCCATACTCCCAAGAATAACATTCTGGTGGAGAAATGCTGAATTCTAAATTTACTTATTTATTTATTTATGTACTTGTTCTTGACCTTAAAGTAGTGACATTTTAATAAATTGTCTTAAATACTGAAGTGATCCTATCCTTTGTTATAGTTTTTTATTGTAAAGTGTGGGCTTACTACTACTCCAAAGTTGCTACAACCTCCAGAGAAAAACACAGAAGACATGTCCTCAATAGTAGCTATAGCCCTGTCTAAATATGACCAATAAAACTAAATAGCCTACTTGATTTTTTGTGACGTCTGCATCTGAGATAATAAATGCCTGCACCCAGTGGCGTAGCACAAAATTCTGGGCCCTGTAGAAAGGCATTTTCTATGGGCCCCTCCCCGTATCCACAGCTATTCATTCTAGCATCTTTTTGGGCCCTCCTTACATGAGGGCCATGGGTACTCAGTCCCCTTTGCCCCCCCTAGTCCGATGCCCCTGCCTGCACCCAGTTGTTGTTTGGTGAACATTCAGTGGCCTTACCTGAGCTTAGTTCCTCGATCTCACTGCTGCCATTATGGCATGTTGAAATGTAAGAAGAGTTGTGTAACACATTAACTTCAGAGGATAACAAGCATTTAAATGGCAAATGTGTCAAATAAAATGTTTATATAAGCTACAGATAGAGAAACAATCTGCTTCTGTCTCTTCTTAATTTCGATCATAGCCACATCCTCTGTCCTCCCCTGTAAAGATATAGCAGCAGACAGATAGCTCATGCAAAATATGAGTGTGTATGAGCCCTTTTTTTCAAGGGCAGGTCTCTTCACTCTCTTGCCTTTTATATTGAAGTGATGAAGGATGGCCTGTGACGATTTAATTTTCACACTTGAGCTGCATACGTCTATGAATAGAATATTGTTTTTCTTTTGTAGTCTTTTTACACATTTGACACCAAGGCATAATAAGAATATGGTGGGGAGGCTTCATCTCGTATTACAGTACATGCTCACTCCAATCCAATTTCCTGCCAAATGCCCAAAGAGGTGCACTATACGGGGAACAAGGGCAGTGATGGAATCACAGAATTTAAAAGTAAAATGAGGTGCAGAGGTGTAGTACACTGTAGAAAATTGTATGAGATGCGTATTAAGATCACAGAGAACATTATGTGAATCAATAATATTCACAGACTTTCAACTTGTTATCTTAACCAGGGAAATTAAAAGATAATTTCCTGCACCATCTGTTAGTATTATTACTTCAACATAACAATAGGGATAGACTTTTTTGCTTCAACCCTAACTCCTCTGGCTCACTTTTGTATAGTAAGAGTGAGAGTATCCTCAATGTTCTGAAATTGTATTGAAGTGGTTCGCCACACTGTGTACCAACCATCTTTAAAAAAAATACATCTGAGGACATGACCACAGAACACTCTTTAACCTTTTTACCATTTAGTTCTGAAAACAACAGGTGGACTCTTAGAGGCTGCGATAGAAGAAACATTTCTTCAGAACATGTTCCTTGTTCTGTTTCTGAAGATTTTACTGTGCTATCAAAGTGCAAAATCTTCTTTTCACCCTTTTGTAGTGCTTGATAATTGCTTGAATTATCTTAGCTTGTTAGATCTGTGCATATTCATGTCAGTGTCTTACTAATGTGAGATCATGACCGCAGATCAGTCTTGTGTCAGTAACGCTCTTTCCAAACAAACAGGAATAGTACTCCACCATCCCTACATATGGGATGCTAATTGATCTTGAAACTGAAGAGAAACACACTTGAGAAAACAGAGTGATGCTTGTCATCTTTATTACCAGAATGAGGGTGTGTTGCACATACTGAGCTGCTGCTGATTAGATGAGGAGTACAATTAGCCCAACAGCTCATACTACAATTACATACAACAATAGCATTGGTCCCAGGACGATTCATTCAAATTCTGTACATAATATGATCTGATCTGTGTGTTTATTTTATCTGTTCAAGATATGAAATAGATAGATAAATAGATAGATAAGAAAGCCAAATAATATTAAATAAATAGAATGACAAATAAAATAAACACTAAAAGTAGAGAAAAGTAAAAGGAGGGCTTTATTCTTTACTCCATGACTGTCTTACTTTATGTTGTATGTGCCCCTTGTAAATTCGATAAAGATATGTTCCAAAAAAAATGCAAAAAAAAAAAAGAATAGAGAAAATGGCTGTAATCTTAAACTCTAAAATCTTTACAAGGGTTACAATTAGTTGTAATACAAATATTTTGTATTGATTTTCTTTTCTTTTTGTAAACATTTAGTATACACAATGTTGCCATTTATATTCTTGCAGCTGTCAAAGTTTGCATTATCTCATCTTAGAGAAGGAACAAGTCTAACAATGAACAGCAAATAAGGGAATGTAACAGAAAACATAACAGGACTAAGATGAAATGCATTTATTTTTCATTTGTGGCGAGTTTTCTTATGAATACATCACCTTATCAGAGCAGAGGAAATGATCTATTGCATTTATTTAGGACTACCAGTAGGTGTTGCTGTAACTCTGGATGTGCATGCATCATTTGGAAGTGGGTGGGGGGTTGATGGCTTGGTATTGGGTTGGGAGACTGGGGTTGGTAGACTGAGTGAAATGGACAGTGACGACAGTCTGATTTGCCTTCACATGAAGCAGTTGTTTCCCATATTTCCCATTTGTCTGTTCCCCTGGGTGTAGTCCAGTGTGGGAAGAGTGATGTGATGCTGCTTAGAATACACAGTTTTCAATTACATCCACTATCATTACTGTTATCAACAGCAGCAACATCAATGGCTAATCTCCTTTCCATTATTTTCCAGATAGAATTTGAATTGAAAACCAAATGCATTGGACTTAAACTCTTAACACCATGAAAGATACATTTTGAATATTTTTACATGGAGATGTCTAATATGACCTACTAACAGCCAAAACATTTCTGTGACTGTGTCATCATACACACAGTCTTTGTCATTTAAAAATGTTTTTATATATATATATATATATATATTTATATTAATATTATGTTTTTTAAGCATAATCAAGCATTAATGTTAGTTATCTCTTATTGGGTTTGGGTTACATTAATGCTGTATTAAATGAACATGCTTAAATATAACGCACATCTTACCATTACACCTATGTATGAATTCTGCTGCTAATCATTTATAAGCATTTGTTAATTCATTACAACTTGGAAAACTGTATGTTACTGAATTATGGAAAGTACACCAAAACATAATAATGGTAAAATATATACAGAGTAAAGCCAACGATAAGAGCTTTAGTAGTTTCTTATACTTCTTATACAAATGCGCAATGTGCACGTTGAATGTATTTTTCCAACAATTAAACCATACAGTACATTGCACCATTAGGTTCAGTCTAACTCCAACCCCCTTCACACTGTCGCACCAACCTGATCTGTCTGTCTGTATAGCCAAAGTACTCTCTGTACTGTATTATATTAGCTATTTCACACAATGAGTGAGAGCTATGTAGTAATTTAATACTCCGTGCAGAGACTGCATTAGTGAATCATTAGGGTCACGGTTCTCCAATCTGAGATCATTAGCTGGAGGGCTTGCCTACAGTGCTCCACTGTGAACTGAACAAATGGCGGATGGAGAGGCTAAAGGCCTTTTTTTCATATATATCCAGATAATCATGCATGTTAAAAAAATTTTTTGCATATTCATTTACTTGTTTTTTCATTTATCTGTGTAGCCTATGAATGCATGAAGATATGAACATTATGTTTGCTCTTACTTACTAAGCTGTTGCCTTTTTATATTTTCCTGTTATTGTGCCATGCGTAGGTGAGTGAGTCCAATCATTTCTCTGTGTTTAAGAATGGAGAGAGCGATCAGCTCCAAACAGCTAAAATATTATCATGTTGTCATTGGGGAGCATGGTTATGCCCATAACTATGAGTGCATAGTATGTGTATGGCATGAAGTGCACTAGAAATGGTGTAGGTACAGTGTAGGAGCAATTTGATAATATATCAAGGGTTTTCACAATAACACAACTTCTTTTAGGGACTTTAAGCCAGCATACCAGTACATTTCTACTCAACTCCAAAGTGTGAACCATGAATGAAGTTTACAGAATAAAACAAAGGATGCAGTAGGTTACACACAGATCATAAGACGAAAAAAAGAAAAGAAAAGAAAAATTATGAATTTCCCTTAATTGTTCCTTTAGCACAACAGCCTTAAAGCTCAGGCTTATTAGTTCAGCTTCTTCACCTCCACTGCCCTCTCCTCCCCTGTGTCTGGTGTGTGTTGTCCCTGCCAAGGTCTGAAACATTATCACAACAGGATGTGGGCTGGGATAACACAGAGAGTGCTTCCTCTGCAGTGTCACTCACTTGGGAGATTCTTCAATTATTGCATTTTAATGTAACTTCTGAGTCTGAGCTGCGCTGCAACTCAAAGGATCCAAAGAGAGGGGGCAACGTGGGCATTAGACTTGTGGGAAAAAGCTGAATTGATCATGTTTTAACTTTGTGACTGCCTTTAAAGTGGTTTTATTTTAGTGTCTTTATGTGAGGAATAGTACTCTCCACTAATGCATGAAAATATTATAAACTGCAGTTGAGTCCATGTAACACATGTACATGAAAGTAGCAGACACTGTACATTGTTTAAGGGGCAGTTAAAGTTACTGATTACTGTTCATCGCATTCAAATGCTGATTGGTAGTAAGGCTATATCACTCTTCAAGAAGCTTCCATTCAAACAATTAAGAAAATACAAAATAAAAGCTTAAATTATGCATTCCCAGTTATCAACTAGTCACGTGGGAGTGTGCACTATTAGCCTCCGATTATTCTCTCTAAAGGTGAACTGAATGACTACTTTTGTAGATGTTCACACTGTTTGTTTATAGCAAATTAAACTTCTTATTGCAGCTATGATGTCTCTTTAGAATGAGAAAATGTACTCCTAGTCCTATCTCGAGGACAGCAAAATCACTTCTGATGCATTACAAATTTGAATCAGCCGTTTGAACAATTCAAGTGTGTTTGGGGAGGAGTTTACCTTGAGAGACCTTTGCAAGAAAATGAGCTTTTGAGACATTAAGAAATGCACAAAGATACTAAACTACCGGCCAAAAAAAGTAAGACTTTAACAAAAGTAAACTCACACTATACAGTCTATTTTAAAGCTGTGATGTTTCATCCTGACAAGTAACATTTTGATTGTGATCTGTTTGCACGCTGAAGGTGGTTCCCTGCCAGTACATTTCTGAGGTAATAGGTTTAAAATCTTGTAATTTTGCTGCTATTTTCTTGTGAATATGGATCTAACAGAGATAACGATTGCCTATGAGGGTTAGTCAGATCATTTGTTTTTTTTTGTATAAATATAGCCTAGAATTATTGTCAGCTGATAGCATTGCTCTGTTTATTTTGTGTTTATTTTGTTTTGTTTGTATTTATATATTCTGTCAATTCATTTCATTTCATTTTTTTATGCTGTTGTAAAGGCCAGTGTGCCAACTAAAATAAAGTAGCATTGCATAATTATCAAAACACGTTCACTATATGGAAACAATTCTCAAACATAATAAAAGTCAATACATATTTGTTGACAAAGTCTTAAACAAGAGATAGTCCATTTTTTTTGTTCAGATGTGGCACAGATAAAAATATATTATGAATATGTAGGGAAAAAACATAATTTATGTTGACTGTTTCAGTGTGGCTTCTGGCCTTTATTGGCATCATTGAGCAGCAGAACATTAGTTTTCAACTAAACAAGCAAGAAAGAAAAAAATGGAACACGCTGTATGGAACACAATAAAGATACAGTGGCAAAGACTATGGAACTCTGATACAAAAGGAAGGCATTTATACCAGATTAAGCAGAAAGTGGAGAGTAAAGGGTAGGCCCTACTGGGAAAGAACAGGAGAGACTAGTGCCTGTTTAGCAGAACGAGACTGGGACACACGTGATGCCTGTAATCAAAAGGAGACTGTGGAACATGTTCTTCTTGTATATGCCCTAAATACTGAAAGACGTGAAACGTGAAGAAATTCAGCTCATGGACATTAAAAAATATATTTGCATATCACTTTGGAAAGATGTTGTTAAAACTCATATTCACTTGACAACAAACTTGACTAGCAACAAGAATGTAAGGATTATGTAATAAGGAGATACAGTAGGTGGCGATAATGCTCCGACTGGTTGCAAGTCGCTATTAAAAGCTGAAGAAGAAGAATATGCGCGCCATCTTGGATTTCGGATTTGTTCACCTGTGTTTGTATGTCAATGGCAGCAAGTCATCTAGCCTACGTGAATCGTTCAGTTTACGGAAAAAGGACTACTGGCAACAGCGGCACATGGACAATGACATCTGCCGATAGCCAATAGCAGGATGACGGCGTTAGCATGCTGTGAGCGTTACTATCCACGGACTGTAGCTACAACCACAGAAAGCTACAAGCAGTGCTACAGGTAGATATTCAGGACCGAGCATGTGTTGCCGAGTAAAATGAGTATTATTTTTTTTTAAACTCTGGCTGAAGACAAAATGTGGGAAACTGTTCCTTAGGGATTTATCAGTAGGCTAATTATACAAGGCACTGTCAGGTGAATGGAGCAGTCAATCTTGGAGACAGGACAAAGCAAGGACAAGTTGTGGTGGTAATCCTGGATCCCCCCTGACCTGCAAAAAGGTAAGTAATATTTTATAACATAAGCTTTCTAGTTATATTCCATGCTATTAAAATCCTTTTAAAATCCCCATGAAACCACCATCTGAATGCACAGATGCAAGCGTTGCTTAGACAGTGTCTTCCTGTTGTGTGCTATGTGTCTGCATCTGTATTTTTTTTCCTTGTCTGTCAGAGAAAATAGGTAGCCTACATTGCAGTCCATTATAAAAAAAAACAACCAAGTTAAGATAGTTAGCTTGTAAGCTTCTTATTAAACTAATCAAAGAGTAAAATGAGTAAAGTAAAAGAATAAGGAATTCATTTTATTAACAATATAAGGGAAAGATGCCCAAAGCCATTTTAGAGAGTTAATGACAGCTAACTCTCTGTCTTCCTGGCACAAGACTGGACTGGACAGAGACTGGAAAAAGCCTTTATACTCCATCGTCCTATTTCTTCCTACCAGTAACTCGTCTTCATTTACACCTAGAAATGCAGTGAAAAAATTTACAATTTTTCTGAACAGTATTGTACCCGGCCGTATAAAAGAATACTGTTTGTTGTTTTACATAAAATATTGGCTGATCTATAGCTAAGTAGCATTTTAATATTTAGCTGTTTAGCAGAAACATTAAATCCTGGATTTCCATGTGTTTAATACACATGGAAATCCAGGATTTACTGTGCTAAATAGAAATCCCTCAATTAAATTGAAATGTCATGTCATTTGTGTACATAATGTATATGTAATCTAAAATTCAATAATCAATATTTTTTATTTCCATCTTTGGATATCCATCCATCTTCGTCCGCTTATCCGGGGTTGGGTCGTAGGGGCAGCAGCTCCAGCAAGGGACCCCAAACTTCCCTTTCCCGAGCCACATTAACCAGCTCCGACTGGGGGATCCCGAGGCGTTCCCAGGCCAGGTTAGAGATATAATCCCTCCACCTAGTCCTGGGTCTAGTCCCGAGGCCTCCTCCCATCTGGATGTGTCTGGAACACCTCCCTAGGGAGGTGCCCAGGGGGCATCCTTACCAGATGCCCAGACCACCTCAAATGCACCATTAGTCAAAATTAAAAAATACCATTGACACATGATTTTAAAATTTACTTTTTCATTTGCATTTTCAATTTGGCAGATATGGAAATTATCTCATCATCTCAAACGTTATGTGATACCTCTTCTTGGTGTAGTTGCAGTGCTTGTAGTCACATACACTTCACCATACCTAGAGATTGGCATGGGGTACTTTCCATAAAATCATCTCTCAATGCAAATCAAACCAGCTATTAGGCTAACTGAAATAAAACCATGCCAATCTCTAGGGGTATGTGATGATGTGGGGCTATTTTAATTCCGAAGGCCAAGGGAACTTTATAAGGATGCATAGTATCCTGGATCCATGAAATAACTGGCCTTTAAAAATAAAAAATCTGCCTGCCTCTATGGGAATTTAACATAGGGCTGTACTTACTTATGCCCCCTGTATTTTAAGGAAGAACATTTATTTATTTACGAAACATTATTCATTCACAAACAAAATTGGTGTCCTTAAAGGTTGGATTTTTCCTAATTCTTTTTTAATTAAGGCATTAAGATCAATTTCCAAAAGAGGATTTTTTTTATTCCTCTTTCTAGTCAACTTTAGCATGGGTGTCCTAATTTTTTCACATGACTGTACATTCAGCCAATCAAAAACTTGCTAAGAAAAGGTCAGTCATTCTTAAATTTACCCAAAACTCTAAGCCTCACTACTGTTACTCTGAGGTGCATGTCTGATCACATACCGTAGTTAGTCTTTCCTCTGTTGTGTTTTTTTTTCACTGATGGTTCAGCTAAACATTAATATACAGTCCATTTTTACACATTATTCAAGATGAACACTTGGCAATTTTGACAATGAGCCTTTAAACTTGGTTATTAATGCGACAAATATATTGGTATGTACAGTTCAAAAATATCCTTCAGTATTTGATGTACAGACAACTATCAGTGAATTACTTTGATACTGAAGAAAACTTTAAAACGTGAAGATTCTCAGGCAAGTTCTGGAGTTAAAGGAGTACCTTTTTTTTTTACTATGATTTGTAAGTGGATTTATGGATGTTTAGTTTCAGATAATGATATAGGCGTACTCGAAAAAAATATGTGGATCATGTCTCCATAAATGGACACATGTCACCCACAAACATGCAAAATTGACATTAATTATTTGGTTTCATTATTGAATTTTAAAATCTTACCATTCTTGAATGCTGTCTAACATGCAACAAAAGTTCACAGGGATGGCATGACTTCCACCTACAAAGGCAGAGAGTGACGACACCTCTGAGTTAGTGGGCAGAGATTATTGGAAGGATTTGCTCGTGAGAGAACACGCATGGAATGGTAAGAAAGGCGCTGCTCCTGCGGAGGAGTTGATGCAAATTTGATATGATAATGACTAACCTGAAATGAAGAGCAGAGGAGGCATTACAATGTGTCAGCACCTTTGTGTCTGTCCTACAAATGGAGGGGAAGCAGAGTTTAGTTATGGTACATTTCTAGTTTTTTGTTCCAGCTACATAATATAATTTTGAGATAGTTAAAAAACATTTAAAAATGACAGGAGAAGTCAGGCAATATACAAAAACAATCTACATTATACTGTATATTACAGTGTCATATTTAGTTGGACCCCTAAAGGAGGCTAAAATACTCTCAAATATGGTTGGGGCAAGGGACAACACACAACACAATAATTCATGATTTTAACAACATATGCAGTATGTTAATCAGCAAGTTTGTATGTACCACTAAACCAACAACTTTTATTACTAAATCATTTTACTAAACATTAGGAGAAGTCATTACTTTTGGCTTCTAGTAAGTCTTTGTGTCTCTCTGAGTCTTCTATTCTGCAGAGCTCTTTTCAGTTGATGGTAGTGTGGTGGAAACTTTTTTTGTTTGCAGCAGGGTGTTTTTCAAAAATGGGACAAGATGAAACAAATAAGGACTATTTGAGAATTAAACCAAAGTTTGGTCTTTGAGTATTTATTTATATTTGCAAATATAGGAACACGGTTTCACGAGTACATCAGCACAGTGGAAAGTGTATTCGACGAATGAGAAAAAGCCCCCTAACAAAACCCCTGTGAACATTGTTTACCAAAGGTTTTTTATTATTTGCATCACTTATCATGTTGAACAGGCCATAAGGTACCAGGAGCAGACTAAACACACAGAATAACAACCATATTCTGTACACTTTGTTACTCCAAAATAATGAGTCATGATTTTGTCTATGTCGAATCATTCATTCATTCTCAGTATCCGTCATTCTTGTTATGAGCTGATCTCTCTAGACCAAGCCTTATGGGAATGGATTCTACATGCCATATATATATATATATAGAAATTCAGCGATTAAAAAAAATTGACATTGGCCCAGGGCTGTCAAATGATTAATTTTTTTTAATCGCTGAATTTCTATAGTTAATCACATTTTATCACATGATTAAAATTCTATTATTTTGCATTTCAGAACTGTTTTTAAGTACATATTAACAATGGAAAGAAATTCTTACCAGTGTATCTTGACTGGGAATCAAATGAATGCAAAGAAAGTTACTTACTTGGGTGGCTGCATGTAAACATTAATGCTACTGTCTTTATAATCTATCTTTGTAATAAACTGTCTGTACACAAAGTTCTCAATGCTTCGGTTTGCATGTAGGGACCCTCATTATGCTACCATTTAAGTGTGGTGCTATTTTGAGCCTTGTTAGTGGTATCAAATAGTGATTTACCCTGTTCCCCGAAAGCTAGCGTTAGCAGCTAACCCCTGGTTTGCAGTAGCTAGTTTCAAGCTAGAGACACATTCGATTAGCATGAAAACAGATCCCAGAGAACGTTCGACTTGGTACACATATGTTATTAACACCTAGATTCAATTTGCGCCGGAATTGTCCTTTAATAATAATTACTAATTACCACTAAGCCCCTGTAACAGCTACTAATAGGCCATATACACTAAATGCCTTCGGCTGCTAATAAAAAAAAAAAAGATGACTGACAATACAGAAATAGAAATTTTTATTTGCATAACTTGCAAAGGAAGGAAGAAAAGAATATTTTAGGACTAAATTGAAATGCATCAGCTGTTTTGTTAAAATAAAAAGGCATCCTCTAAAAATGAGCACAAAGTACAACAAAATAGTCCTAGTTAACCAACAATGAAGTGTCCTACATGGCTTGTTGCTGGCTTAAGTGCAGGAAAAAAAGACAAAAATGAAAACTAGTAATCCAAGAATTAATACAAGAAAGTGTGCAAGAGAGCATACTAACTCCTGTAAACTATGCATATTTGCTCTGGGGGTGATGTGTGTAAGCAAGCAGCATTACAGATTTTCAGAGGTTTATGTGCATTTACCCTTAAATAAAGCCTTAGCTGTAGGGTTTTAATCTGAGATATCTCAGGCTGTTACCTCTCTCTCTCGCTGTACTTTTCTGCCTGACTATATTATAGGGAAATATGCATCAGTGCTGAATCATTATAAATTGGAAAATGTCTTCCACTGCCTACACAAAGAACTCAGGGCCATATTTCATTAAAGCCAATGATGCCTATGAGCTTGCACAGCAAATCCAAAAATGAGGCAGAAGTAAATCCATGCAGCTCACCAAGTAACGGAAATTGTACAGTGCAACCAGAATATTGAATGTGTACTTAAAAGTAAAACATAGTGCATCAGTAACTTGCCAATTCCATTATGCAAAGGCCCTAGGCTGCCGCTTCACAACCAATTCATCCTTCAGTTAAGAATGGGTTGTATTTTGCATGTCCAGAAATGTGATATTTGTACAAGAGGCACATAAAGCACAAAATGATACCACTGTAGTTGTAA
Source organism: Sander vitreus (assembly GCF_031162955.1). Lineage (NCBI taxonomy): Eukaryota > Metazoa > Chordata > Actinopteri > Perciformes > Percidae > Sander > Sander vitreus. The sequence goes on along the minus strand of NC_135855.1, from coordinate 19,264,443 downwards.
CACTAAAAGTTGAAAAACTGAAAGTTTCAATATGATCCTGAGACATATAGCCTAATGTATGTGAATATAATGCAGGTGTAATGTTCACCATTTTAGTTTGGCTTGTTAGCATGCTAATGTTTGCTAGTTAGCACTAAGCACCAAGAACAGCTGAGGCTAAGGGACTGTTCGTTATTTAATTAAGGGGCCACCGGAGGAGTTTTGGGACCTTTAGTCAAAATAGACCTGACCCTCCCTTCACCAGCATCAGGGTTTCCCGCAGAAAATGTGTTAGTTAAATATATAATTAATACATCTCTGTAGTGCAGACTCTGTACTACACACTACACTAAATATTAAATTTAAATAATAAATCATTAATAAATAACCAGCTTTTCAAAACAACAGTTGCAATGTGCAATTTTAAGCTCATTAAACTATTTTCAAAAAAAGTGCTATAACAATTTTACTGGCATTGCTCCCATTATCCTCCGTGACACGCACTCTTCCACTTTGCCTGACAACTCTTCTCCAAAACAAACTGCGCTGAGATAACAGAGCTCAGCCCATAGCTTCACACACTCCAGCAGACAGTATGCGTGAAATAAAAACAGGACACGTAATTTCACTGTGTGTAACTACGCTAACTAACCGTGTATTGTGAACCGAGTGTAGTGATTAAAAACAAACAAACGGCTGTGTCTCAAAGACCGGGCAACAGCCGGGACATTGAGAATCCACGCGCGTCACTTCGTCATGTATTCACTTCGTTGAAACAAGAGAAGAAAGCCTCACTGATGTGAAGAATAGGACAGAGAAACATATATAAATGTTCTCTGCCTGCCGTATGCCAACGCTCCGGTAAGTCCACTCACCCTAGTCTCTGCCCGGGCATGTTTCAGCTGCCGCACATTTGTTGACAAACTCCGCCGTACGTGACGGTTTATCCCTTTAAATGTGAATAAATGACAGTTAGACTCACCGCCAGCAAATGCTCTTTCTGTTGTGATTGGTGGTATCTTTACAACTTGCCGTTACCTTGTTTTCTACAGACTGTGTTGATGCGACTTGCGGTTATATATATATATATATATATATATATATATATATATATATATATATATATATATATATATATATATTTTTTTTTTTTTTTAAGACTCAGTTAAGGCGGCATGCTGTGTTGTTAAGGCTGGCCGCCTGAACTGCAAAGTGCTGCGGGAAACCCTGAGCATTACATTTTAGATGACCCTCCAAAATGAATGAGAAAAGGGATGAACCTCCCCAACAATTTATTGTACTGGTTTGTGCTTGGCAAAGATGTACAGATTCCCATTGTTTTTCTACAGCCATGACGTACGTGACTAAACCTCTGCATTCTCATCTCATCCATATATAAAGAGTTTTAGACCATGCCTTAGGCTAACCAGATGGGACGTGACTCATAAGCATACAACGTATTATTTAGAGTAAAAAAACGAACAGAAAATCCCCAAAAAGTCAAAGGTACAAGACTGTGTACCTATCGTCATCTCAGAGCGAAGGAACTACTCATCCCATAAACCACCGCGCACCACTGAAAAAAGGAAGCTAACGTTAGTTTAGCTAACAGCTAATTCGGCTAACCGCTAGCTGAGACAGCATGTAATAACTTTAAAAGACCCTCAAAATAAACCTGAAAATAACCGTTAACATATATAACGGCTGTTACGTCAGCTGTAGACGGCTTTACCCAGTGTTAAGTTTGAATTAACGTTATTTTAGACTGAATCAAGCTGTCAGCTAGCTGTTAGCCAAATTAGGTGTTAGCTAAACTAACGTTAGCTTCCCGGCAGAGGCTAACGTCAGAAGCGTGACACACAGATCGCGATTCGTGCAGTGTCGTTAATCCTCGTGACGGATCGTGCAGGCAGCAGAGATCGGGTACTGACACCCCCCATCCTCACCAGCATGAGTTCCACCAATCAGAGTCATCACTGTGGGATTGTGGGATTGTTCAGGATTGTGGGTAATGAAGTACTTATCCAAGACATCGCGGAATAAAAGACATTTATCTCAAAACAAGGGTAGTGCCCCATGATTTGTGGCGTCTATATGAGCATATACAATCGCTGAGTCATGTCGGCATGCTGGTTTTAAGCCTACTATCAACGGTTACCATTTTATGGCTTATACTCCAATTTGTCAATGGAGAAATTGCATTGTATTTTTACTTCCGGGAATCCGCTGTGGGGGGACTGATGAGCTCTATGGACTCGTCACTAGGCTTCCTCAGTCATTGTATATTTTAGCATAGGTAGCCTAAGCTTGCCGAGGCTGAACATTATCTAAAACTCCATTTCTCAGATGAGCGTCAATTTGGGAGCTTGCATGTTAACACTCCTTCCTTTTCAAATGCCTTGAAAAGGCTGTCGTTTGCACATTTTCACAAATAATCATCGGGACCGAATCTCATGCCTTCCCGGCTGCCTGCTGGTGCTGTCTGCGGTCCGAGTTTCGGCTTTTCAAAATAAAAGCTTGCGTCTGGTCAGCTATGTTTTCGTACGGTGTTTTGGATGTTTTTGAACTAAGCAGTACGGCAATCGTGCTAATGAATAAAATAAATTTTTCAGCAGATGTCTTAGTTACAACATAACTGAGCTAGCAAAGCAGTTTTGTGTTTATATGTGCGAGCGGGATTTATTCAGTTTGGGTAATCCCACGGTCTCTAAAGCTACAGGTCTGGCTGACTAAACAGGGAGGGATCCATCTGCTAGCGATAGGGGCTGAGACTGAGAGAGCTACATGGAGCTACATGGATAAATATGCATCAAACAAGCCAAATTTTGTTCTACTCATGAATACAAAAATTGGATGACCCTCCCCTCAACAAAGAATAAAAAGACATGACCCTCCCCTATTTTCCTCCGGTGGTCCATTCCATAAATACCGAACGGTCCCTAATGGGAATGTAACTAGTTTTGCAGGTATTTGAAAATGTTTGACCTGTTGATGATGCTAGATGAAAATTTAAGGATTTACCATAGTGAATAGAATTCATCCTGAGGGGAACATGAATCTATGGGCGTTCGTTAATGCATGCGTGTGTTGTAATTGTGCATGTATTGTGAGAAAATAAAAGCAGTCTGTACTTCATACCAAGGTAAAGTAAAATTACCATTACCGAACATTTTACAAGACACTACTGGTTTAAGAGACAAAAATAAAAGTTGTGATTTCCTCAATAAAATTATTCAAAATGCCATTTATTTGAAATGGGCGACAAGCCCTGTATAATTCAATTTAGACACTTGCCAGTAATATCTGTTTATCTGATAGCGTCTATTGATTGTCTGGAAAAGACAGAAAACTGCAGTATAATAAATCAAGGCCTTTGAAATGGGCTCTCTTATGGCTTTGGGATATGAAACACCATGATATGACTTCATTACAGTAAAAGGAAAGTTGAAACTAAAGCAGCATGGTTGATATTGGCTTAAGCTGTAGCTATTTTAGAATTTTTCTTACTATATGATTTGTTTGAGTCTAGACTGTAGTGAGACAAGCAGGGACACACTATGAGGAAAAAAAAAACACCCATGGCCATGCTTTTGTTTTTAGATGTCAGTCAAGGTAAACATTCTGCAGAAAGTGTTTGTCTCATAATGTACAATGTTCCCCACAAAGTAAGTAAGAGTATGAAAACCTCAAAAGCATCAATAGAATAATGTACGCTAAATCATGTATAATAGCCTCACAGAGCTGCTAGCTTGCCTGTAGACTTTTAGTCTTGTTATAGTTTCAAGCATATCATTGTGAGAAATCATGACATTTAAAAATGATATGAATCACAAAGTAATGACAGAAAAACGCACATGGCCTAGATTAACGGTTAGACACATTTCATCAACTACGGTTGATGTTCTATTAGGGGTTGTAATCATAATAAACGTTTACAACGTTTCTAAATTGTGAGAAAACAAGTTGGCCTAGCAGTTGTATGAATGGCCTGGGTATTTCTTTAAATGGAAGCACTCAGGAAAATGTAGATGTTTTGTGCCATAAAAAGTATTTGAGATACATTTTTTCAAATGCTCATGATTGAAAGCAGTACTAGTCATTTTGACAGTATGAGAGAAAGCATCACTAACCTCAGCTTTGTGCAAACATAAATTGCAAGCCAGCCTGAGACCGCATTAAGCCCTATACAATACCCTCTGAATGATAACAAGTAAATCAGGAATTCAGCCTGCAGCACCATCCATCGCTTACTTCAAAGTCTTCAAAACTTTAAAAAAAACGCTTACTGTGGTGTGGAAGTTTGAAGCTCCTGCTAGTCCTAAATTCATTCCACAGTCATGAGGTACACTGTAAGGATAAAACCGATGAAACTCTTTCTTTAAACCGCCACAATTAATATTTAAGTAAATGTTCACAACTTCGTTAGTTGCATATGTGCATCACACAAATTGTAAGCGATCAAAACAGGCACATATTTTTGACCCTCTTTACTAACCTTTGTAACTTCTGTGTGTGAAAGTTTCAGGACAAAATAAATAATACATTTTTTGTTTTTATGTTATGACCTTTATTATTATGGAGCAGCATTGAGTCACATGGTTCTTTGCACCAAGGAGCATCAGAATTCAGAAGAAAATGGGCAGGGAGCTCACAGTGGAAGCAAAGAGCCATTATAAAGCCATTTACCAGACAGCTCCCTGCACTGTAGCAGGGTAATGAACAAGGCTCAACTGAAGAGCTCACTCTCTGAGGAGTGCTACATTTACTACTTCCATTGAGACAGGTGGAAAAACAAAGGATTACCTAAGATTCAACAGGGACAGGCTTCATGTTATTATACGACGCAAAGTGGAAAAGCATCATCACCTTCTACGACAGCAAGCCTACCTAAAGCAAGAAATAGGTTGTTGTCAGTGCTGTTTAGTCGAGTTAAAGTATGTCTGTGTTTAGGCAATTATTAATACTTGGTTAAGATTAAGAAAAAGAAACCAATGTTGACTGTTGGTAGCAGACGGGATGTAATTCTCAGTATTTCGGGTCAAATTCTTTATACCATCAACCATCAACCCCAGCCTCTTTTGTGTAACTTGTCTCCATGCTTTAGGAAGGTCACACTATTTTTCTCTTTGGTAATTAAAAACTAAAACACAACTATTCCAATACTATATTCAGTAAATACTGTTCGCAATGTTAACCAGTCAGTTGTGGATGCTGAAATGAGATTCCAAGCTTACTTTAACAAAATCTCTCTGAAAGCTCTCTGTTATCTAAATAGTATAAAGTCAAACCTTTTTCTCATACTCAACTCAAAAAGATCTGATTATTTGTCTAATGCACTTCTTGTCTCACTGGCAACTCAACTCTTTAGCAATCTACAAATCTGGCAGTGACTTTAAGTTTTTTACAAAGTAACCATACACTTTCCATCTTCTTATCCTCATAAAAAAAGTATAATATACTTGAAAAATACAAGCACAATCCACGTACAGACATGTACTTGTCTCCCTCCTAGCAGGGGCCTGCATCTGTCCTGGTAATAAAGCCATACACATACTACAAACCATCCATTTTCTGGTCCTGACTTGTCTCAAACCTGTTCTAATATGTTCCCCCTAGCTTTTGTGGAAGATGCTGGGTTTTTCCTCCCCCTCATCCCACTGCCAGCTGTTTTAAAGCCCACAGCAACCATAAAAGTTAATTTCTCTCGTTTACATTTCAATCTTTCACCCATCCTTGGTTTTACTTTTGTCTAATGCAGCAACTCAGACATGATGGCATGATGCTCACTCCAGGGATTTTCCTGTAGTGTATCAACCATTACCTCCTGAACTGTGATTTATTTATTTATTTGTTTTTAAAGGAAAATAAAGTTAGGCTCGCGACAGGTCCTTACAAAGCCAATTTAGCATTGACTATGACTTGGATAACCTTTTATAGCGCTAGAATTTTAAAGGAAAAATAAGTGATTTGGTAATTAAACATGACTTAAATAATAGAAAGCTCTTTTTGGAAGTCAAATAATATGTAAATGGAACAAATAAATCTTTTTCAGGCCACCGCATGTGCTCTGTGCTCTTTAAAGTTATAAAGCTTCATAACTTGTATATCCTACTGGAAAATTTGATCATATTTATCCTTAATTAATTTAATCAACTCTATGAAAACTGCAGTTTGAAGTAGGGACATTGCTGATCCATGGAATTGGGATCAGGGACAAAAAAAAGGTATTTTGTAATGAAGTAGTGTATATTTAAAACATGATCAGTTCCCAATCCTCTGTTTTCAGTATGCAAACCCTGGCTTCCAGTGTCGAAGTTATATGCTTTGTTTGCCTGCATCCATCATCTTGACTTACACACACTATATTTTGTTGTATGTTATGACATCTTTCATTGGACCTAAATGGTACCAGTAAACATAAATCACTATTGTAATGTTTTTGCACATAAACGTAATACACGGGAGAGGTTTGTGTTATAATCTGACAAAAATGTGCATGGCCAGCACTAAGCGCAGTCAAGTCTCTGGTTCAGATGGGAATGTATTGTTGGATCTGTGGCATTGATCCCATCATGGTTCATATTGTGTGTGTGTGTGTGTGTGTGTGTGTGTGTGTGTGTGTGTGTGTGTGTTTTCTCACAAAGCCTACTGTAAGTATGAAACTAACTGTTTCGAAATGTTTAAAAATATATATTTAAAACCATCTCAGTGTATGAGGAAAAACACTGTTAAAAGTCCCATGGACTGGATGATTGTGGGAAGGTCCAGTTACACTGGGACACAATCCATGCAATTAAAAAGAAATGAGCAAATAAAATCAATGCAGATCACTTACACTGTGGTGACAAAAGACTCAACAGGGACAACACAAGACCTAAATCTTAATTAGCAAGAATATTGATGCTGCAGCACAAAGGGCAATCCAATGAAGGAGCAGAATGTGCTTAAATGGAAGTACCAAACATGTTTTACAGGTCATGATTCTGAAGTAAACCGGAAGAAACTTTACAGTGCATGCTAAAATCTAATATGAAGCATCGTATTCAGTCTGCCTCAAGTTGTAATTGAAAATTAAATGGTGACTAAAGGTGAAGAGGTACTCCCAGAACTCATTCTTTTTCATATGCCCCCAAGTGCTTCACTTGTAATAGAAAAATCCAGAGTTGGAATCTGTCTGAGCTGTTTGGGCTGGCATGATCCATCACAGCATGGAGGAATTTGCTGGTTGAGACTTGAATCCATTGTCACAGTTTGGGTTTAAGGTGTTAGCTCAGTATTCTGTTATGTCTTGTCAGCAGGGCCATTACCAAGGGGATAGTGTGACCTATTATGGAGTATCACTCAAACTGGGCTTCTTCCATCTTCTATCTAATCAAACGTGTTTACAGTGAGAACGCTTCTTCCAAGCTGAATTAATTAGTGCTTTTAAATTTCCACAATTCTGTTATTGCTTTAATTGTCTGTGCCAAAACAGACTGCAGCAAAGTTGCAATAAAGGGGTTATAAAAGAATCAATCAATTCATTATTTTTCATTTGTACAGCACATTTAACACATTAACTGCAATGACGGCTTTCAAAGTGCATTAACTTTTGAACATTAAAGTATGAATTCCTCGACCCAAAAAGTCCCAGAAAGCATGTTGGGTGCCGGCAGTCTTCACACAGGAAACCATTAACCTCTACGGAGTATTAATGTGCTTAAATGGGATTTCAGCGCTCAACATGTCTGCTTAAGATAGTCATATTTAGCTCCTTCCCAATTCTTATTTTTCAGAGAACATTGAACACTTTTCATACCGTTATTCTGTTAGTTTGGACTGATTTATTAAAAAATTTAAAAAATATATAATTTTTTACTAAATGTATAAATTCTACTGTTTGGTGACAACGCCATGAATAAAACAACAAACAAAAAACTGAACAGCAGTCAGAACAGGTTAAAGTAAAGAGGGTTTACGAGTGTTTAAGAGGGCTTCCTTTCATGTGTTTAAAGGTTCACACTGTGATGCAGGTTACCCTCAGAATAAATGTAGCATTGATACTGACAAACAGCAGAATTCTCCTCAAAGCGTCTGTGAGCATGATATGCCTGTAGCAAATGGATTTAGTCTGTACAATTAGACCACCCAGGACTGTCCTGTAGGTATCTGTAGGTATTGGTTGTTAGTTAAGACGCTTGTGTGCACATATTCATTATGCAGCACTATAAATAATTTCTTGTTTCCTAAATATGAATACCGATCAGAAAACAATTTCGTACCTAAAATATTGAAACAGAACCTGTTGCACTCCTGGCTGTTGCCCGCACAAATGGGGATGGGGTAGAGCTGAAGATCTTTCGGTCGGGTTCGGTCTTAATTTCTATCATTTTACACGGGCTCGGGCTTGCACTCCCGGTTGCGCGGTAAATGAGCGGTCAGGTGATGCGTTTCGATTAGCGCGAAAATGGACGCTGAGGAGGTGAAACAGAGGCTGGCCTCTGGAGGACTTCCAAGTGGCCTATAGCCTACGTTAGTCATGAATAAATGATGTTAAAAAATGTATAAGTGACTCATTCTTGACAAAAGACAAATTCTTGACGAAAGACAAAAGAGCTGTGCGCAGTCTCTTTTTTTTCCTTTCTCTCCCTTTTCCGCTGAGTGGTTTGTGTGCCCGCTCGCAGTGTGAAGCTATTCTCACTATTCTGCGACATGCACTCTATTCACTGCTGATAGACGGCCTTTTGTACAGTTGGGCTGTAAACGGGTTTGGGCTTTTAAAAAGCCTTAAAAAGCTGAAAAGCTTTTAAAATGTACTTGTCCTGGCTTTTTCGGGCCTAACTTTTAAGGCCCGATTACAGCTCTAGGATGGGGCACTACTAATCTATGGCGCTTTTTCTAACATTAAAGACAACACAGACTAGAATGAGGCCGTTGCAAGGGTAAGCGCCATAGAAGAGGAGACTCAGCAATCTGCAGGTTATTCATCCTGGACTTCTGTTTGGATTTTGATAAGGTGAAGGTAAACAAAATAAATGTTAGGCTTAAAGATTCAGGAACTGGGGCCCGTTTCAGAAAGCAGGTTTAGTGAAAACTCTGAGTTTGTTAACCCTGAGATGAGGGAAACTCTGGGTTTTCTGTTTCAGAAAGAGAGGTAACTTAACCTCAGAGTCAGTTACCATGGTAACTGAGTCTGTGAACCTAACCTGGTCGGGAGCAGGTTTTCTTCAAGAAACCTCGAGTTTCTCTCAGTCTCCTCCCTCTGACACAGCACTCTTTCATTTCCTCATTCATTCATTAAGTCTGTATCAGGCGCATTTTAGCGCAGTTTATCGGCATGAATAAAAATGTTTTGGTTTATTAACCATGCTAGGCAGACTATAAAACTTTTTTTTTTTTTCTAAAAACATGACATTTCCTTGTCGATGATCCCGTTGATGAAGAAGCTGCTTTACTTCACATACATATATGCATTATACAGTGGGGAGAACAAGTATTTGATACACTGCTGATTTTGCAGGTTTTCCCACTTACAAAGCATGTAGAAGTCTGTAATTTTGATCATAGGTACTCTTCAACAGTGAGTGATGGAATCTAAAACAAAAATCCAGAAAATCACATTGTATGATTTTTAAGTAATTAATTAGCATTTTATTGCATGACATAAGTATTTGATACATCAGAAAAGCAGAACTTCATATTTGGTACAGAAACGAAAAGGAAAAGGTTTCTGTACCAAATATGAAGTTCTGCTTTTCTGATGTATCAAATACTTATGTCATGCAATAAAATGCAAATTAATTACTTAAAAATCATACAATGTGATTTTCTGGATTTTTGTTTTAGATTCCGTCTCTCACAGTTGAAGTGTACCTATGATAAAAATTACAGACCTCTACATGCTTTGTAAGTGGGAAAACCTGCAAAATCAGCAGTGTATCAAATACTTGTTCTCCCCACTGTATGTCAGGAGATGATATTGAAGCCCCGACATTTTAATTTTTTAGATAACTTATATAGATATTTAGATACCTATTTGAGCGGTATCATTTTCTTCCCAGTCTGTTATGCAGCCTAGGCGACATACCTTATCCGTCCTCATAGCACTAACGTCACCCATCTTGGGCATGCTCTACATCCCAGCACGTTCTTTGTGTCGCATACATTTTTTTGTTGTTGAAAACGGCAGTTTTCTTTAAAACATTGGTGATGCAGAGCATATTAGTAAAGCCACTGTAGTGCCATCAGAAGAGTGTGTCTCGCTCTGAAAGGTGTTTTTAAATGTTTTGTAGTGTTCCCTGGACACAAACCAGTAAGAGCCATTAAAAAAGGAGTTCCACAGTATTGCAGGTGAATGATGTAAACCCTTTGAAATAAAAGATTAGGAATTATAATTCTGTTAATGATGGTGCTGCAGCCTCAGTGGGATTAGTAGGCGTAGTACTTTTTCGCCCACAGTATTGCACCTAAATGAAATAGATTATAGGTTCAATACTATTTCACCAGTAATACTTATGATTAAATATGATACACCATATTGGGATATTTACTCTAGCAGCAATTTTCTCCCACGCAAATTCTCTCTCTTTTGCAGCAGCCGCTGTATTGTTTTGTTAACTTGCTGTATGTGCGCATGAGTATTTCCGCCGACCCGTTTGTTTGTGGTTGTTACCATGGTGAATCGTAGTATCATGGCTCCATTCATGCTGCCTTTTTTATTGTGATGGTGCACGCGCGTGAACATACTCGGAGTTGATTGAACCAACTCATATCAGCTGTTCTGGAACCAAAAACTCAGAGTTTCCCATCTCAGGGTAAATCAACTCAGAGTTCAGGGTTAGACTCAGAGTTTGGTAAACCTCCTTCCTGAAACGGGGCCCAGGAAGCAGAGTCAATAACAATTACAATGCAACTGTGTTTTTGTTTAGTCTATAGATTTTTCTACATTAAATATTAAATATGTATGTGAAATGATCCCACTGTGTCTGTGTGACATGTGATAATAACTAGCCTGGGAGGATAACAATTGGATTACATTTTAAGTTATCATGAAGCTCTGACATCCTAGTGGGAGTGATTTATTATTTCATATAATTCAGCATTTGCAAACCATGAAATACTTTTTGGATCCTCCCTTGGAAGGGGTAGAGAAGTTATTATTGTAGCAATGTGAAAAGTTAATGTACATGATGACATTTCAGAAAATATTCATACATCTTTGATATATATTCAATTGCACAGGAAATTCAAAGGAAGAATACAACAGCCAGCTGTACAAAGTTGTAGCAACCTAGTTTTACTGCCACCATCCATTGATACATTGACATGAGAGTGGATATGAGAACCAAGAGCAAATTTGACCGAAGTGAGTTGTTTCCCTCTCTATGCCTGGGGGCATGTACTGTACAGCTCAGTCTGCTACTGCATCTGAGTTGATAATCACATTTTGGTCAGCACCTATGCAGAGTACTTCATGCTTTGCAGCTTGTCAGAGATAAGATAGACGTATGTGTACATTACTGAGGAAATACTGCAGGCAGAGGTTTAGGCTGCTTTTAGTGATGGCCAACGTGTCTGAGTAGCGTCCAGCCCATCTGGCTGGCAGCTAGACTGGCTGGCTAAAAAATATCTTACAGCAGTGGGAGGACTGCTAGCCTGTCTCGACAGAGAAAAACCCTTTTAAAAACAGTTTATTAGCAAATATGCAGCTTATTTACCCTGGCTACAATAATAGGCAGCGTAGTGCACCAGTGATCAGACATGAAACTGCTTTACAAATGGAAAAAAACGAGGATTAGTCGAGCTTAACTAGCAGTATAACTCGACGGCCGTTTGCTGAACTGAATGTTTTAATTTTTAAGTTTGTTTTTGTAGTCCAGTTGACTCTATGTTTAACATTATAATGAATGAACACATTTTACAAACTAATTGGTACTAATTCAGTCAAACTTAAAATTTTAAGGAAGTTAAGGCAGTGGTCACTCATTTTTATGTTAAAACAACCTTTTTTTTTTTTTTTTTTTTTTTTACAGTTTAATGTTATGAGCTGCCACTATATGAGAATTTACAGTATTCACTTTAAATATGGCCAAACAGTGGCATAATTCACAGTAAGTAAGGTAAATGTTGCGTATGGTAAAATTTAAGACATTGCGTAGATAATGCTTTTAGTGTGTAGACAATGCTGAGACACAAACTGAATCAACACGTCCTCAATATTAGTTGTATAAATAACTTGTACATTGAAATGAAGCATTTTGAATAAAAACATATTTTGATTTAGTGCAATTTGATTTAATGGGCACTGTATGAGTAGAACTCATAAAGGAGAAGACGTGGCTCTCAGGCAGTAAAAGAAATCCTGTATCACCAGGACAAAGAGGCTTATGTTGAAACATTAATGACAGGACCAAACACTGGAGAAAACTAAACAAGCCGTCAGTCAACAAATATAAGTAATCCCTGTGAGACGGTCACTGGCAACTTTCTTTCAACAAGTTTAAATCCAGACCTGTCTAATGAGACAAATTGCTTTAAGTTTTCCCAGAGTAATAAACATTCTCACATTGTCTGACACTTTGTCTCTTTCTCTCTCTCTCTTTCTGTCATACACACCATTTTCCAGTCTCATGTCTTAGATTGATGCAGGTGAAACATATTTTATGTTTTCTGCTTTATTCTCTATGTAGCCTTTTGTTATTTTATTGCTAAATCAGTTGTATTTGCATCTTTATGGCATGAGTTATCTTCATGGTGTCACGTTTTTTTTTATTTTAAAGTCAATGCAAAGACCCAAGTTGATTAAAGCAGCTGCATATTTGCATAAACACAGACTGCAAAAGAATTACAGAGGTCAAATTTGTATAGAATTGAATCGTAGGCGAGTAATTGCTTTGCATTAAGCCTGACCATACCTTTAGTTTAACCTGCATATCTGCATAGTAAGGGAGACAGGATTCCCGGGAAATCTGATCTAGAGTATTTCCCGATTCCCGGGAAAGGTTATGACCGGAAATAAATTAAAAAACGCAAGGAGTGCACGTCTATTGTTGTCATACGGTAACGTTGATGCAGGCGACGGTGCCGTACCGTAGCTACGGTAATACAGGCTCACTAAATTCATTACACAACAGTAGGCTACATGTTTAAAAGATAAATATGCCTGCCCTGCCCTAATAAAGAAATATTTGGTTAACTTTGAGTGATTATTCCAGTTCCAGCCACAGAATGGATTTCGTTTAACAGAATGGTTTAGGAAATCATTCAATGGTTTGCTTTAGCAGATTTCGTTAGTTTTTATAATGGAGTTCTGTAAAATATTGGTTTTATAAGGGTTGCATAGATTTTCAGAAGACAAGTCACAGACATTCCATCTGGCATTTCATAATTAGCGCTGCAGCAGATGTTACTTGATCACGCAGAAGAATTGATCATTGCAAACTGTGTTGATGATGAACATGAACATGGTGTTCTTTTGCCCTAATAATGATACAAATAATATAAAAAATTTCAATTTGGGATTTGGGAACGCATATTTGAATGATATCGATACATTACTTTACAAAAAAAACCCCCAGCTATTTCCCGGGATTTCCCGGGAATTCATCTAATTTTCGGGAAAAATATTAAACCCTACTGCATAGTTACGAAATGACTACTCTCTACCTGCCACAATGACAATGTTGCCACTTGACTGCTCTTTCTCATGAAAATGTATCATTCAATTTTATCATATACAAGTATGTTATAAGTAGAGATGGCCCGATACCATTTTTTGCTTCCCGATACCGATTCTGATACCTGAAGTTGCGTATCGGCCGATACCGAGTACCGATCCGATACCAGTGTGTCATATATTTTATTATGTTTTAACAACTGTGTACTACTATCCCTGTATGGATGTGATATTATTTCTATCTTTGTCGGTCTGGCTCAGGTTAAACTCTTTGTGAAACATGAACAAACACAAACAATGAACGCCACAGAACTTTCTTTTATTCTCCAGTTTGACAGTCAGTTATAACGGAAAAATAACATATATAAACTACTTTAACATAGATTTTCTTTAGGGCTTTATTACGTGGTATCAGATCGGTGCATAAACTCCAGTACTTCCCGATACCGATACCAGCGTTTTAGGCAGTATTGGAGCCGATACTGGTATCTGTATCGGCTCATCTCTAGTTATAAGTTCCTCCCAAAATTGGCCAGCAGCTCCCAAGATTAATTGCTGTCATAAGAATTTACTTGTGCTATTTGTTTTGCTGATTTATATGTGAAATATGCGTTTAGCAGTTATAGACCTGCAGGTAAATGTATGTTGTTGTTGTTGTTGTTGTAGCAAAAATATCATTCATTCAGACTAATGCAATAATAATAATAAAGAATAAGGTTTTGTTTAATTTGCTGCTTATTGCATTGCTGTAAAAGATGTACACACATGGAAGTTGTGGCTTCAAACTGTTATGACAGTTACAAAAATGAGGCAGGGGCATTTAATTATCCTGGGAACCCTTGTTCATGGATGTATCAGTTAAGAAAGATTTCTGTTAAAATCAACTGTAATGGTTCATCAAGCTGTAAGGAAACATCTTTTGGAGAGAAAATACTAAGTCACTGACTAAATACTTTTAAATTGAAGAAGAATGACACATGAAATGGTAATGACCCATCCTCTCCTACAAAGAGAGACAATAACTGTTGCAACCAAGATAAGACATTAATGAAATGGTGTATGCAGTGGGTGATGTGCATGAGCCCAAGGAGCCTTATACAGTCATTGCTTATGTGCATGCATCATGTGCACGTATGGTCATGGTGTAGGGCTGAACAATTTTTGAAAATAATCTAATTGCGATTTTTTTTCAAAAATATTGCGATTGCGATTCAATATGCGATTGTTTTTTAAGCTCTTTGTCTTCTGTATTATTCAACAAAGACAAGCAATAAATCATTGTATAGTATGAACAACACAAGATTAGATAGATTAAACAAACTGTGCTTTCCTGGAGGCCAGGCCTGTATATGATGATGAAATTAGGTGATGCATGAATTTATATGAATGACATCTTTTATTTAACTACTTCAGTCACAGTAGTATACTGAGCACTGACCAAGCCTGGTGTAAACATTCATATGAAAGTCAGAAACAAATCACACAAACTAAAGTGCAGATTGCAGAAATATAAAAACAAATATGTGTCTTTACCACACTTAGTAGTATTTACATTTAATTATCATTTACTGTAATAAACATATGTAAACATGTGCACTTTTTAAACACTGTCTTTGAACTTTACTAGACAGTTAAATAAGTAAAAATATAGTATATACAGTATATACAACGGTGTATTTTTTTTTTTTACAGCGCACACAGAGGAGCTGCCTCCAGCCCCTCCATCCCCTCATGAAGTTGCGTGCCGCGTGCATGACAGCGTCAACGTTGCACTCAGAGACAGAGAGGCTATCGTTACGTTAGCAGTAGCATGCTGCTGCTGGTCTTGCCGTGGGATTAACTGTACTAATAAAACCGTTGAAACAACGCAGCCACGCTGCTGTGAAAGCTCCCCGAACATCATTTATCAGTCTGGTTGTTACCCCTCCCCGTGGCAGTCTCCTCCACTCCATATCTTTATACCAGAGCTAGCTAACTGTCGCAAATAAGAGCTAATCGTTGCTAACCGAGCCTTCAGTTCTGCGTGCCTGTATCCATTAACTGCATCTGCGTGTATGGACTCGAGCACGAATAAAACCCTTCATTTTATTAAAATGGCTGTAAAAGCTTTAAACTACAACTCAGAGTTGTTTGAATGACAGAAATCTGCTCAAGGTACGGCGTAGCGTTGGCGTGCTAAGTTGATGCTTTCTCTGCAGGTGCAGACTGATTTGCTCTTGCGAGTCACGTGACCAAATCGCAGCCTTTGCGATTAGGAAATCGCGTCTTAACGTATCGCGATATTATCGCAAATGCAATTAATCGTTCAGCCCTATCATGGTGGTAATATAAACTATGTCAGTACATGTTCAAGTGTCTTTTAGGAGGAGAACAGCAATGTGTGCACATACAGGCAGCTTCACCATCATTTCTCCAGTAGCGATGGGACCACAGATACAATGGAGAGACAGTGGGCTGGATAGCTGGTAGACAGACAGACTGACAGATCCATCCTTCTGTTCTCTTTGGAGAAGGCTAGTTAATGACCTCATATTGTAAGTCATTTGATCTGTTAGTCTCTACGTGTTTGCTTCAGGTGCTGTTTAAAAAAATATGGTGATGCTGCAGTGCTTTAGGTTTTTCTATTAGCCTTGCTGGCACGTAGAGCTGTGTTATTATAGTTATAGATTTTTTCATACCGTGGTGAAGAAGCAACGTATCACTGTGACATGGCGGTTAATCGTAACCCCCTGTTACGAAGTTAGCATAAGTAGGAGCGAGAATG
Organism: Sander vitreus; assembly: GCF_031162955.1. Lineage (NCBI taxonomy): Eukaryota > Metazoa > Chordata > Actinopteri > Perciformes > Percidae > Sander > Sander vitreus. The sequence goes on along the minus strand of NC_135855.1, from coordinate 19,248,046 downwards.
GCAAGTGTCTTAAGTGTATTGACGTCAGTGGGTGTGTGGTCGCGCAAGGAGAGCAAGCGGTGAGAGTAGCGTATGAATGCGGCTGGGAGGAAAAGCGAGAGGAAAAAGAGATAGCAAAGATGATGTGAAGCGAGTTAAAAGTGAACAATTAAACATCAAGCTTCTCAAGACACGGTGGCTTCATACGTTGTCAATACTGCCAGTAAAGTGATGGGTGTTACCCCCGCAATTTTTTTTTTTTAGATAATTCATAATAATTGGGAACACAAAAGAATCACCCATATATTTGATGGACTGTCCATTCTCTTGTGCAAAGCTGAAGTGACGAGCAACTTCCGTTTTTTTTTTTTTCTCCATAATCTCTTGAATATAGATAGAAGACCGCCAATGATGGTAACTAAACAATGATTATTGTGTTCATTATATTTCATATCACAAGACATATGCACTCCTGTAACTTTCAGCAGCAATAAAAAAAATTAAAAAAATGCGGTGATGATGTCATGACCGCGGTAGTGTCACGTCACCACTGGTATTGTGGTGATGCGGTTATTGCCACAGCCCTACTGGCAGGACACTGCTGAGGTCAGAACTCCCACAAGCCTGATAATGCATTAATTATTGACACCTCATTGTTATGTAATTACTGCCCTTTATGCCTTTTGAATGTTAAGAAAGAGAATAATCTTACACAGTTAACCATTGTAATTACAGATCAGTGTAATAAAAAACTTAAATTAATACAGATCAATCCTTAAGCAATATAGGTGATAGTGTCTCACTATTCACTTTGTTGGGGAAAGAATAAACAACAAGAAGTAAACCAGAAGGCACAATGGGCCCCAAACAACATAGAGGTGTGCGCTCATGAGATTTCATCATGCGTGATTCACTCCCCAAAAAATGCTATAAAGGACCCTGATTAGACAGAGCACTCTTTGCAGTTTGCGGCATCTTTTTTTTTAAATTGTTGCGACAGTAGTCAACCACCGAATCGCCTTTCCTCAGCCTAATAGTTCTTTTGCTGTGACTTAAACTCACAACTTTAAAAGAACTCGTAAAATATTAAAATGTGAAATCTATATACGATAGAAGGCCCGCCTCTCAATTCATCCGTTTGGACAATGGGGAAAAAAACGCAACAGATGTTGGGTGTTTTTCTACTACAACAGCTGTTTTTCAACTCTAGGCGTTCAGGGCGCATAAAGCAGAAAAACGCGAGAAACACAAAAAACACATGCAAAAGCAGCAAGCAAAACGCTTCACTCATTGAAAACATTACAAAATTATAAATATTTACAAAAAGCCGCCTTTTAAAAAAGCGATCTGTCTGATGGCTGCCTGTTCTACTTTGTGTGAGGGCTTCATTCAGTTTTGTTCCAAAAAAGATGTTTTGGCAAGAGTAAAAATGTAATAGAATTATCACAAATACTTAGTAAACATAAATTTATTCATAGCCCTAGGTTGGATATAGGGCTGGTTATCGTTCAAAAATATTTGATACCGATATCAATATCGTGGCTTTGATGCCGGTTCCTAAATGATACTTTTTTTCGATACCAATTTCAAAAAACAAAAAGAAATAACAACATTACGGCACAAATCTTTTTATTTATTTTTCAGCTCCTACGTGAGCCATCTCTGTGCATCATAGAGTTTTTCCTGCGTGTCTCTACAGCGTGTAACGTTTGACAGCCAATCACAAACATCATTAGATCTTGGAAGAAGCATGTTGCATGCTGATTGGCTCACTGACGCTGATGAGATTTTCTCCTTAGGTATTGAAATTGCGTTTTGAATGACGAGGCATTTTTCGATACGAGATACTTTTAGAGGGAATTCGGTCGGTGCCTAAAAAGTATTGAATTCGGTACCCAGCCCTAGTTGAATAGGATTTATAGTATAGACAGTAGCTGGACTACATGGTCCTCAGTTGAACTGGACATGTTGGCCTTGACTGTTGGAGGAGAGCAGTTTGTATGTCAAAGCTGTTTACCAGGAAGACTTTTTCAATGCAGCAGACAGAGTTTGGAGCTGAGGGTCTAAACTACTGCATCTTTAAAATGCCTCATTGTGAAACTTTGATGACAGCCACACTCCATCTGTCAAATATGGATTGTAACTTGGGAGGTGAGGTTTGTTGTCTGTCTGGAGACCGACTAATGAGGCCAGAGGTTTCTGTAATGCATTAACAAATTAAGAGCATGCCTTTCTCACTTTCGCCAAACATGCCACACCAAAAAGTTAGTTTGACAGTGAGGTCAGGTGGATGTAATCTCATTATTGAAAGTTTGGCGTAGCCATATGGCAATAAAAGGAGGCAAGCAGTGGTATGGTGTTTCCCTTTAGAGGCTGTAGTGTCAGAAGCTACTGCACAAGACAGAGGAAAAGATGATATGTTCAATATTCCTCCATCAGGCGAAATGATCATTATTCTGTGTATTTTATGTTGCTACAAAAATCAATACATTTATACACGGGAAACATGAGGAGTGTAAGTACTGGGTATCTTATCTTTGTGTAATACAAAAGATGGACAAGATTAAGACATGTATCAGGTTAAATATTCTTCAAAAATCAATGTCTTTAAAGGGCCATTGCTTCCAGAAATGAGGATGCCCAACAAGAACTGGTGGTTTATATCTAAAGTGCAAGAGCTGGTCTCAAGAGTCTAAGTGCACCAGTATGTGAGGTTGAATGTGAGTTTATTAATGAAGAATTCTCAAGCCTAGCCCAGTTTCAGCACAGGTGTGTTCGCCAGACTGTTAAAGTGCTCATATTATGCTTTTTGGCTTTTTCCCTTTCCTTTATTGTGTTATATATCTTTTTGTGGTTATAGGTTCGTTATAGGTTTACAAAGTGAAAAAGCCCAAAGTCCACCCCGAAGGGACTTACCATCTCCAACAGAAAACACTGTTCACAACCTGCTCCAAACAGCTCTAATGTAGTCCAGCCTTTACTTCCGTGACGAACGTGTGTCACTTTGTAACACGTTATAATGCTCACCTAGCTGCTAGCGTGGCATCCCCTCATACTCTGCTTCTGATTAGCTAGCAGTGCTTACCTAGCTACGGTGTATGTGTGACTCCCAACAAAGATGGTACAGAAGTGAGATGCCTCACTCTGTAGCTAAAACAGATAGCTCAACACACAGGGTGAAAAGAGAAGCTGCAGCAATGTGCAGTACAACAAAAATATGGTGTTTTTTGAAAATGAAACCATGTAAACCTATTCTGGTACAACCTGTAAATACAATTATGAACCTGAAAATGAGCATAATATGAACACTTTAAGTCTAAAGTCTTTACTACGCCCACCTACAGAAAGGTGTTCATGGCTAATATACAAACTAAACACACATTTTCACAACTGTTGCAGTACAACTGAATAAGATAAGATAGACTTTATTAATCCCACACTGGGGAAATTCCTGTGCCAGAGCAACTCAAAAGAAAAAAAATAGAGTTGCGAAGTGGGAAGAGCTGCTGGCTCTGGGTCCCCCAATGTTAAATCCCATTTGAAAGTTTTCTTTTAATGACATCATCATTGTTCCTCTTCGTAGAACAGGAGTTTTCTGGATCTTAGCTTTTGTTTTTGAGAAATAATCTTTTTTTCACCAGTTTGGCAGATAGCTCTAAATTCCTCCTGAGCCTTAGTTGCTGTTACTATGGGGAAGAAGCCAGTAAGAGGTGTGAAACGACGCCATAGTAGTTCAGAATGCCTCTTTGTTGGAGTTGGGAACGAAACACTGCATCGTAGTTGTCAAATTCATCCAAGATCGACCTAAAATCGGAAATTTAAAATGCTAAGTGTATTTTTGAATTTGTACTTAATCTACGTTATCGCTTTTCGTTAGTGGCTAGGGCTAGGTATTGTTTAAAAGATTACTATACCAGTAGCCTAAAGTGATACCGATACCAATAGAGTAGCGGGCCAATGACACCTTGCATTAAATCGAAGAAATATTGCGGTGATTGGCTGCGAGCAAAATAATACAAATGGTATGTTTTTTCTAGCTCTGACTGGTTTGATTGAAGAAGTTTCTATACTACAGTACTTGGTACTGGGTTATTTTAGTCGATACCTTAAAGGTATTTAAGTACGGATACCCAGCCCTATTAGTGGTGCATTCAACAGAATTTTAAGGATCCTTGTTGGATGTACCTTAACAAAATGTCCTTTTAGGAGTTGAAGTACAATTCTTTCCTCACATGTTTTTCTTCTACACAGTATTGTTTCCTTGGAATTTTTCTCAAACAAGCAATGATTTCTAACACAGTTGTTCATCTTTCAACCCTGTCTTCTAAAAATTATATTAATGGACTTTAAGAACATGTTTGTCATGAAAGTTTCTGCGCAGTGGCAAAATGTTAATACTAGCTGTATCTGCAAAAACGTTCACTGTGCACATATTTCATTTGTTTTCCCTATATTATTGTTGAACCATAAAGCTTGACAAATGTTTTTTATGGTTATGCTACAACAAGGCAACTCAAAGCACTTGGGTAAGGTTAGGGGAAGATCAGAATATTGATTACTGATAAGGTCGATGGTGACATGAGACAGGACATTAACAATATTCAGTGAAAGCCAACCCACCTAATCAAGCAGGATGCAGGATGTGAATCCTGGTCTCTCGCAGGACAAGAACATAGCACTTCAAGGACTTGAAAAACTTTGTCGGAAACGCATGCAGCAATTTTAACTCAAAACATATTGGAATTTTTTTTTTAGTAGCGTACAGTAAATGTATTAGGAGACAGGGATACATGTTTTGTGCTTGATAGTTTCATGCCTATCCAAGCCTTCAAAGCGCTTCAACTGCAAGTCACCCAGCATTGTCTAAGGAGAAAAAGAAGTGGGACTTATGCTTACTGAACGTTGGATGTTTGCAGCAACAATGATAATACATTTGCATCATATGTCAGCAAATGATGTAGTATTACTGCAGGTAATGGTGGTTGTTTCTTTCAGTGGTCTGTCTTTAGATATTGTGTCAAACTCCTCATCTTCCATCTGTTTGCTCTGGTGTAGTCAACAGAATACAACAGTACAATAGTGTTCTAGTGAATGACCTAGATTTTACATCTTAAACTGTGTGTGTGTGTGTGTGTGTGTGTGTGTGTGTGTGTGTGTGTGTGTGTGTGTGTGTGTGGGGGGGGGGGATGTGTTCCAGCTACAAAAAATATCACACAGATGGAACAATAATGTACAACACAGCATCACATTGTGGGATCCAATATTTGTCCTAGTGTTTTTTTTCTCTTGTCCTCTAAGCACACAGATTGTGCTCCTCATACAACTAATCATGATTAATAGATCGCCCTGGAAAATATGCAATCCCATGAAAGACCACCAGTCTCACATGTGTAATGGGAAGGTTTACGTATGTCATCCCTAAGAAAAATGAATATATTTAACTGCTTAGCCTGAGGCAAAATGCATCATTTGTCAAGGTTACTGAGAGCTTGTTCCTCATGAGAATACGATAATTGTAAATGATTGGCGAACTGTTTTGAAGAATTTAATCTTTGTTACAACGTAGTATTATGCATCCCTATAAGCACCGGATAAAAGATAATTGTACACCACAGCTTGTAAAGTGTCCAAACTCTATGGAAACAGTTCCTCAGTTCCATCTGTTATACTTCTGATGGCTGCTGACCAAAGGGCAGGCAATGATACATTCATCCCTGTCACACCCTCACCCTTCCACACAGCCATAATGACTAAGTATTCCTCTGAGCTCTCTCTCACACTCGTTCCCTCTTTCTCCCTTTCATTTCTCTCTCTCTGGCTCACACACACACGCAAACACACACACACACGCAGATCAGATGCACACTCGAACAAAGCTTGGCTCTCCATCACATCTGCCACAATACAGGTCCCAGGTTTCTGCTGCTGGCACAGTGTCCACCCCTGGAGTCCAGTAAGAGGCCCTCTCAGAATCAACAATGTCAACAGAATGCCACAGTGAGCGTGCACACTTTCAGAACAATTACTGCGGCACGAAACTTGAGATGTTACATTAGCTGTCTTGCCCTGTGGATAACATGTCAAGAGAGCCATATGTTGCATTTGCTTAAAAGGCATCTGGTCAAATGACTCATCCATATTGTTGTCTGGCAAAATTAGGCCTAATTGTTATACAAGTTTACTTTTAAGACATACATTTTTTTTTTTTTTTTAAGGAATATGCAGTTTTGTTTGAAATGTTATGATAATAAACATTAACAAAAAATATACAGTATAATATAGTAAAAAAGAAAAAAAATTTTTTACCTATCACTTATTTGTAATTGTAACATTCATTCTTTACCCTAAAACAGTTAGTAGAGTAAACATAGACGTGATGTCACACGTGATGCATTGCATAGCTCCAAATGTAATGAATTGTCTAAAATGACTGATGCACTAAATTATTTGCTATGTATTAAGGTACATTTCATGGCTTTTTATTGATAAGAGTTTTTATGAACTAATTTAAACTATAAAATTCAGAGCAAACATAATTTCATGTCCATAAAATTTATAGAGTGGAGAAGCAAAAGGCAGTTTCTGTGTGCTATCAATTTCATAGAATAAGTGTAAAAACGAGAATCATTGAATGATGAAGTCATTTAGGCTTATCTTAAAAGCCCGTAGCAGTAAGACATTTTTCTAACTCATCTGTTTACTGCATGTAATTATTCTCATTTATCCCACACCAGTCTAAATAATTTAAAGGCAGGGGCAGAGATTAGCTAACTCACTTGATATGAAGACCAGCTTCCATAACGTCACTTTTATGGAATATTACATGAAACGCAAGGGAAAAAAACAGCAAAGGCACTATTACACAGCAAAGGCCATGTATTTGATGAGTGATTCTATTGTTAATACAGCTATCCACTAACTACATTGATCTTAACAGAATACAGGCCATCAGAATTTAGCTCAGCAGATGGCAGTGATTGATTGATCAAGTCTTAATTTGCTTCAAGATAATTAATCAGAACAGTATATTGCAATGTCTGGTGAAATTCTTCCATGTGGGAAATAATTATAGGCAAATAGCTCAGTCAGTCACAAGTCGGCTTGGGATGTGAGAGGAACCATTAACCTCATATGCAGAGAAATGCAAGTGCTGCCAGTCAAACACTAGGCTGACGTTAGTTTGTTGATCAGCACTCTAACTTTACATAAATCTTCAAGGTGGTGGCAGCTCAAACTCAAAAATCAGTAGGTTTCTGTTGATTGCATCAATGACTCTCATCAGAAGGTTATTTTAAAGTATAACAAACAGCTCCACCTCTCTGTCTGCCTTGCAAAATATTCTAATGTACAATCTGTCACACAGGGCCCACTGTACTGTATATACATAAACACACAGGATTAATTGAAGTATTTCTGTGTTTCGTACATAAATGTATTTGTGGTGACATTTTATTCATGAGAAGGCAAGTTAAAATTAATCCTGTCCAAATTTGGACAAAAAAAGTTTTTTTGGAGGATGCTTACTTACAGTGAGGCATGCAGTCTAAACTAGTCTTGAACTAAAATAATGTTCCACAAACTAAGTAAACAGTTGCCTTAACGCTCTGGACATTGAACCATCCTTGTATACCACAATACACACACCCTGACATCTGCTACGGACATTCTTTCGCCAAACCGTTCCCTAGTGTGATGTTTATACTCTGACCTGATCTTAAATTAGTTTCTATTCAGCCCTCTTTTATTGTTACTCTGCAGTGTGAAGGTTGCATTCTCCACTGCTACCATTCTGGAGCTCGGCAGTTTCCAAAATCCTTCATATTATGTTACGAAATTCTGTAATCTCAAACCACCATCTATTAATGGGGTTCCCTATTACTATAAATATTTAGTGTTCTCTATTATGTTCTCTCTATACTGTTTGCTCTATTCAGGGGTTGTGCATTTACACAGTTCATAGAATTTGTGTCCAGGTGGAAATGTACAAATTTGGGAGTACTACATCAGCAGTGCAATTTTTACTGTGAGACTATGGAAGTATCTGGAAACTCTCCACTGCTCAGGTTCACATGCCAGGACATATTAGTAACACTGATTCCGCTCCTCAGTCACAGCCTTCGGTCATGCTACAAATGAGCAATGCTGTGTGTTTATGTACACATTGAAATCGCCCACTTCCAACACACACACACACACACACACACACACACACACACACACACACACACACGTGTCATGGATCCATATGTACTGACAGTTTCGGAATGTAAAAATGTATTCATGACATGTATGTGGACAGATATATGTGGATTGAATGCATGTAATTTGAACATTGGAACAGCACTACATGTGCAAGTTCTAAATGAGCATAGCTCAGGCTGAACGAGGCATTTCAGATACGTTCAACAGAAGCAGCAGTTCTTTAAACCACGGATGTCAGAAACACTTTTTTTTTTTTGGTAAAGACCCCACTTGCCTTTAATGACCTAGGCTGCGGTCAAATAGTAAAGTTTGCTTAGGAAGTTCCCTAACGGAGTGAAATGACGAAGTAGTTAAGTGGCTGCCATGATCAGAGCCGTTCGAATTGTCTAAGTGATAAGGAAATGTGCTTCATTGCTTACTTTGTGACCTCCTTTAGCATAGGATACACTGGACCATCCTTTACGAAAGGAAAAGAAATAATGCCGTCCCACAAGTCCTTGCGGCAGCAAAATTTAAAGCGACTCATCACCATTGCGCCGTTCATAACCAAAATAAGGTGCGCTGTAGCACTGCATGCACCGTGCACATGCTGCATTTTATTTTCTGTGAGACATTGCAACACATCTAATAGGCCTAATAATGATAATGTACTTTATGGCACGGTTTGAGTGGTTTAATAAACCGGTTAATGCGAGAACTTTCCTCTCCAACGCTTAAAAAATACAGTGAGTGTGTGTCTACAGAACTGTGATGAATAGATCGCTGAATCCAAAGTTACAGAGCACACCAGACAGCGGTTTATTTATAGCCAAGAGCAGCATCTGAAACAAGTTAACTGTTTGCCCCTCATGGCTTATTGCAATATATATGTTTTGTTAAAAGTCACTACAGATATGACTACATCATTATGATCATGTGTAAAAGTAGGAATATTATGTGACAATTGCGCGGTTGGCTCTGACGGCATTCAAATCAATTACCTGAAATCCCCCACCCACACCCAAATAAGTTATTTGCACCCTTTCTACAGTCCCTGTAGGCTATTGCTTTTAAATGATGTATTATAGTGATGTATCAGTGTTTTCTTTAAAGAGTTACTGTAATAATGCGAAAGGCTGTTTTTTTTTGGCGCGCAGTAATGTCACTGTAGCTGATAATTGCGGGATATTTAAAAAGCAAAACCAAAATCTGTAGTTATAAACTTGACAGAGAAAACACAACTTCACTTTTAGCTTATGAAATAATCAATGGAGTGACGCTGCGGACTGCTGTCCGCTGTGTTTACAGTTTAGAGAATATTGTCCTCATTAATAATGTATTTCTTCCCCCCCCCACCCGCAACCTTCTAACCCTTATAACATAGAATACGTAGCCTACTGTAGATTCTTAGGTCTAACACGTTCTGCTTATCTTGCATAGGCTACATTTAAAATGATTTCCATACAATCATCCTAATCGGGATGCATGTGGATAAAAATGAGTGGACAGGAGGGTGAGCGTGAGCAACCAATAATGAAAATAAACTTTATTTGCTGAACACCTTTCATACAAGAAACAACCTACAGCCCAGTGTTTTATAATGCAGTGTGTCTATTTGCACCCCCGCTACGAATAGCCTAGCCCACACAGCTGAGCTATTCACACCCTGTGACGTAACAACAAAAACACGTTGCTCGCGTGCACCGAAATCATGGCCGACATTCATCTTCCTTGACAGCAGAAACTGGCATATTAAGAAAGTTTTGTCTCCAAAGTTTATAACAACTGAATTTCTAGCGGAAAATGGATACTACAGTTGCGCTTTCTGTGACAGCATACAACCGTTAGTTTGTTAGTTAGTACCTATTTTTTTGTATACCGTATGCTTACCTAGCAACCGAGGCTTAAAGACACCAAGTGGTCAACGGTTGTACTACATTCCACAAGAACTGCTAGATGAGTGGTTAGAACAGTGTGCTGTGGCCCAGGAGTCTGGGGTTTGATTTCCCAGTGAAGACATCTTGTTTCTTTCATTTTGGATTGGATCATTTGCATGCCATTGCGCAAGTCAGGGCCCGCCCCCCAGGTCGAGAACCACGAAAGTGTATGTATCAATGTCTCTCTGAAATGTGTGAAATATTGGACACTGCAACCATTTCATTTAGGCCACAGAGCAATATTCCAAAAAGGTGTAATACATGAGTAGTATTGATAACTGTGTGTAAATATAGGGTAGCCTATGCCAGGGTACGAATATCCACTTCTAATTTATACACTGGTACGAATAGCATACATTGATAATCATACCCTGTAACAACATGCCCAGAAAATTTGCCCAGACGCTTTTATCCAAAGTGACATACATGTTCGATACAAGCTTCAATATTGTGATTATATGACTTGTTATGGGGAGAAATACGTGTCTCTGCGCAGCTGTAACCGGCTCCTCTACAGAAAACAAGCCTTGGAACTAGCCTGCCTTTGATCAAGCTACCACATGACCACGCATTAGCCTAATAGTAGCCCATACATGGCGATACAGCTAAACTGTTAAAAAATAAATTACTGTACAGCTGGTAAATAAACCCATGCACTTTGAGAAGCATCAGAACAGGACAAGTGTGAGATTTTACAAATATGTGATCAGCTGCTGCTGGGCCCCTGGGAGTACAGTCACAAATATGTGATTAGAACATTAGTGCAGTATTATGATGTCATAAGGAAAAATGTTGAGAGTTTTCCACATTTTCCCAGTAGTTTTTTTTATTTTATTTTTAATTACATTATGTGATCAATATGCCAAGGTAAATGCACAGGGGTGCAAATAGCATACATTGATATTTGTACCAGACGGTGTATTAATAGAACACATTGCTGCGTGCACCGGGGTACGAATAGCATTCACTTCTAATTGTACCAGGGGTGCAAATAGCCTCACCCTTTATAATAACTATGTCATTAAGTTATTATAAAGGGTAATAATAACTTAATGACATGCAGTGAACGTTTCACATGAAACAATATCATTATTGCAGAATAAGAAGGGAAATAAAATGGTGATGAAGTAATATTTTCCACCGGGTTGTCCACGTTTATTAAGCCTGCATGAAACGTCACGTTTAAATTGCACGGGGAAAAGTAGATGCGCTTGTTTCACCGGCAGACCCACGTCAATAACATCAGCCGTCACAAGATTACACAGCCGAGTGTAAGGCCAGTCGGATTCCCCTCGCACCATGTTAGTCTTTTCCTAATTCTGTTTGAATTCTCCTTCACACCTTTCCTTGACCTCATGACGTTTACCATCAGGGTTAAGGAAAAGTGGTTAGGAAAAGGACTTAGGAGGTAATTATTTGACTTTTTGACCGCAGCATTGCCAGACTTATCTCCACAGCGCTGTGGAGTAGGTCTGGCAGTAAGGTTAGAGTAAGAGTAAGGTTAAAAACCTACCATTTTCAGCGTGTAGCTTGCTAGCTCGAAGGTTGTTGTTTCCCGAAGCAACCGGACTCCGAGTTTAAGAACGGCAACTCACAGAGAGCGGAATGTGAGGGACTCCCGCGCCAGATGCCAGGCAATTATCCTGGAAATGTACACTCGTTGAATAAGCTGTAAAAAGGGCTGTAGTCAGGACCACTGGTGTCAATCTCAGGGAAGTCTTATCTTTTCAGTGAGCTAACAGTTGCTGAAAGTGAGTTGTAGTGAGTAGTTGCACTGAGCTGCAGAATTGAGTGTGGGTTTTCAGTGGTGTTTGTTGTTCGACCCTTTTACAGTGAGTTATTTGAGTCTGTGTTAATATCACAAACATTGCTTAAAGTACTTTTAACTTTTAGGCTCATTTCTTTCTGCCAGCCCTTCTGAAGTAGTCTTCATTGGTTGTACAGAAAATACAGGCCCATCACCTTTCCTGTCATTTATCAGGCAGTGTAATGACAGATCAACCAACTCCAAACTATCAGATTCTTGAATAACCTCAACATACTCCTCCAATATTTGAATACAGTATCTGCACCTTGAGTCTCCTCTCCCACACAGCTGCCTGACACGCACACCCGGACTCTCACACACACACACACACACACACACACACACACACACACACACACACACACACACACACACACACATATACACAAACACTACTTTATGGAACGGTTTGCTGCACTTCTGTTTTTTTACACCTATTTGTATGTGATTTAACAATATGTTCTATGCATGGTTGAGACGATGGAAACGTACACTGGCACATGACATATGAGATTTAGATATTTATTAATACAACAAAAAGAATAAACATTCTACATAAAATATGAGTTAATAATACATTGTGTTTAGTTTCATTAAAAGAAAAAACATCAGTCAAATGAATTAAAACACACCATTTACATTAGGGGGTCATACAAAACTCATCAGAGCTCATATTATGCTATATGTAGTGTTGCAGCGTGGCAGTCATTTAAAACCCATTACTCCGTTAACATTCTTTTAACACATTCTTTCCTAAACGGTTGAATGAATAAATCTCCCGAAAACTAATTGGAAGTCACAGTCCATGTCCTCCGTAGAAGCCCTTTGGCTAAATGACAAGCAAAGGTGTGTCAGTGGTGAAGCACTTCAGCTGGGAACCCAGTCTCTGGTGGCAATGATCCATACACTCTCTTATAATGGATCCTCCCTATATAGATTGTATGCCTTTTGTCAAGATACAAGATAGTTTTTTATGTGGTGGATCTGTAAAAAAAAAAAAAAAGTCATTGGGAATATGTTACAGTCCTAGGCAATAGTATGTGCTGTATGTCTTTGTAAGGTAGGATGAGGTTGAAGAATGAAAGAAGCAGGTGCCGGTGTACTTTATAAAGGCTATTATACCAACTACAGCATATTGCAGTTTTCTGTAATGAGCAGTCATGTTTCTACATTTGTCACCTCTATTGTTTTTATGATTTTCTTCTGGTTGGAAATTGAAGGATGATACCAGTTTGCTAATGTTATTAATTTCTGTTCATGCACCTACATGACTGAGTATTTGGTGGAGCACCTCGAACTTACCGCAGTGTAAGATTATTTTCTGCTTCAATTGGTCCATCAGCTAAGTCATTATTTCCTATTACCATCACAAGTTTTGATTGATTTCTTGAGTTAATGTGAAAATGAAGCTTCATTACATCAGCAGTTATGTACCAGTTTTTTTTTTGTATCATGGTAATCACTTATATCCCATTTCCATAAGGTTTTAAACAAATTGTTTGCTTTTTTGGTGTCTCTTTCTTCCCATAACATCTGTTATTCTGTAGTTTGATTGTTGTTTTTTGGTACTATTGTAATATCTTCTTAAAGAGTGACATTTGAGGGTGCCCAGATAGCTCAGTTGGTAGAGCGGGTGCCCATATATAGAGGTTTACTATCTACTCCCTCGATGCAATGGGCCCGGGTTCAACTCTGACCTGCAGCCCTTTGCTGCGTGTCATTCCCCCTCTCTCTCCCCTTTCATGTCTTCTGCTGTCCTATCAAAATAAAGGCTGAAAATGCCCAAAAACATAATCTTAAAAAAAAAAGTGACAGCAAGAAATGTTGTTACAGCAAGTGCAAATTAAAAATAAACCCACACCTATGAAATGTTGAGCTTTAACAATATTATAGCATGTTAAAAAAAGGAAAAAAACAAAACATCACATTTAAAAAAACAAACAGCTGTAACTGACAACCACCTAAAGGTAAGAAACACTCAACTTTTGTCTGTTCTATGAACACATACAGGGCTATGTTTGTCCTAAATCATGACTAAAATGGCTTTGCCAGATGGTTGCTTGTTTGGCAAACTGGAAATTACATGTCTTTACTTTTTTAATCTCTTACACACACCCACAAGCATAAACACATTTAAGAGGCTAGATGGGTAGTAGCCAACAGTGTTTTTTAAACAAATGAAACTGGCTTAAAGGTACAGCATCTTTGTTAGCAGCCTTCTGTCTATGATTTGGTGTGAGTCTTTTATGAAAAGCATGAAAAAGGTCATGAAAAAATAATGCATTTGTACTGTGGGGCTGGATATTTAAAGTTAAAGTGAACGTGTTACATTGATGAATTTCGTTTTTCCCATTAGCTGTTCTTTTGTTTGTAATTACATTGATTGCAAAAACTTAAAAGTTGAGGGAAACTGAATGTAAATTATTAACCACATGAAAACCTTTTTCACAGATTACTGGAGAGGTGAGGAACCGCTATAGTCAGGATGCAGTGTGTTTTTATCTTTGTGTGACTGTGCTTCAGAACTACTCTGTCTCTCTTACCTGATTCTAACAACAGGAAAACACAAATTGTGTCTAATCATAATACAGCACATCTGAGATTAAAAAGGACAAAACAAAAAAAACATCAGATCATCTCATTAATCAAACAGTTATTTATTTAAGTTATTCCCAACAGTTTGTGCTGTATCAGCAACACACTACTTGAAAAGCATCCCAAAGATTCTGGGAGACTCTCACAAAGAGGCTTCACATTTTCTTTCCTTTGAAGTCTAAAACCAATGCAAAGTACACACACACACACACACACACACACACACACACACACACACACACACACACACACACACACACACACACACACACTGGTAGCATGCATACAAAACACATTTAGGCTCAGAAACTACACCTTAAGCTAAGATCCCACCTTTTCTGATCTACTCCTGTTTGCCCTCAGTTTCCCTTCCACCTCTATTTACCAACTTTTCGGATGCATAGAGGACAATAATATAACAAGTTAATTTTTATCTTTATGAAATTATTTTAAAGCAGTGTCTAAGCATTGTATATCCACTGTATGACATGATACCGTTGGTTCACTCCATTCATGATGAGAAGAGAAGTCACATCCGTCAAAGCAGGGTTTGCTCATTAGCGGGCAGACCAGCAGATAAAAGGTTTTCATTTAAATGTAAATCAGAATGGTAACAAATCCATTATAGTCATTTGGAAATGGACTGCTCTCTTTGCCTTCTGTGCCATATCTTTGACTCTTATTCCCAGTCAGGGTGTTTTTACTACTTCTCATTCTGGCCAAGAAGATACCAGTGTCTAAAAGCTTCAGTGACAAGACATTGCAGCTGGATGCTGGTTGGACAATGCTCTGAATTCTGATTCATTTGAAATTCATATTTTAATAAGCATCACTACAGATGGAGGCAGGGGTGCTATTAATCAGTTGTGGCTCTGTTCCTTTTAAAATGTCAATCTGTGGAATCCATTAGTCTTCCCTGCTGCAATAACATTTTCTTTCAACTGAGTTCAGCAAGCTTCCTGTTTGGGATATTTGCATTGTTTATACGGACGTTATCTCCTGGCTGTGTGGCTGAATGGTGTTGCTGCAACCTCTGGTCATTTTCATTATTGATAATGTGTTATGTTTTCAATTAAATAATTAATTGTTTATGCTGAAAAATGTCAGGAAAATGGTGAATAATGCAGCTTATATCTGTGTCAACATTTGGATGGATTTAGCCTGGTTGACACCAAACCCTTCTCAGTTGTAACTGAGAGTGGGTCTGGGAAAGGTTCATTGACAGTTAATTTCCAAAGGGGCGTCACCAACGGACGCCGCTCAAATGCCTCTGGGCGCATTGGATAGTCCAACCAATCAGATCAACGATCCAGGTGACGCTGCGCTTCGGTAGCCGTCATGTTGAATGTAAACAAAAAGCTGCTCGCTGTCGCTGCGCTATCGTCGTCGCGTAAAGCCTGCCTCAACGGTTGTGATTGGTGTAAAGCCCGCCTCAGCGGTTGTGATTGGTGCCTCGATTTTGGGGACATTGGAAATGGGTTTGAATGGGCTCTTCGTCAGACTGACTTGCAGAGCAAATCTTAAATTTGCCGGAAGTTCGTCAGGGTTTACCCAGGCTAGGATGGATTGCCATGAAATACAGAAATTCATGATCCCCACAGGATGAATCCTAATGACTTTGGTGATCCTCTGACTTTTCCTCTAGCGCCACCATAAGTTTGTTTTTTTTGTGTGTAAAATATGTTGAAAACTATTGGATGGAATGTTGTGTAATTTGCTACAGATATTGAAGGTTACTTGAGGTCAACATTTTCATTTCTCCAATACTTTGGTTTATGATCCAATTTCTGCAGAATTAATGCTATTCTATCACCCTCTGCTGTACTTTGTGTTCAGCTCCAATTAGCATGCTATTGTTACGAGTAATTTAAGATGGTGTAACTGAATTTCATCTGCCATGTTAGCATTGTAATTGTGACCATGTTAGCATGCTGATGTTAGCATTTAACTTAAACCACCGCTGTGCCTAAGAACAGCCTCACAGAGCTGCTGGCACTGATGTAGACTTGCACTATTGTTAAAAGATTAATATATCAAAATTGTTGATTAATTGTCTGGATCAACTAATCGTTTTAGCACTACTGAACTTAATGGCTGTTAAAAAAATACTTGGGCTGTAACGATACACCAAACCCACGATTCGGTTCGTATCACGATTTTTGACCCATGATTCGACACAAACCTTGATTCTTTTGGGGGGTTGGAGGAGAGTTATAGCCTACTCAGTAAACGTAATACAACTTTTTTTCTGCTACATAGCATCGTTTTGTCATTGATTACTTGCCACTTTGCAACACAGAAATACAACAGAGACCTTATTTATTGATATTGATTGATTTCAATACCAATCGATCCAACACCAAAGTTTCTTTTGTACCTTAAAATAATGTTTCCAAAATCGTTTCAGTGGTTCATTAACTCGTTCGAATGAGACATAAGAATAATGGTAATGGTAACAGTAATGGACACTTCCGCTTCCAACCTGTAGGGGGACCGAAGAGGAAAAGTGCTTTGGTGCCTACTATAAAGGTGCTGGTTGACAAGTAGCAAATGCTAATGCTTGGTCTATAACGTTAGCTAATTCTTGGTGGGTAACATAAGATTATGACATTGTTCAACACTCTGTTATTTTTAGTATGATTGTTTTGACCATGGTTAACAACTCTGGGCTAACCCACGAATTCATCAGTAAAGTTAACTGTATAGATAGATGACTAATCTAATGGTAATTTAGCCAGCTAGCACACCCCTGTCTGTCTGCCTCACTCTCCCGGTGCTACAAGGCTTCAGTTGGGATGAGAGCTGACAACAGCCCCGGCCCAGGGACACATCCACAGTCAGCCCCCAGCCAGATAGCAGCTAGCCACTATCATTACAGCAATCCAAAACCGGTCAGCACTTAACTCCGGTGCTAAGGATGCTAACGGCAGTTTACCATTCGTAATGTTACACCTCCGTTAGCGTTACCGCCGTCTTTACAGTTAGCTAAATTTACCTGACAAAAGGGGGATAAGGCACCAAAATGACTAATACTAATAGTAATTTAAAGGTGCGGTAGCATTGGATCTGGACGGGAAGGATAACTCTGGGAGTTGGAAGGGGTGTGTCTATGGAGCTAAATCAGGGCCAAATGTTTTGTTCATTTGAAAAAAATATATAGCTCCATATGTGTCGCGATTCTGCCTTCTCACTCCGTGACACAGGTTCGTGGATCTGAGTGTCGCGATTTCGGTATCATATCGCATATCGTTACAGCCCTAAAAAATACTAAATCACCCTAACTATTAGATGAAGTATCTAAACGCAGTAAGTAAGTTATGATGGAAGTTCATTTGTTATAAAACTGGAATGTAACAAGATAATTAGTGTTTACGTAGAAGTTAACATTTAGTATCAGAGTTTGATTTTACTGTCTCATTTTCCTTGGGTTCCTTTGGTCAGTTTTCTGTATCCCTGCTCAGTAACTTTTTTTTTTTTATATATATATATATATATACTTCTTGAGACTTCTCCCTGGACCACAACATGCTGTTGTCATACTGTATAATACCAGACTATAATATGGTAATGAAGAAATGATATTTTTGGAAATTTAGCAAGAACAAATTATCTTGCATAAGACTGCTGCTGTGCTACTGTATACCAGTGAGCTGCTCTGTGAACATTTTTCTCTGATGTTTTGGACAAATGTTTATCCGTCATAACTTCAATATGTACATGTACATGTGGTTGAATTTTTTCATTTAGATGTCAATACTTTTACATACAAAGCCGTGTGTGCTCTCATACACAGGCACATCCACATTAAGTGGGCACATTAATCCATTTAAATTCCCAGACTCCCCTTTAGAGGAGCCCCCTAAAGGTAGATTGAGTGTGTGTTTTCCTTTGGTTGTGTTAATGGGGTTATTGATCATTCTGGCAACTGCAACATTTCTATAAACCAAATGTAGGCCCTGCTCAAAGTGTGCTGTGTCAGAGCAGAAATGCATTTAGATTACTTCATTCCATAGAACCTCCTCAGAGATAGCTATCTTCTACATTCACTTTGCCCCTTATATGATATCTAATATTTGAATGTCCAAGATGAAATGTTTTGAAGCAAAGACTTTTCTTAAACTTGAAGTGCTGCTATTTTCTTCAAGGTTGGCTTGGTCCCCTTGGAGCTGCGCTGTGGTATTACAAATAACAAATCTTAATGGAACACCATAGCATCAAAATTATATAATTATTCACTAAGGAGTGCAACTCTATAATAATGCAAAAAGAATTCCTGCACATACCCACGAGGATCATTAAAGTTTCATCTAATGTAGCTTGAATGCACATGTTCATTAGTGTAACAATGTTTAATAAGTGCAGGCATTTAGGAAGTTCCATATTTCAAATGTAATACTGTGGAAAAGCAAATGTGATATTGTATTTTGCAGCTGTAATTTAACATTGCAGCATATTGTGTGCACTGTATCATACAGTAGGTTGAAGAGGGGGCTGTAAAAGGTATAATTCAACATTTGTAGAACCACACACAACTGACGCATCAGGGAAATAATGCACAAATTAGAGTGAAATTAATCAATTCAGACTGATCGAAACATTTACTTCAACTTTCCTAAAAATTGGACCAGTGAAGTAACAATTATGGCCATATAGCAAACTCTGCCACTGAAGGCAGTTTTTTTTTTACAAAACCAGACAAAACAGCACCCATACTTTTGTTTGAGATACCACTTTCAAAGTTTGAAATTTGACCTTTTGGTTATAGCATCCCCATGAGGACAAATCAGTGTAACTTCTAAAAGGTTAAACAAGGCTGTAAAGATGAGTCAGCCATCATTTGATTAATTAAAATGGGATCAGTGGTGACACCGATACACCTGCTAGATTTTGACAATAAGAACAAATTATTGTGCTGTTGGGTGACAAATGTTAACAGTGTCAATGATAAACTGACAGCTGCATCCTCCCAAATACAAAGTGCTGACTGGCAATTACTGATTGTAATTGTCAAATATGGAAATTAATTATTAATTTAATTAATAATTAATAATTAATTATGCAAATATTTGCCCTTTTACAGATACTGAACATGTGCAACAGAGGGCAATGATGCAGTCCCTCCAGGATTTCGCGACGTCGCGATCGCGCCAATTCACGCCATTCAACCAATCACCATGAATTTGGTGCGACTCGCAATTTTGACCAATCACCGCAACTTTTCCACACATTTGACCAATAACCTGAAGTTTCCCGCGACTTCAACCAATCGCAACAGTCCCACGTGCACTCTGAGAGCCAATGACCAATCAGGAGTGAGAACGGGTTGATCATTTCCTTGTTTTTGATATGAAGACAAGACGTGTGTGTGACTCATTTACCAACAAAACGTACAGCGAAAGACTGTGCAAAACATTTCAGACCGTCCGATACATTTTAACATCAATGTAGACTTTAACGATTTAAAAGTCGCTGAAGTTCCTGCCGTTTCCATCCTGGCTGTCGGCTCTCTGCAGCGGGTGGGGCTACTGCTCCGTACCCCCCGCGACTTACGCTTGCACACGCACAAACACACACACACACGGTGGATGCAGGAGAAAAAGGAGATGAGACGACACGATGACCTAAATTGAGGACAGCTGCGCTCGTTATTGTAAGTGCAATGATAAGTTAAAGTCAGTACTTTATCAAACCGTATGAATGTGTGTCCCAGGCCAGGATAGGAAATTAACTGACAATGTAAAGAGCAACAAGCCACTGACACATATGTTCAAATTTGATTGATTCATCCATCCATCCCTCCACCTAGTCCTTTGCTTCGCGTCGGGGTCCTGATCATCCTGTCAGGGTTGTGGAACGTCATTTTTTTTGTGAGCTTCAAGTGAGTGAAACAAATGTGTTTGTTGCTTACATTTACAGTAAGACACCAGTATCTTAAATATTGATCTGTTCAGCAGCAGGCTAAATCAATCGGTTTAACAGTCAGCTGAAGTCAATAATGCCAAGTCGGTGTTAGCAGGGCGTCTATTAAAAGCTGTCCAGCAGACAGACTCCAGCTACTTTAGAAACTACTCCTGCTGTATTTGCCAGCTGTATGTGCTCGTCACTGTTCCTTAGCATCGACAAAAATCTATTTTCTGTCAAAATCCAATATAAAGCTGGAGAATAACACCTTATGAACTTATGAAGTGTTTAATACAGATGTTTACTACCAATAAAACATTGATATTTTTAATATTTTTGAAGCTGCATGTTATGTTATGTGTTGAACTGAAGGTAATTGCGCCAGTGTAAACACCTTTGTGGTGTACTTAAATACAGTACTATTTTAACCATCCTAAAAAATTAGACAACTTTGAAATACACTGTATTAGATTGACTGTGTAGCCTTTTACGTTCCCAGATTCTCATCTTGCCATAAAGGCTTAGTGTAGAACTTCATGTTAGACTTTATTTCTCTTTTTTAATGTCTTGTAAGATATTTATTCTGAAAAACTGAAGCCTACAATGCCACTCTTTAGTTGATCTCCAATGAAACTGATCAAAAAGATGAAACACAATGTGCACAACACTGTATTGACACATCTCTCTGCAGGGTGTGCTCTTTGTACTCACTGACTCAGAGCTAAAGTAACACAGATTAGTCGAACAGCTTGTGTGATGGTGAAATGCATTTGTTGCTCTTTGTATTTTGCTGTAAAATGGAAAATATGTGACATTCCTCTGAAGTCTTTGCTCGTGTGTCACCTAGAGCTGTAATGATGCATTCGTTGCATTAGTGCATCAATTATTGATAGTGCAGCTTCACCTGCATTGATACAGTACGCTACAGTAAAGGAAATAATTGGATTGAATTGCTCTATCCCCAGCCACAATCAATATAAATAGCTTTGAAACTAACTATTTGCAAGTTTTTAGATGTCATATCTTCTTGAATAGGCTCTATTTTTATTTGTCTATGAGTCATTTCTTGGTAAACTGAGATTTTATTACCAACAGTAGCTGAATCCTTTGGCAATGACTAGGTTTGGCTGATTTAAGGGGAGTGTTGGATCTTGGTAGAAACTGTAGAGAGAGAGGGGTTTATCAGGTCTCAAGGGAAAATTGGTTTTTCTGAAGGAAGTTATCACTGTTTTGGCAAACATGCAACCCTTGTAATGTGTAACGTTCTGCTCCTTCAGAGGTTTCAAGTCCTACACCTCAGAGCCTCGACGACCTCGTAATCAGTTGTCCTCGCCATAACGTACTTCATTCTTTGTAAGAAAATAAAAATCTATCTACAACATCTTATGACTTATACGACTGTCAAAGTTCTAACTTGCATGGTAAGCCAAGAAAACAATTCTCCAACCAGCATCCCAATGCCTTGCAAGTCCAGCAGGAAGCAGAGACCATGCAGGAAATTTGATCGCTGGCTTTGAAGGTGTCATCTGGCCCTGCATGGTTCAGTGGCAGACACATAGACTGCTCATGGCGTTAGGGTTGTACTGTAAAAGATGTCCGCCAGACACATTGGCAGCAGGAGAGACACAAATCGATTTCTTGCAAGAAAGCACAGAGGGCCTAAGTGGGGGAGGGCCTCTTTAGCAAAGCTCTTATTAATTAATAGTGTCTCAGGAGGGGATTACATGATCTGATTCCTGCTTCTTCATCACAGCACAGCAGCTAATGATATCTGAGGGAGCCCTTCTGCGCAACACACCTCCACACGGCAATGCATATGATCGTTACAGTGGTGTATGCAACAATAGTAGAGGATCCTCTCTGCCTTATCGTTAGTATCATATTATGAGACCTCTGTCATGTTTTTCTACTCATTGACTGAATATTGCAGTGAGCCAGCTCTGCAGTCCATATAATACTAGTTTAAGGAGTGATTAAGAACACACCTACCATGTGTAATTGATTAAACTCTGCCAACTCCCTAGTACAAGCACTCTCATTGGAATGAACGGCCGAACGCTGTATCCAGTTCTCTTAATACATTCATGGTGTACTCGCCCTGTTGTTTATTTGGTTGCCATGACTTCGCGAGTGATGACGTCCTGTCACTGTTCCAGTTGCTCACCCTAAGGGGAGAGAGAGCGGATGACAGTTCGCTTGAGTTCAGTAGAGTGTAATTACGACTTTATGACTTTTCATAAACGGCTGAAGGAGCGACGGTGCGCGGTGTACATATCGGAAACCCTGTTGTGCGTCTGGCCTATTTCTGATACCCTGGCGGCAGAAATTTTAGAATTTAGAATACACTGCTGTAAACACATCTGACAGGTGACTGACAACACAGGGCATTAGCCACATGTCTCAGCTTACTACAGAAAAAAATCCAGAAGCCAAAAGACTCTAAACTGGATTTTATATGAATTCTTTTCTACAGATATGTCTGTGCGTTTATTTATTTCCATTTGAAAAGTGCAAAGAAAAAAGCCAATAAAATACTAAATAAAACACTTCTCAAATACACAAACACACCCACATCAATCACCTTTCCAATGATATCAGGCACACCCCAGAGTGTCAAAGTATATGGGAGCTGTACCACTTTTAATTTGGGTATGACGTTTAGACCAAAAAGCATGGATTTCAAGAATATCTTCAGCCACTTCTGTCTACAACAGTCGAGAAGCCTTTTGCAATTATGTAAGCACATAATGTAATCTGACAACTGCTGCCCTGATTAAAAAAACAATGCAACTGATCTCAGCTGGTATTCTGTCTGGAATGGAATGGACATTTCTAAGTGATCCCAAACTTTTGAGTTGTGTAGTGTATATCATATCAGATACCTAGTGTGCAAACATTTCCCAAGGTGGGAGGTTATAAGCAAATGTAGGAGTCAGTATATGATTCAAGCAGTGCACTTTATTTATTAGCTGCAAGAGAGCAGGAAACATTACTCAACATGTCTTGTTCATAGTGACTCGCTTTCTGTCCCACAGTGAAAGTCTACATACAGCCTGTCATACTGGAGCCACCATGCTCACTGATCAGCAAACTACAGAGCTTTTGTACACAAAATATTTTTGACTGCTGAGGGCAAAAACATCCACTATTGTGACCACATCTTAAAAGCCAATTTGCCTTTTGGTGATTTTGGTTATTCTCTTAAAAAGTAGAAATCAGGTTCCATTTGTTGAACATAACCAGTTGTACAGTTAATTTTTTAAGACTTCCATGCTGGCTATGTATTTATCTGTGTGTTTGACGATCTTTGAACTTGTCTGTGGCTAACAGGCTAACATTCGTGCTTGAAAGGCTTCTGTGTGATGTCTTTTCTTTCCCATTTTTACAACATAAAAACATTAGACCTTTCCACAGAGGACATCTTTAGTTATCATAGCAGTAAAAGCACATGTGTAACTATAACATCAACATTAAGTGTCCCTGCAAGCCATATAAATGAGACAGGTCTTGGTATTGGCAAAACTAAATTGAATGCATATTATGAATCTTATTTATAACACCTGTTTGCTGTTGCATATCAAAATGTCTGCAGTAAAAAAGCTATATATAAAATGTACTGGGTTGCAAAATAGCTGAAATATTTTTGAAACCTTCCAATGTGTCCAGCAGAAAGACAAACTTGTATTTTTTTGTCATTTGTAATAACACAAGGTCACCACAAGTGAACAATAAAAGCCCATTGGTAATGACCATGCTCCTTAATCCTTCATTGTATTGAAAAACTAACCCACTAATCCTTCCTCTGTGAACCTCTCCTAGACATTTTTTAAACTTGTCATCAGAGATGTAATGACAAAATGAAGAAAGCATGTGCTGCCTCTAACCACATTTCACCAAACTAAATGAACTGTTGCGCAATGTAAAACGTCACGCTATTATGTTTTTTTTTTTTAATTTTATTTCCCCTGCTTATCTACTTTCCTCCTTCCATATTTCACAGGCAGGCTAAATGAGCTGTAGCCTGTTCTCAGCAGAACACATCAGCTTTAATAGACCATGAAAAGGTCAATTATACGTCATTCTGTAAATTGTTGTGACCATTTCTAGTCAGCCTTGTGTCAGAGACACTTAAATCCCCCTACTCAAAGAATCCTTGCGTCATTACCAGTCCATACTCTTTGGTTCCCAGCAGCCTTATTCTTCAAACGTATAGATTTTGCTCTACCATTGAAATTATGCCAAAAAAAGACTTTAGAGTTGTTGCTGAAAACAAAACTAATATTTCAACTTGTTTGTAGTACTCCTTATTGAAACACTGACTTCTACTGCATTAATATTTAAACTGAAGCATTTCTTTGACATTGGCATTCATTTTTCAAAGGTTGTGATAGATGAGGCAGTAGTAGACTGTAGTGAATATTTTATCAAGTTCTCAGTTTAAAAAGACCTTATGTCCATAACCTTAACAACGGAGGGGTGCTATCATTTGAACAGGAGGGAAACACTATTCGCCACACCGGCGTGCCTGGGTCTCCGTGACCAGAGCCGGATGTGGGACAAACGAGGAAAACTTCTCATGGTGTTGCCACAATATGTTGATGGCTACATTTTTTTTTTTTTACAAAAAAACAAAGTTAAATACAAGAACACAAAGGCAGTACAAAGAGAGGGGGACCTAGACCCAGGGCCGGCGCTGTTTGGCTCATTTTCTGTAAACAGTGTAGCATTAAAGCAAGGTGGAATAGAGCTCAACAGTGACCGCCCACTTTTTTACGGCTCTGACTCCGGAAGTGTTTTTTCCCATTCAATTGTTTCATTGACGTTTCGAAAATTGCTTATATATAGAGTTTTAAGTCTGGAACCAAGCCAACCAGCTATGAGATGAATAGTGAGCATAACACATTTGATTCGGCGCAAAAAAACATTTTGAAAATGGCAAAAAAGGCAAAGGTACAAGACCGTGTACAGAAACCATCATAGACTTCAATGGTAGAAGCTCTCTCTAGCCGTTCGCAGTTTCACGGATACGGTAAACGTTTCTATGGTAACAGCGAGTTGGACCAATCAGAGACGTTGCTGTTACGCTTAGGATTGTGGGTAGTGTAGTTTTTCTCCATAAGATCGTGGATAAAACATGTTTTTCTTAAAACAAGTTTGATTTCATACGGAAATTTTCAGCTTCTACAGGAGCAGAAACCTTTGTTTCACAACCACGTAGCGGGGTTAGTCTACCTCGGGTTGTTTAGACATTAGGAATGATATTCTAAATCCTTATGGAGAAAATCAATGGGATTTTTACTTCCGGAGTCGGCTGTGGGCGGGACTGTTGAGGTCTATTAGCAAGCTAGCTAACTAGTCAGCTGCGAAATATGTAAAATGAAACAACTGAATGCTTCATACAAGCACTCTTGTCACAGCACAAGAAAGCACATTCCTATCGCCAGATGACTTAACAACTTTGCTCGGCTCATTTTCTGTAACGATTGTAGCATGAAAACATGGTGGAATTAGCAAGCTAAGCTAGTCAGCTAACTTAGCTAAAATAGCATCCATGTGTCATGCAACGAGTACTAGCCAATCACAGCTTGAAAGGAGTGTACCTTGAAGCACGGTGCGTAACTTGGCAGACTCACTTGTATCTAGCAGACACTACATTTTTGTTTTTGCCACCAGCATTATAGTACACTGACACTATTTCTTCCATGCACACTTGCTTGTTATGGTCTCATCTCTCAGGGGTTGCTACAGTACATGGAGTAAGAGCGAGATCTCAGAGAGCATAAATACAAAACTTGAAAAATGATTTCTAGTGACATACAGTTGCACTGATCAAAACAAAACATTGCAGCAGCAGTATTTTGTGATGCACCTCTGATATGCTGGCAGAACTTTATTTCCTAATACAATAGTAATAAAGTAGGCCTACTGTATCACCAACAAACATGTATAAGCCCAGTGGTGGAAGAAGTATTCAGATCCTTTACTCAAGTAAAAGTACTAATACCACACTGTAAAAATGCTGCATTGAAAAAGTATGTAAGTATCATCAGGAAAATGTACTTAACAGAATAAAAGTAAAAGTACTTACTGCAGAAAAATCCTCACATTTTAGAAACTGGAAATGATCAAAATAGTTCTGTCAATCAACTAAGTGTTTAATCTGCTAATTATTTCAACTGTACTTGTAGGCCTTATTTTGTTGGGTAGTTTATAATAAAACATCTTATTTTATAAACTACATGTGTTTTGTGTGCAAAAATCTTAATTTGTAAAGTAACTAGTAACTGTTTTTAATGTGATTAATGTAGTGGAGTAAAAAGTACAATATTTCTCTCTGAAATGTAGTGGAGTAGAAGTAGAAAGTGGCATGAAAAGAAAAGACTCAAGTAAAGTACAGTTACCTTAAATTTGTACTTAAGTACTTTACCTGAGTATATGTACTTAGTTACCTTCCACCGCAAGCCTCACAATTTAACTCCTCTCAAATCATAATGTTTTATTTTTTTATTTTTTTTTGTGGTTGCACTGTTGATGCTTCAGTTAATAGCTGTGACTTAAAACAAAAGCTCAAGCTCCTAAAATCCTTTTCACCAGCCCTTGCTGGGCTAATGAAATATGCATCTTAGATAATGATGTTCTAATACAATAAAAGAGGGATGGCGTATGTTGGTAATCTGATCCTCCACTTCTGGGAATAGGACATCTCCCTGCCACACAACACCCTGACCCCCATAACCTCATACGAAAGCTCAGCAGCCAGGTCAGGAGGATTTGCTGTTACAACCGTGTCAGCTGGCCTCAAAAACATCTGGGCACAGAGGTGACAAACACATGAACAAGCGCACATGTGTCAGTCATACCATAAACCCCGCATTGGTATTTTTAGGTCAACAACATCCTGATTCACTCCTTCTTAGATGTCAGAAGCAAGAAGAAATTGAGCGTAAACTTCAATCACATTTGTTACAGTAGGTTGACAACATAGCTTTATAAGGAAAGGTGGGCACATCCATTTAGCTGAATAGGCCTTTCAAATAGAGGAGATGCCCCACAGAGCACTTCATTACATCCATGTATTCTTCTACTGGGCATTGATAGAATTGTTTGCCGACTTAAATACTTCTGCTTTCACTTAAAGTATCATGTTCTGCCTGATCAGCTTTGTCTGTTCAGCAGTGTTGCTACTGAACAGCAAGAATGATACACTGAATTTTAAATAACAATGACATTGTCCCTGTTTTTGTGTTTATGTTTGTTTGTGGAACCTTTGAATATAAAGCTGCTATAATTGATATTCTTATATGAAATGACTGTGCGAGTGAAAGTAGTAGTGATAAACCCACAGAGAAAAAAAATCACCTGACTTTGCAGTCCGTCATCGACTTTTAAGTTTAGATAATTGTTTTGGTTTTATGACCTACAACTTTACTGTCATTGGCGTTGTTTCCAGATGTAGAAGGAAGCTGTTTTCAGTGAAAAAGCTCTTATAAACCCACTGTATGCTACTTGTTCAGCACCAAATGGCAACTAGCAGGGGAACATAGTGGCGCATTTAGCAGCTAAAGAGCTGGGGTCTCACTTATAAAATTGTGCGTAGGATCCTTACTAAAAGTGTACGTATGCCAAAAAAACAATATCTGATTTATAAAACCGTGCGTACGCACATCTGTAAGCAATGTTCCCTTTATAAATCACAGGTTACCCACAATTGTGCGTACGTGAATCAGCCTCTTATCCCGCCCTGTACACACCCATTTTTAACCATAAATAGTCAATGCAAAGCACCTCATGAATACTGATCAGTATGTTAATGACCCTGACTTTTGTCGCAGAATCATGATGACTGGCGGAGAAAAAGCTAAAAACTTCTCAGACATTCAGGAATTGCTGCAAATTGAATTATAATGTCGGCCTGTTCTTGCACAGGGTAGGGAAACCTGATCTATAGACTACCTATATTAATAATGCCGTCCAAAACGGCAGGCATTACGGCACTCGGGGACAGCTTCGATATACCAGACGTAGATTTAACAGAACTATATATTATATCCAAAAAAGCCTTAGTGATAAAGTTGAAGATTATATATAATATAAAAAATAAAAAAAAACACTTAGCTGTCTGCCATTTACCGCTGGAAACAGCCAGTTTCCCTCAGAGTGGCGAGAACCTGTATTTAGAGCGGGATGGCATAGTTCCGGCGCGTTGCCCTCTCTACTGGACCCAATTCAGTACATAGATCCAAGAGCTCAGCTTTAGGGAATTTAAATCGGCATATTAGCCAGACATTGTCATGGTCTCTGAAGCCTCTTTCTCTCCTGATTCTTCCATTGGCATGGTACTCCTGCAGTGCCATCATGCAGCATTACACACGGGGGTCACCGCAGTATTTATGTTTACAACAATTAGAGTGATTGATAACTCCTTGCCAAAATCACAGTATCAACTAGTGGTATCCCCCACCCCAAGATACAATTTGAAGACGAAAGAAAGTGTAATAGGCAAACACACTTTTCTTTACGCAGGTTTTGACACGAACAGTATCGGGCGCGCGGGAACCTATTTTTGACCAGGGGTGCTGAATAACAAAATAATGGATGTCTGTTGATTTCTCCCCTCAGGAAATGTTTCGGATTTTGACAGCTAAATACGTAATTTTAGCGCAGTGTATGGGTGAGAGTGAGAAGTTTTAGAAAAGTCCTGGGCAGCCACAAATTCCACTGTTCCACAATTATGCGACAGCACTCGCCACTCCGACTCCACTGCGCGCACCCTAACGTCACAGAAGCACACTTGACCTCATTAGCCTGTTTCAGTATATAGCTAAGGTAAATTACTTTTCTGATCGTCAAAACCACACCAGAGATGTTTGGCTTGAAAATAGATGCTAATAACCAGGCTGCAATGACCTCGCCAACAATTTCTGAATACCTTAACGTGTGCCTTCTCCACAGCAAATGTGTCCTAACCACGTCACAGCGGTTTCTGTTACACAAAACATATGCAATGAAAACAATCGTACTTACAGGCATTGCCCTCACAGGGAACGGAATTATCTTTAAAGCAACTTTAAAGACACTGGACCAGTGTGTAAACCGTAGTTATTTTCCACACATGAACAGGAAGTATTGAATGAACATATTCCCGTATTTCAGGATAATTATCAATTGTGCCCAGTAGATGGCACTCTAACACAACAAATGACACAAAAAACGGCTTATCATTCATGCTCATCTCAGCTGAATAGACTGTTGAAAAGTTTCTGTCCCAAACCTCCTTCCAGGATAACTGAAGTTGCTTGGCTGACAGGGCTTTTTGAATCCTTCTGTAAAGTTATCGTTAGATGCTATGATGGTGTTGCTAACGTTAGCCGAGTTGCTTGCTAATGTTATTTCAGACTCAGGCTCTTCAGCTGCCCCAACAGAGTTTGCCTCGATGGTGGACGAAGAAACATCAACTGTAACATCTACAGATGAAATCTTGCTAATTTTAGCCGCATTACTATGCCGGAAGAAAAAATCTTGTATCCCTTTCTGCGACATATTCTTCTCTACAACTAACGTTCCAGTCAACTAGCCTCAACCTGCTCGCTTCTCAGCGAGTCGCGTCACTTGACTCGCTTTCACTTTGACCTCTATAGCAGCTATAACTGTTAATTTTTATTAGGCTATATTCAAACCTATCCATAACTCTTTTTTGCTATTTGCCTCATTATTTGATATACAAAAATATAAGTAATGTCAGACAGCGAATTAGTAATTATTTAAAAAATAAAAATGATAAAATCCAGCCCCTGCCAGCATGGGGTGCTGCAGCACCTTCAGCACCCCTCTTCCCGTGCCCTTGAACAGTATTAAAGTTCGGACTGATAACGAGGACATTAAGTGTAACGATTGCGCGATTTTCAACTCAGACATTGTTTAAATTCACCTACCCTGGTCCCTGTCTCGATCCTGCCGGTAGCTAGCTTGCCCTGCTAGCTGATAGCCGTTAGCCGTTAGCTGCTAGCTGCCGTCCGGTGAGTGTATTCAGACAGACTTCTGTGATAATCATCCCAATAACAATCCACGGAGCGGCGGTGGTGTGGCTATGTCCTCCAGAGGACAGGTCATGTCACGTCTTGAAGTGTATTCCCCCCTAAAAAAAAACAGTAGTGTGGTAGTAGCTGTTAGCTGCTAGCTGCCCTCCAGTGAGTGTGTACGGCCAGATAGCCGTTAGCCGTTAGCTGCTAGCTGCCGTCCGGTGAGTGTATTCAGCCAGGCTTTTGTGATAATCGTCCCAATAACAATCCAAGGAGCGGCGATGGTGTTGCTATGTCCTCCAGTTACTGAAGGCTAGCTTTAGCTTGCGCTTGGAGCAGCAAGTTCATCTGCCTGTTTCCCCTCTGTCTGTCTTGTTCTTTCCAACTCTTGTGAGGCTAGTTCTTCGTCTGTATACTCGGGTTTGAATAAATAAGGACGGCCATCAAACTCAAAAGGCTCTTCGTGTGTTGTATATCTGCTATATTCCCCATAGTTACGTTACTCCAAGCTTCTTCCCTTATAAACAACTCCGCTCTTCACTCTTCACACACTACGCTCCGATCTGCACACTACTGTTTACCTAATCCTGCTACAACTGAATTCCCAGGAGACAGTGTGATGCTACAGCTAAGCTTCTGTAACGCTATTACTGTGCAAGCCACAGACATCGTTTATCCCGTTTCCATGTAGCTAGTTACATAGTCACTGATATGGTCATAACCACTACAGTGCTCAGTTACCTATTTTGAGGGGGAAATAATCTAAACCTTTCACTGCGAAGGCATGATCTCTCCTATGCAGGACATCCACCAGACCACCGGCCACTCCGTGGATTGTTATTGGGATGATTATCACAAAATACTGGCTGAATACACTCACCGGATGGCAGCTAGCAGCTAACAGCTAATGGCTATCTGGCTGTACACACTCACCGGAGGGCAGCTAGCAGCTAACAGCTACTACCGCACTACTGTTTTTTTTAGGGGGGAATACACTTCAAGATGTGACATGACCTGTCCTTTGGAGGACATAGCCACACCACCGCCGCTCCGTGGATTGTTATTGGGATGATTATCACAGAAGCCTGACTGAATACACTCACCGGACGGCAGCTAGCAGCTAACGGCTAACGGCTATCAGCTAGCAGGGCAAGTTAGCTACCGGCAGGAACGAGACAGGGACCAGGGTAGGTGAATTTAAACAATGTCTGAGTTGAAAACGCATCTTGTTGACACGTAAGGGCCCTGTTCATGTGGCACAGACATATTAATTGCATTTTGTGTCTGTTAAGAGGCACAAAGGCACTCTAAAACTTGCCCCGACCACTGCCGTTTTAGCTAAGGGGACGCTTGTAGTACATAGTTGCAGCTTCTCCGTGTTATCGAAAGTACTCGCGTAGCTATAGCGATCAAGATTAACGTAAAAATTGGCTGGAATTCTCCTTCAACGGCTGTATTTCCAGACTTTGACATTTAATGAGAGATGCACAGTTACAGACATATATTTAGTTATTTAGGCTACACTGTGCTCTGCCGTTATCTAATGGTAGGGTATTTGATGCTATCCTGTATTCCATGCAGTTGGGCCATCTCTTCCTCCTGCGCTCCGTAGCGGACAATGTGACGGTGAGACAGCGCTGATTAAATATTAAGAACACATTTTTATTTAAGATTTGAGTTAGAGGTGTTTATGGAACAATTATCACTCAGTACAAGTGCAAATAACACTGCTGGATTTAATCTTCATGGTAACGTGGATGATATGGAGTGAAGAAATGTGCGTGAGACATCAATACTTGAAAATATTACGAGTAATCGTTCTTCCCACATTTACTTTCTGCAGTCTGACTTCAGTTCACCATCTCACCATCTGCGTCGCCAATTCCCATTGTCTCCAAAATGTGCGTATGCATGGGAGGACTGCACATTCTCCCGTCAAGTTTGTTTTTTATAAATCGCAACCTTTGCGTGGGAAGTGGCGTACGCACATTTTCAGCCCCATTTTGTGCATACGCCACGTTTATAAATGAGACCCCTGGATATTTTTCTCGGGAGTTGGTAGAAACTAGAAAAGATATAAAAGGCAATTGACTATTAGATTTACATATGTTGGGTGGCCACAAACACAACTCCACATGAATTATATTGTTGCTCTGTAACTGCTGAATGTGCAAATAAGCAACTATTTGAGATTCTGTTTGACATAGTATGTCAACTTTAATGTAAATGTTTTGTTTATAGCTTGTTTCCACTGCCCCAAGTGGCCAAAAAATCAGTTAATGCAGGGTTAAAGACTCTTAGAGGAGTCCTTGCTGATCACTCTCTGAGTTCACTTGCAGTCAGTCTGAGAGCTCAAGGATTCTTTATCTTTGATTATAATTTGATACACTACTTAAATGTGTGTGTGAAAATAATTAACCATACTGCTATCTATAATCCTAGACTCTCCCTTATATCACCATGAATGTAAATGAAATCACTGCACTAGCTGAAGGGGGTTATCATTATGTCTCCAGCTGTCAGTCATTAAGTTCAGTTATGAATTTCAGTAAGGGAAAGGAGCTGGCAAAGGTGCCCATTGCCCTTCTCACCAACTTCTGACAATCTGCTGTAAATTAACTGCATGAAGAGATCTGTGAGACTATTTGGACGAGGTACAACATGCAGATAATCCACCCAACAAATTGTTCATTGTCATGCTTTTATGTGCATATTATTGCAGCAATTTTTCAAAAGGCAGTGAACGTTCAGAAGATGATTCAATAAAATATGTGAGAACTGAAATCCACAGTGAGATTTCCAGTTTACCCACTAAATGTTCTACACTTCAATCAATCAATCAACATTTATTTATGTAGCACTTTACAGTAACCAAAAGGTATCCAAAGTGCTTCACACACATCATATAACATATCATACAATAAAAAGAATGACACATAGAAACAATAAAATCAGAAAAGGTTACATATAAATAGGAGAGGGAAATTGTCACACCACTACTATGTATTAAAAGCCTTTCTAAACAGATAAGTTTTGAGTTTAGACCTAAAAAGCGCTACATCTGTAGTCGTCCGAATTTCAGGGAGTAACTTGTTCCAGAGTCTCGGGGCAGCGACTGAAAAAGTCTGATCACCCCACCGTTTGTACTTTGACCTTGGGACTTCTAAAACCAGCTGATCACGCAGGGTTAAGATCTCGGACAGATACTCAGGGGCCAGGCCATTTAAGGCCTTGAAAACAAACAATAAAATCTTAAAATTGATTCTAAAACGCACAGGGAGCCAATGTAGGGTGTAGAGAACGGGAGTGATGTGTGTGCGTCTAGATGTATTTGTTAAAAAGCGAGCAGCAGCATTTTGTAAAAGTTGAAGTCGTGAGATGGAGGTCTGGTTCAAACCAACATAGAGAGCATTACAATAATCCAACCTTGAACTAATGAAAGCATGACTAGCCTTTTCTAGATCATGCCTGTTAAGGAAGGGTTTAACTCTAGCCAGGAGACAAAGCTGGAAAAAGCTCATACTAACAACATTGCTGATTTGCTTGTCAAATTTCACTTGTCAATAGCAATGATTGAGAGCAGCAAATATAAACAGCTGAATATGTCCTGTATGACTGTCAGTTAGGCTTTTTTTTTAATTACATATCCTCCAGGTGAACTGTAGTTTAAATTATGGCAGCAACAAATCAATGCATTCATTCTGAAGCTGTGATTGACAAATTACCTTGCCATGTTTCTTCAGGTTTATATGTTGCATGGGTCCATGAAGAATTGACTGTGTAATGTGATACACCTTTACGATATCTTTAACCTCACTAATCACTTGTGTTGAGGAGGTCTTCATCAGTAGCTACAGGGACCATGTAAAGCCTTTCATCTACCTGCTTTTCGTCTCAAAAGGTAACAGGTAATTATCCAATTGCACACAATCACCTTCGTTTAACGTTTCTTTAGGACATGTGAGTGTTTGCTGAAGATTAATCATCATTGATTAGAGACCCTGTGATTTGAATTTGTCCCTTCTCCAGATTAGTTAGCCATTGATCTGTGACAGCAATTTCACGCTTGCTATCAACCAATCGACTCGGTCATAATATGTGGCCTCTGCTGGGCTTTTTCGCGACCTGCTCATTCATCAGAGTACTACCTGCAGTAGCATTTGCCCTTTCTGTGGCCATACAGGATGAGAAAATGTCATGCATCTTCCCCTGCATAAGAAATTTGTTTTTTTGTTTGTTTACAGTGACTTATCTTTAAAGATCGAGCAGATAACATTCCTGCAATTTTCATTTCCCTGTAGCTGAGACTCGGCCTGAGAGCAGAAATTAGCCCCTGAGATCTGGCGCTATATGTGGCACAAACTTCTAGACTCAGTCCTGATTGATTAAAAAGTCTGCTGATTTTAAAAATGTCAAGTGAGAAATGCTCAGACTGGGTTGATTACCTGAATTATGTGATTTTAGACGCTGTAAAGATTTACCTTAGTTGTGATAAAATATCTTTGTCTTTCTATACTAATGTACATATATCAGACTATGACGTCACATATGATGTTTCCGATTGATGACAGTAGTGTTCATTTGTTAATTAAGAAGACCATATACTGTAAATTAGTGTATTTTAGGGCTGTTGTCTTGATGTTTAACCCCGTCTCAGAAAAATAAAATTTTTGTATTATTAATTTGCAACAAGAAATCCATTTAAATAGAAACCCAATGCTGCTCGGATTACGTGTTTTGTCAATAAGGAAAGGTTATTAATTAACATATTTGGCAAGTTGGAAATGTTGATACTGCATGTTTTTAGAACTTTAGTTCATGACAACATATTTAATTAATTTTCCTACAGTAGAATATCTGCTCTTACAATATCTGCTTGTCGCAACTAAAGCATGATGAAGCGTTATCTGTGGTTATTTTTAGGCACTCAGAGCACTTGGTTAAGGTTAGGGAAAAAACATCTTTTAAATATTGAAAAAGGTCAATTGTGACTTGAGGACTGAGGAGTTTACTTTTTTAACCTGTAACCACCATCATACTTAACCTAACGAAACCTAACTTTTTTTGCCTAAATCTAACCGTGGGGATCTGGATATGACTCCCTGTCTGCTGTGTCAAAGTGCTGGGCTTTGTATGCCCACACTCCACCCTGACCTTCTTCCCAGACTCCCATGCGGTACAACAACATAGAATTTAATTCACAGGAAAATGCCTGGCTAAGGAACAGGATCTATAGGGTTCAATTAAATTGCTCATCAAAACATAATTGGCACAACAAATTAGCAGCATACTGTATGAATTAAGTTGTGGTGTTACAGTTGTGGTTGTCCTGTATCTCTTTGCTTTTGCAGTGTGTGTATAAATGTACATTGCAGCAGGAAATTACAAACTGGCGGCAAACTAGATAAACAAACTTACAGTTTGCATACTTGTTTTGGAGATCATGCAGTAAGCCCTGATCTGCAAGCTTAGATTAGTAGTGTCAATTTTGCAAAACATAGATCAAGGGAAAATTCATTGCTCCACAAAACCATGTTTTTCACATAAAAGCACAGATAAATGCCAGGGAGATTTGATACATAAATGTATAATGCTCAATTTCTCTGTAAAACGCAGATGGACATGCATCACCAGAGAAAAACTAACTTTGTACTCTCAAAAAAAAAAACCTTCTTTATGAATTTATTATTTAAACGAATGCATTTTTTTCTTCTGATTTCCATTTTCATTATCGAGCAAAGGAAATGCTGTCCTGCATAACACCTCATTTTCACACTCAATATTCCTCAGCCTACTTTCCACTGACAATGAATGGAATCCTGTTACTTGGTGGCCGGTCTCTGAATATGGAAGGATGGAGATATTATTTAAAGTTCCCATGTGTCAATTATCTACCTCAGTATGCCAATCTCTGAAACGTTTTGATAGCAGGGTATAGTAAACTGTTTTATTCCTTGTGTGGAGTCTAGCTCATGACTGTCTCTTCCATCAAACATCACCCTAGTAGCATGATGTTGCTGCCTTTATTAGATGAGTGATGATCTGTTCCTGTTTTTCAACAGGTTTAATTTGTGGCTTACAAACTGACAACTGAATATCTGTCTTTATGCTTTGGTGATTCTTTGCCAACACTTGTCTCACATATCATTTAATAGAGGCTTGTCCTAGTTAGTATCTTACAATATTAATAATAATAAGTAACAAGAAAGTACAATACAGAAATGCTAACATGTGTTTGAGGTCATTTAGAAACAGTTTTTTCCTTACATAGTTTGTCTGCAAGGGAGCACTGACAAGTTCATTTTGTAGTTAAAATGTTCTGCTCAGTGTGAATCTTGGTTACAATTCTCTAATAACCAAATGTAAGGGATCATTATCCCAGATGTTTGTTTATGTTATGTGTTTAAGAAAATGAATATAGGCTGATATGTTAGCAGACTTTATAAACTCTCAAGTATTAATAGCAGTATCAACCTCTGGTAGATAGTGAGCCCTAGGAAAAGTGCAGATCGTTCACTATTGTCAAAATTTTTTAATGATTGGAACTTACCATGTTTTTGTGAGCCCCATACACATTAGGCATTATTTTGTAATCTACATAACATCTATCATAACATCATAACATCACAGTTCTGTCTAAATCCTAAGACATTCCAAGACAATCTAAAGACAGTTCATTGATTTCATGTGAGTGTTTCTGCCATACCATCCAAACCATGTCTGGGCTTTTTATAAGGTTTACAGTGTGTGTGTGTGTGTGTGTGTATGTATATATATATATAGTAGAGCTTGAATCGCGATTTGAATTATTTACAATCCCGTAATTGTCTCCATCTGTTGAAAGTCTAACCGAGAGAGACTCGGGTTTCGGCCGTCGTCGGTCTTTCCATTTTAGCTTTTAGTTCTTTGTTTAATTTCCTTCTTTTCTGTGATGGCCCTGCCCCAGTATCAGCCATAACTACAGCAGATAACGTCTAAAATTAAAATACAATTAGGCCTATATAAAGATATCTCCTGCTACCCTTTACCTGACTGGATACTCACTAACACAGGCTTTTCCGGTGTTACGCTGAAATCTGTGACCCTTCAGAATGTGTGCTCTGTAGCGCCGTCTACACGCCGCAAGTCATTTTGTGACTTTGTGGGAAAAATCGGACCCGGGCAAAGGCATTGATAAAAACTATATAAAAATAGCATTCTTTTCACTGTAAGTCTTGTTTGCTGTTACAGGTCATTTATGATCATCAGATGAAAAATTACACAGTTTCAGAAACATTTAAAAGTTACATATACAGTAATTACTTTTAGTCAAGTATAATGAGCAGCGGCTATCAATAAAACCTATATTGTTGTCCAGTCGAGGATTTAACAAACTGCTGGTAAATCCTGTCTAGCACAATGTAAAAATGTTGACGTCTGACTGAGGAGTCCTGATACTGCTGACATCCGTGCACTTTAAGTGTTCGAGCTAATTTAAGCTTCACAGACTGATGTGATAAGGTGCTTCACAGCCCCGGGGTTCTCATTCAATGCTGTCAAGTTGATACGCCTAGAGCCATGATCTGATGTGGGAGATTCTGACTATTATTCACTATCTGCCAGCTGCTGTCTGTCATTTACACTTGACAACTACCAAGCCAGCTGCTAGTTACTTGTCTGAAAATGACATGTTGCGGTCATCTAAAATGTTTCTAATGATGCCAGGGCTCTGATCATTGGTAGATAATGAAACATACCTTGTTTAATATTGTCGCTGTAGTTACAGCAAATAAAGAAGGCTAGGGTTTGCAGATCATTCCACGTGTGTCCCCTTTTAAGAGACTATCATGAACAATTATGCAACTATCAAATACATACACCGAGCAAGTTGTTTAGTATGCTTCCCCACATGGAAAGATTCTACTTCAGTGTCGTTAATCAAAAACCCAAGAAATGAACTTTGGCATCCTGCTTGCTTTGCATTAAATTAAACATCACCAAGCTCAGAAACTCATTTCATGGCACATTCCCTTCCACTTCTACTGGGTCAATATGGAACATTTCTCTGTACTGCCGCTTTGAGCCCTTCTGCTTACTCACTATTTATCATCCATACTTGACCTCTTACTTTGCTCAAAAGGCCCAAAGCACACTGCACATTGACATTCTCATATGGAAACAGTTGAGGGGGAATCTGTCTGTCTTTCAATAATTCCTCTTAACAAAAACGGTGAGATGTTATTATTACTTTGTTGTATGTCACCAAAACTGCTGACTGATATTATTTGGTGTCAATTTTCATACTGTCACATTTTCAGCATGGGAGAAATGTATACTCATTAAAGGAAATTCTCATGAATATGCATCCACACATTGCACTGAATTACAAAAATGTTTATGGACAGGGGATTAAATATCCATGTGTAGTGGGAAACGGATAGCTTGGAATGACAAAGGCACAGAAATCATCAACCCTGCTGTAACCCTTAACTGGAGCTGTTTAGTCTCTTTTAAACCATTGTTTTGGTCGTATATACAAATTCTGCTCATCATCCTGTTATGCCGGGTACACATCGATACACTGTATGAGAATTAAGCCTACTTTGGGCCTGATTCCCCCCTCCCGACAACGGTCAGCAAAGCCCCAATTGTTTGATGGTTTTAAAGATATCTTTCCAGAATTTCCTGTGGTGTTAAGAGTGTTTTTTACATATACAGATCTGCATGTTGACTATTTACGATCCAATATCCTGTTGTGAGTGGGGAACGCCGGGGACAGTCGTGGAAGCAGTTTACTCTTGTTGTACCCCAGCCGGGCTTCCATCGTTGCTCGTATGGAGCTCATAACGCTAATCAGCCGCTCACGAAGGGAGAGAGAGGGTGGGGGAAAAGGGAGTGGTTACAGAGCTAACAGCTACAGTGCAAACAGAGCATTTGTTAGTTCCATGGTTGGTGCACGTACACTCACCGTGGTGACCTGGCTTCCGCACGAGAGTGTTGCTTAAAGTTAGCTGTCCCGACCAGGACACCTTTGTTTCTAGCGGGTAGCCTCCGTATTAGCATCAATCTCCTGCAAAAGCCCAGCCTGGGCAGTGTGGTTCCCTGCCGTTCGACATGTTTGTATACTCTAAAGCGCAAGATTACTGGAGTCAGGACTCTGGTTGTTTGTGAATGGAATCTGATAATCCAGAAACACACCGCACGCTGAAGCGCTGTGAATAGCCGTAAAGCGTAGATTTGTGCCTGATCGCCTATGGGGTGCCGAATGTAAAAGTTCGGTTACAATTTTTTAGCTGATAAATTTTCAACGTTTAGCTCACTTTCCTCACATTTAGCGCATTTTCCTCACATTTGAGATAGAAATTATATATATATATATATATATATCTCTAAATGTTAAATCTAAATGTTATATCTACATCTAAATGTAAAATCTAAATGTTAAATATATATCTAAATGTTATATCTAAATGTTAAATATATCTAAATGTTAAATGTTAAATCTAAATGTTATATCTAAATCTAAATGTTAAATATATATCTAAATGTTATATCTAAATCTTAAATATATATCTAAATGTGTCGCCAAGTGTAAAGCTAAATATTTAAAAAATATTCAAATCCCCAGGGAAACCACGCCCACTGCAGTGGCTTCAAATCACGCTGCACCCAGTGATGCCCCAGCAAGGGGTATCTCTGCTGTAGCCAGTGGGTACTTGGAAAGATTGTGGAGCAGCTTAACTAATCAAAATAATAATTGAATTATGATTGATTTAAAACAATATATCTGCTAAAACAGCTCAACACATATGTTAAAACATATAGCGAAGTAATCAATGGTAGAAAAAAATAGCTAAAAGTGGCCTACTGACTTAGCTAACAGTTGAAATGATTAGCTAAAAGTCATGGATGACTTTTGAAACAACCACACTTCAAGTAAAAGGTCTAGTTAGTAGAATTTCTGACCAAACCAACATAAATGTTTACAGTTCAATTGCATGAAAATGTCAGAATATTCACTTTAATATGATAAATAGTGTGAACACATTGGGAATTGATAGGGCGGGGTATGTGAGTTTATATGACAGGGCTGTGGGGGAACCTCAGACCAGAAGGGTTGGAAAGCACTGATCTACAGTATTTTATATTATTGACCGACCGGTATATTACAGACATGCCTTAATAGTTGTGTTAATCACAATACCGTTGTTTGAATTACATATCTCCGTGTGACTAACGTCATCCTTCCCAAGCAATCTAACATTAGCCCAGCATGGACAAAGTCCAGCTATGCATCCAACATATTCATCCGAACACAACTAAAATGTCACAATCCAGCCACTTGTAAGAAGTTTGTAATACTGGTTACATAGCTAGTTATCGTGTTTTATTAACCTTAATTCTGTTTGCCAAGGCTATATTTTATTGGCTTGCAAAGTAGCTATCCGTTGCTAACGCTAACGTTAGCTAGCTAATTTATGTCAAAAAAGCAGTAGCTAACTAATGTTACTGCCAAGATATGGTTTCATTGTAAGACAGTGTAAACACATGACAACACTTGACGAGTCTTACAACACCTCTCTGGTCTCTAGTGAAATCATATCTTGGCAGTAGTTAGCTAACGTTTCTGCTTTTTGAGATAAATTAGCGTTAGCAACGGATAGCTCCTTCGCAAGCTAATATAGCAACATAATTCAGGTTAATAAAATACGGTAATGTAACCAAAGTATTGAAAACTACTTACATGTGGCTATAGTGTGACAGGCCTACTGCCGTTCAGTCTCGCATTGCGAGACCTAGCTAACTTAGCTAGTTACAGTGCTGCGAGGCCTGTTCAGATGACATGTCGGCTGCAGTGTGTGAGCTAGATTGCTTGTGAAGGGTGAGTCAAACTAACGTTAAACACACAAGGAGATATGAGTCAAACAAAACAAAGGCATTATAGTACACACAAATATTAAGACATTTCTGTGATATAAGTCAATAATACAAAATACTGACCGAAATGTGTTTTAATCCAGTAACATTAGTCGAACAGCTCCACTGTAGTCAGTATTTACTGTACCAACAGGTGTTGACTGAAAATTGCGGTGCAGCGATTTGAAGCCACTGCAGTGGGCGTGGTTTCCCTGGGGATTTGAATATTTTCTAAATATTTAGCTTTACACTTGGCGACACATTTAGATATAACATTTAGATTTAATATTTAACATTTAGATATATATTTAAGATTTAGATATAATATTTAGATATAATATTTAGATATATATTTAAGATTTAGCTTTAGATATAACATTTAGATTTAACATTTAACATTTAGATATAAATTTAACATTTAGATTTAGATATATTTAGATTTAACATTTAACATTTAGATATATATTTAACATTTAGATTTAACATTTAGATTTAACATTTAGATTTAACATTTAACATTTAACATATATATATATATATATATATATATATATATATATATATATATATATATATATATATATAATTTCTGTCTCAAATGTGAGGAAAATGCGCTAAATGTGAGGAAAGTGAGCTAAATGTTGAAAATTGATCAGCTAAAAAATTGTAACCGAACTTTTACATTCGGCACCCCATAATCGCCTGCTGGCTGTTCATACCAGACGCGCATTTCTCTGCGCCAGCGTTCCTTCTCCTCTTCACTCTACAGAACAGCTCTCTCTCTCTCTCTATCCCTCCCCCACTGGTGAGTGTTTGGTTGTCTGTGTGTGTGTTTCACTCTGTCTGTCTGTCCATCCGTCCGTCCGTCGGTGTCTCTCTCCGCGTACCTGATCGCGTGTCTTGCTGTAGACATAGCTGAGAAGTCAAGACAGCCAAAATCACCATAAATCTAGGTGTGTTATGTTGAAATTTGTTTTTGGCCTTCCTGTATGTGATTACCTGCCTGGCTTAAAACATTCGCTAGCCGCTATATACATACTGTATATAGCTGACGCGTTGGCAAAAAATGATAATATATCACTATATGTCAATCTCAGCTTGTTGTTGAGTGTGTCTGCCCCCAAATGGGCCAGACAATTTTACTGCATCTTTTAAAGTACCCCTATAACACACTGAGCCCCTGATTATTACCTAAATACCCCAAATCTTTACATGTTTAAACTTACAGGGTCAAACCAGGAGACAGGTTTCAATGTAAGAGTCGTTTCCCCTGTTGATTTTAAGACTCCTGCTTATGAAATGTCAGTGCTTTGCAGAGGCACAGATCAGAACACTGTGTGTAGGATTATTCTCTGTTCCAATGTGATAAACAACTGTATTCCTGGAGAGAAAGGCGCTCAGACTATGCCATTATTGTGACGCATATGCACTTTAATTGTTTGTACGTAGGTGTTGAAACACTGATCCCTTGGTGAGAGCTCTTTCAATAAGTGGTGCCAACCTCTGTGTCTGGAAGTTGTCACTTAATAAAAGTATGTTTTTATGGATCCATTAACAACCTTCGTTTTACTTACTTGACCCATTCTCAGTCAACATAGGTAGAGCCACAAAGCATGCATATGAGAATTAGTTTTTATTCACAGTAGATTGATCTCTCACACAGGAAAAAAACCCTCAGTAATGTTATTAAAGATAAGGAACACATTCAATTGTTAGTTAATAGGTTAGTCCATCGCACGTCTGACAGCAATTAATGAGTTAAATTGATTGAGTTCAGTCTCACCTTCCATTGTGAGATTACACAGAGGATATTACAGAAAGGCGGTTTTCCATCACAGAGAAGACACAGGGTCTCCTAAGCAGATGGAATTTATAATCAGTAACACAAAGTCACTGACTCTGTTAAAACACTAGGAAGCCTTATGAGAGCATTCACAAATCAGTCTAATGTTGTTGATACTCAGTTATACAATGTATAGGTCAAATTATATAAGATATATTTTACATTTGTTCCATTAAAGATTTAAAGTTTATAGCAAAAACTTGTTAGGGTAAGGATTTTCTGATTGTTACATGTTACATTGATTGAGTAAAAGCATTTTAATCAGAGTCAACGTTGTCACACTGACAGTTGTGGTGCGATTATCTGCAAAGACAAAAGGAAAGATATGATTAGCTGTGCATTTTGTCGGGGCAGCACA
The DNA here is from genome assembly GCF_031162955.1 of Sander vitreus. Taxonomy (NCBI): domain Eukaryota; kingdom Metazoa; phylum Chordata; class Actinopteri; order Perciformes; family Percidae; genus Sander; species Sander vitreus. The sequence continues at coordinate 19,204,530 of NC_135855.1, read as the reverse complement.
AACAGAGGCAATGCCATTTTCCCCCGAGTTGAAAATGTTTCAACATGACTGACAAATGTGTGCTTTTTTTCCAGAATCAATCTACTTCATAAACTTGTTGTATGTACAGGAAGTAAGTACGTATAGGGAGACTCTTGGGAAATGACAGAAATAACTGGAGTTCCTGTTGAGTTCTGAGATGAGCTCACACACACACACACACACACACACACACACACACACACACACACACACACACACACACACACACACACACACACACACACACACACACACACACACACACACACACACACACACACACACACTCAACACCCCTTTAGAGAGATGTTAATCTAGCAAGTTCTAACAGGAACCATTTCTATGTAGAGGTGGTTATTTTATATTGGGGGGGATAACATTGTATGTAAAGAACATGCAATATATATCTAAACACTAAAACGTGAACCAGATTTATCAATCATTAGGACAGGCTTGCTTAACCTGATCAAAAGTTGAACATTGGCCATATTTGGAGTGATAACATGTTTATGCCAATGCTTCCATGTCTCAAAGTACAATCACCAACAAAGTCTACAAATTATCAAATAATACATTTGAGGAGCAGCATAAAATCAGTCAAACATTTAATGTGTGTAGGTGTGTGGGGGGTATTCAACAACAGCATGCATGCTCAATAAACGTTCAATGGGGCAATAAAGCTAAAAAATCCTTTGCTATTCATTTTTATGCAATAATACATGCAGTTTGAATGTAGGTTATCGTCTCCTTCTGCAACGGAGCGCTTCCTGGACGTGAGCCCGAGCCTCTCATTCACAGATGCTCGGCATGTGAGAGCTGAACAGAGGGCTTCCAGCACAGAGGCAAACTGAGGGCAATTGCTCAGTGTGAACACTGTAAAGTAACTCATCAGCAAAACAGCAGCCTGCCACCCCAGGACAGCAACCTGGTGTGCTCAGGTCACACTTTTTAAGAAAATTACAATGGAGTGTGCAATCTGTGAGGAATCTGTAGAGCATAATCCTGTTCATCAATTTGAGTATCCCTAGGAACAACCCGGATCTGCCCTTGGGAGGGCATGATGTCAGCTGATAGCCAACTGTCACTAAGTCTGAATTATCAACAAACTGTGTTGAATGTCAATTTGTGAGTGTAGTTTTTAGACTAAAGGTCAGTTTGTACTGCATTGTGCAGGTGTTTGCATCAAAACATCAGTTAAAGTCATGGCAATGCTGAAGTTACGTCTAGCTTCTGGAGTATGATGCATACTCAAGTGAAATGAAAGATGTGGTTAGAGTATAGTTCTGAGAGGCATTTACATCACATCCTTTATATTTAACTAGACCACTTGAGATACAGAGCACAGAAAGGTTTTATTTTACACATTTTTGGTATATAACGAGATAACTGAAGAATTAACACGACGACACATAATTGTGGATAGTTTTTCAGTTTGTGTGTGAAAATTAACCATTTTAAATTGAGTTTACTGAAATACACCGTAACAAACGTATTCAAACTCACATCAGTTATATCTATGATGGGGAGAATAAATATAAAAAAATCAACATATTGCCTAAATTCATGTATTTATTTCAAAATATCCTTGTCGTCAACCTGCAGGAATCTTTAAGAAACTCACACCACTTTTCAGGAAATGTATATGCAGTATGAAATGTCCTTGAATCTGCTTATCTCTGCTGTATCTTCCATTTGATACTGGGGGGCTGAAATGTCCAAATCTTTATTGGTACTATTTAGCAGGAATGCACCGAATCCAGGATTCGGCTTCGGATTTGGCCGAATATTGGGCTTTTTGACGGGGTTTGGTTTCTGCCAAACCTTAGAATTATTTATTTATTTTTTAGGTGTTTACGTAGGTGGACCGTTCAATGCAGTAGGCTGTGAGAAAGTGAAAATGGAACTCATGAGCAGTGTTGTTTGGCAGTACTTTCAGTCAAAAGAAGGTGATTCAAGTCCAGCTACATGTTCAATTTGCAATGCTGATTTGTCTTGTGGTGGCAAGGACCCTAAACAATACACAACATCGGCGCTGTTAAAACATTTGCGTATGAAACAGCCGAAAGAATACGAGTTGTGCATGAAGGAATCTACAGACAGCAGCCAAAATGCAGCAACTTCAGGTACAGCAAAGGAAGGAGGTAGGGTAAACATAGTCCTATGGTTATTGTCAAAATAGTTTTTCCCATTTGTCTTCCTGCAATAATGTTGCCTATTCTTTTTTTTTTTTTTTCTTTTTTTACAGTTAAAATTAAATGAAAAATACACTGCTGTGGACATTGTTTACTTCATTAATGTGTTTACTGTGTTAATGGACTGAGGATGGGAGTAGGATTTGGTTTCGGATTCGGCACAATCTTAACCAGTGGATTCGTTATTCGGCCGAACCTCAAAAATCTGGATTTGGTGCTTCCCTACTATTTAGCAAACACAATTGAAAACTATAATGTTCTATTTTTGTTCTGGAGATGCTCCGTCATGGATGGATCCGTTGCATTTGTACCTGTATTCAGCTAAGATAAAGTACTTAAGAACACATATTGCTCACCCTAAAGTTCTTAATACGATTAATCTATGGTATGAGGTAAAAGAATATATGAAAATATTGGACTCTCTGTCACAATTCCGCCCCAGTGTGGGGCAATGTTTCGTTTAAACCAGGCAAGCTGGATGCAGGACTCCAGATATGTCCAAAGAAAGGAATAAGTAAATGAGATGACCTCTTTAAAGAAGGGATTCTAATGACCTTTGAAGGAATCTCTCTAATGTATGACATTCTAAGGAAACATTTTTTTTTTTATAAATATCTCCAAGTGAGAAACTTAATTTCTTCTATGCAAAACAAATCAGTCGGAATTCCTGCACTCTCATCCTTAGAAGAAATTATAAAAAACAAGTGCAATGAGAGGAGTTTGATTTCATTGATATATATCTGGCTCTAAAGAAAAAAGAAACAATAACCAGACGTGAGACATGGAGGGCGGACTTAAAAGAGGACATTCCAGAAAACGATTGGAAAAAACCTGTGACGCATCTCAGAAACAAACAGCAAACTCTAATTTAAAGCTACTCCAAAAAATTGGCTGATGCAGACATACACAACTCCCTTTTAAATTAAATACAGTAATAAACCGGACCTTTGTTTAAAATGCAATGAGGCTACAGGAACATTTATGCACTGTGTCTAGGAGTGTGACAAAATTAAAACATTCTGGAGGGAGGTGATCAATAAAACCATGTTCATCTTGTCTGTGAACATTCCACTTGACCCTAAGAAGATATTGCTGCACCTGTATCCAACAAATCTGAATTTGAAACCCCAAGAATATAAATGTATTGATTTTGCTGTATTACAGGCAAAAAAGTTGTAATTGCAATGAAAAATCAATAAAAACCTTGTTTAAAAAAAAAAAGAAGTTGTAAACCAGTTATGGCCTAGAATACGCCCCTCATGCCCCTATTTCTTTGTGTCTAAATCAAGCGTCAATCCAGGCCTTAAAAGTGAAGAAAATGAGGAAGTGCCTTAAACTGGCATTCTATCTACAGTAATTTCCACTGGCTCCAAAAATGAGAAAATGACCCTACTTCTCATTTGTTTTAGTACCTCATTAAACACGTTTCTAACAAGTTTATGGTCTCATTCGCTAGTTTCAAGTATTCTTCAACATAGCATGATTTTTGTAAATTATGGTCCCATTTATTTTAAAATGGACGATAAAGCAGGGTGCAGGAATGTTTTAGGGGTGTAGCTACACACCGACCTGTCAATCAGGATAGAGGCTTAGCAATGCGTATCTAGGACACTGGGTTCGTTAAAATAGATGTGAACTTGTTTTTGATGTTGTCCATGCTTTCGTCTTAAAACTTTTACCTTCTTACTGTGTGTTTTACATTTTTTATTTTGGTCACCTAAAAATGTCTTGTTCGGTACCACCAAAATTCCCTTAGCGTTTTAGCTTAGCACAGCGCCATGGGTACCATACACGACACTGGCTTAGCCGCATCATCCTCCCCAGCTGATGCTGATGGCCAGAATGGCCGAAATGCAAACTCCTGGCTTCAAAACGGCAGTCCACAAACCAATGGGTGATGTCACTGATTCTACGTCCATTCTTTTTACAGTCTATGGTCTAAATGGAAGCATAGAGTCAGTTCCCATACCAGGATAGTGCTTTTTTTTTGTCACAATACTGGGAGTATCTACTTTTTCTGCAAAACCTGTCAACAATTTTGCTCGAAATGAGAATATTTTGGGGTAATGACTTAGCTATTTTAGCCTGATAGAAAATGATCATACCAGCCTTTGTTGTTTTGTATTCTCTTTGGTTAAAAACCGAACTTAATGGTGGGATGCACATGACATCCCAATGGGTCGTGTTAGCTTCGGTAGGAACAGTGTTCTTTGCTTTAAGCTCACAAGCTCATGCAAATGAAGGACATAACAAAACAGACACCAGTCACACATGTACATGATCTGGAACCAGATAACGTTCTAGTTGACCATTAACACATGAAATACAGCATTAAAACAATTGCTTGCCAACACTCAGGGGGAGGCTGTCTCATGGCGTAAGGTCCACCAAATCATTTGCGTTGCAAACAAACTGGAAAACTTTTGAAATTGATGTGACTTGAACTCTGGGCACATTTTTCAGTCACCAAAGCAGCTTGCCAGCTTTTACCATGGGAGTGCAGCCTATGGTGCTGTGATGAGAGGCTCACAGTGCTCACAGGGTCTGTGCTTCTTGCAGAGAGAACACATTTCTCTTAACAGCTTGGCTGAAATTGGACCACCAGATGGCATCTCTGCATCTCTCCCGACACTTGGTTAAGAGCCGATGCCTGTGGTCTATCCTCTCCAGAACCACAGCTCTCATGTGGAGTGGAATCAATATTTGATTTCCTCTTTTAAGTTGTCCACTTGAATATTTTTTTCTCCATAAACACCTTTAAGGAAGAAACAGCAGTACACAGCAACATGTATGCAAGTAAGGATACTGAAAGGCACTGCTTGAGTTAAAGTATACAGCAGGTGTATCCTTTTTAAACAGGTGTGCCTGAAGTCAAAATTTACAACACAACACAAGGGCTTGGGATGGGACATTACTAGCGATTGACAAATGTCTCCATGTCTACCAAAATCTTTGAATAATAGGTCTATTTTGTGAATTCTGATTTACTGTCAATGTAACAAAAGGGAAACCGTCTTCCAAAAATTGCAAAAGGGAGAGCAGTTATCCATGACCAAACAGTCTTTTACATTGAAAAAAGACCAAAACAGAGATACATTCCCATGTGTTGATCTAGAATACTAAAATGAAGACATATCTTATACATGTATGATATGATGATATGAAGCATCAATTGTAATTTGTCAAGTGGGTTGGAGTTGTATATCATTGTATGCTGTATGTTTATATTGTATTTATGTCTATTATTAGTCATTGGCATGTTTTTTATTCCCTTTTGCAATGACTTTTACTTATTGACCCCAACATTACAGGTGTTGAATAATTATGTTCACCTTTTCAACAGCTAGCTTCATGGGTGTGTGGGAAACAAGAAACCAATTTGTGATGATGTCCGTCGAGGCAGAGGACCAGAATGGCAGGTCTGGGACTAAGAGCTACTGAAGCACTACGTGTTGACAGATTTCAGTGTTGAATGCTAAGAGGGCCAAAGGAACCAATGCCTGTCAAACACTCTCATGCAAATGCTTGACCCTCAGTGCCAAACACATTACTAATTAAACACTGTAGCTATGTAAGCCAGTAACAAAATGTCAGCCAGTAGATAATCATCAGTCAACATATAATAAATTGTGTAGGGAAATAAAAAAGACTGAACTTCAATCTGGAACTTTATCAAGAGTGCCTGCAATAGTCAGTTTTTGGATACAAAGAAAACATGAGGAAAAAATAGCAGGTAGGCTACATGCAGTAGTTACTGACCCGTGAGCTCACGGTTCAAACAAAGAATATGTAATGATGAACCCACAAAAATTACCCAAATTGCAGCTTTTTCACTTCTTTCAACTCAGTGTGTTGATTTACAGTCATTAAATGTTCTATATGGTTCAGTATCACCACTCCCATCAGAAAACAGGACAAGTTCAGATAAACCCACTGTTTGATATCTAGCAAGGACCAAACAGCAGACAGACAAGTTAGCAAGTAACTGATGAAGAAAGTTGAACATCTAGCAGCTAAGACTCAGATGGCTAGAAACATGACCAAATGACTGCTTATTTTGCTCTGTGTCTGCTGAATATGTAAATATAGCTGCTTGCTAAAATATCTTTGTAAGGCAATAAAATGTTCTAGCTGTGTTTTGGTCGCTTGTTCTGCAGTTCTTTTGCCTCCAAGTAAGGTTGGGCGATATGGACAAATACTTCTATCCTTATCCCGCTGTTTTTTTGTTGCGATAGAAACGATAGAGAAATATATATATATGATAGAATTTTTTTTATATCGTTTTGATATGTATTGTCATATTGCCCAGCTTCTAAGTGGCAAAACGAACATATAGTAATGCGCCTTTAACATCCATTCCTCTGGTGCACAAATGAAAAATTTGAAATTGAAACTGAAAAAAAGCCTCCACCCCAAATAGACTCTAATTCTGTGCTGTGAAACACTGCTGGCAGTGCTGTTTTTCTGTACTACATGCATCTACGACTAGAACATACTGACTTGATATCAAGAAACATGTAAACAGACAGCACTCTCAACAGTGTTGTGTTGTTGAGGGGCTCCACTGCCAATCTGACTGTGTGCCTAACAGTGACTGCAGGTCAGAGCATGTTATTGATTGTTTTTTAGATGTAATAGTGGAAAGTGATGGGATCAAGGAAATGAACACGTGTGACTTCTAGTGCCGCTGCAGTAAATAGAACATTGGGAAAAACCCACTTTTTATTCTTTTAATAATAATAATTTATACTTTTTATTGATCCCCAATAGGGAAATTACAATGTTTTCTTTTCACCCTGTTGTTAGAACACACTACACACAGGCCTGAAATACACATGCTCAGGTCCTACATTGATAAAATATGGACATAGTCTCTGAAGAGGCACTGATTTGGCACTTCCGCATTGGCTTCATTATTCAGCACGGAGACTAAATCCATATTTTATACAGTCTGTGGTTATAACCGACCAGTCTGACGTGTGTAGAGATCTGTATGGTGATACTTTAGCAGTCTGGTGGTGTTTTTTAGGCAATTTGAATGAAGGTAAACAAAGTTGTAATGTCACTGCGCTCTGGGCCGGCACTGACTAGCTGAGTCCCGATCAGCCACAGCCGCCGTTGTCTGGTCAAGTGGAAGCTCCGTACAATGCGAAATAACGCTAGGGTGACTCCTACAGGAGCGGAACTTGATAACAAACGAAAATTAAATCTGCTCTTATCCTACACTTGTAAAACAATGTAGTTACAACTATTGATATCAGAATTTTCTAAATCGATATTGAATTGAGGAAATTGCAGTGCATTGATTTACTGATTTTTTTTTTTTTTTTACCCAGCCCTAGAGACAAGCCATGTGACAAGTCATGCCACCAATTATAAAACACACTCTCTTGTACAAGCCTTCCAGATATTGATCGACTGTTTGTGTGGACTTTTCGGAAACTGTACCGTAGTCGACACCCCTCCACATGTACAACTACTAATCAGAGGAGTAGCAGATTAGCAGGAAAGCTTATGTAAAAAAGGAAATTGTGTGTAAAATGACGACCAAAATGACCCGTATATGAGAAAGTGTTGTTAAGTGATTCAATAAATAGAGATTTTTATTTAACTATGCCATTTGTGTTTATTGGAACACAACCAAGACATCCCTGAATCTTTTTGCAGTGCTGGGTGTGAATTTTGCCCATGTGCCACCTTTAGGTCCCTTCAAAAGGGGGAACTAAAGTTGAAATGTATTTTTAGAATTAGCATCATAAGCACTTTTGAAACATTGTTAATTCAGCAGCAATTGATTCTGCTCCAGCTGAATGCATTATCCACCAGAAAGTGCAAAGTTTGAGCTACATGTCATGTATGCCACTAAAGAAAACCAACATGAACACAGGAGAACATGCAAACTCCACGCAGAAAGAACCAACCAAAGATTTAGATTCAAATCCAGAACCTACACTTGCTCTCTAGTGGCAATGCTCACCACCAAGTCTAAGTGTTAGTTTACTTAGGAGTCACCCTTCTACCCTTGCTGTTTCAACGCCAAAACATCATAATGACAATTATGATGGGAGCAAAAGGGAAAGGGATAACAGCTGTTCACTTCCAGTTTCCAATCAACACTTTTTAAAGCATGACCACGATCGCTCCATAACCTTAACCACATGTTTATTATTGTAACCATGACAACTGAGCTCCCCTAACCTCATCGACATACATTAGTCATTTTAACCAGTGAGGACCCAAGTGCAGTGAGAGGCAGGAGACTGGAGAAGCATTTAAGGAGTTGTATTCTCTTCGCAAAATGAAACACACTACAGCCAACAAGGCTACGTATCTAAGTAAAGCTGTGGCGCAGAAAACAACAAACAGAAGTAAGATATACTGTACTTTTCTCTAGTATTCACACATGAAAATGGAATCAACATTTAGCAAACGTGGTGTATATATATATATATATATATATATATATATATATATATATATATATATATATATTTAATAATAGGTGTGTGCAAAAAAATCGCGATTCAAGCTCTACCGATTCAAAATCGATTCATAGAACTTCAAAAATGTATCCATATTTTTTAATAAAAAAATATATTTTTTTTAATTTTATTTTTATTGTATGTCTACTGCAATCACATGGGAAAAGTAACTACATTTACATACTGTGAATGGTTTTTTGAATCGAGAATCGTTTTTGAATCGAATCTTGAGCCTAAAAATTGATATTGAATCGTAACATTTTCTGAATCGTGCACCCCTATTTAATAATATAGAATTGAAACTCCAGGAGAACAGCAGGGAGAGGGTCAGGAATATCAAAAGGGTTGGCAAGGAGGGGATGTACAGTATATTTGATCATTTATCAGAATCATATAATTTATAGCACATATATCTGTCTTATGTGATATGTCTTCTATCTCGTTTATAATAGATTATTAATGTGTTTTCTTGCAAGAATCACTCATGCCGCGAAAAAAAACCCCCAAAAAAAACATCAGCACAATTGCTCCAAATGGGCGCCAAGGAAGCAGGCAGCGTTTAAATGGCCGGTGTTAACCCGGTGAAAGATAAAACTACTCAAATGACAAAAAGGAGTACACACATTATGAAAAAAGGAGAAATAATAGAACCATCTGCGAGAAGCATAAGGAAACAATGAAACTTAAGTTTCAATTGCCGGAGGAAACAAAAGTTTGTAGAGCAGCAACGTCATTACATAACTCATACTGAGTAAAGTTTAGAAAGAATAAAGATTCTCAGAAGAGATGTATTTGTCACATACATTAAAATAAAAAATATGAATATTGTGAACAGGTGTATTAATAAAGTATTAACTTTTTACAAACGAACGAGTAGCCTAGTTGTTTGCATGCAGCCTCTCTAATCTGCTGTCCACTATATTTGCTCCATATGTGGACAGCACAGTATGTGTATTTGTGTATGTGTAGAAGCTCAGCCCCGACACAGAGCAGGAGAGGCTGCAGCGTACTGATAAATACAGTTTTTAGCCCCGGGGCACGTTTGCGATGAAATCGGTAGTAGCCTACTAGAGATTAACATTTAATATCTATATTCTCATTATAGACACCACCGCTGATTATCCCTTTAACAATTTGTCCACAATTAAGTATATTGACCATACATGGTCTGATTTTGACCTATTATGTTCGCTGTTGACCTATGTCACCTGCGACAATTTAATAAAGACAAAATTGTCAGAAAATACAGATAAATACATTGTTCATGTGGAAAGAGATTATTGAAGATGTATGTGGAAATAAAACATACACATGGTTCAGTAGTAGGCTAAAGAGACAGGATTTCACTTGTGCAACTTATGCAGATAGATTTAGCACATATTGTACCTTTCATTGTGATCTGCAAATTTCTCACTTCGCTGCTCATATTGGGAGCAGATTACATGTCATGTGGAGTCTCAAAAGGGTTATTGCATTTGTATTTATGTTCAGCACGATTAGCAATAACCTTTTCAATGGCACCAGTGCCAAAGTATTTCACCGAATATATGATTTGAGGCCATCTCCAATGAACACAAGAATTTTGAGAAATATTTGAGGCAGATCGATCAGGTTCTTATTAGGCCGTTAATCTAGTAGATCACATTAAAATGATTTGAACTCTGCAGTGATGCTTCAAACGTGTTTGATGTCACACAATTAGAGGGAGATTGGCTGTGATGTCGCCTCAGGGTGCTGAGCAGAATCCACAGTTTAGCATGTCTCTCGAAAAAGCTTGAGGAAAGGCTTATTTAGGCACCATGACACAGAGTGGAGTAGGAGGTAGAGGATAAAGAAGCTAATCTTGTCAGCCTAAAGCCTGCTCCTCTTTCTGAATAAAACTGCAGTTTGGTATTATTTGTCCTAGCATTTAAATGGAAATATTATGATCATTTCACAGCTGTCTCTGCCCTGAGAGAAAGCAGACAATTTGGCATTAAGGATTCTGCAAATGTGCTGCATGTGTTTATCTGTTCTAATGACCTTAAGAGTATGGATATTACCAGCATACTAATCACCTTTGTGTGTGCTGTGCTGCTGTTTTGCATTCAAATAGCTACTCAAGCACAACATACATAAAGGCAATTTTTAATTTTTTCACTTCCCACCTTTATCTGTTGAAATATCATACGGTGTACTGGAAATGTGCAAGGAAGTGCCACAATGACGGAGGTAATACAAATCAGTGAGCTGAACCTCCTGCCATCATGAGAGAGAGGGTACAATTATGTTGATTTGCAGCGATTAAAACGTCATGTGAGTGCGTTCTAGCCACATCTTGCGGGTGACAGAAATATCACTCATACACAGTAAAAGGCAATTCAAAAACCTACAGACTGGGTTGCTGCCACTTTGTATGTATTTAAACTAAAAAACATTGGCTGCAGCTGCATTTAGACAACCATTTTCAACACTGTGGGGGTACTGCTACAGCTTGTTCTTCACATTGATACAACCTACTTGTTGACCCTAATATGTATTTATTTGTACCTCATACCTCATTAGGCATGTAAATAAAATGTATTGGATTACAAAACAGTAAAAGAAGCCAATTTTTTAAAAGAACTTTTGCCGTTATTGTTACTACATTCACATTCACTACTTTTGTAAAATATATATAGTTCAATATATATTCTTTCTTTCCTCAGCATTTTGCTCCATCTCCCGGTGTAGCTGCTCTAACTGACACTTTATTACAATAGCCACAAACAAAAAGTGGCCAACCACACAAACACAAACCACAGATCCATAAAAAAAATCACTATAAAAGCAATACCAACAGAATATTTATTAACCTCAAAGGTGTGTGCAGTAGCTATTGATACATGGGTTCATTTTAAGACACTGCAACATACCCTTTTGCCGGGCATGTATTATTCATACATTTTAGCAGCACAATAAGCAGTTTGTAGATTTTTGGGCTGCCAATCATTGGCATTCTTTAAGTGGTCTGGCTGCTCATTGAGTGGGAGATACAAGAGGGTGGGGTTCTCCATCACTCTTCTCCTCTTCCACTAAAAGGCTCTGACATATCTCCCTGGAGGCCTACAGCCAGCCTGGTGCTCTCTGTACACAACTTAATGGCTGCTGTCAGTGCACAACTCATCCATGATAGCCCGCTCAGCAACAACCCAATTACCAGTTTTTTGAGACAGTTTTGATATATATGTTACATTGTATTGGTATCACACAATGGATGTCACTGTTTTCTCAGTTGTTGTGTGTTCAAAGCACACATTCAAAATAGCACACGTGATTTATAGCCCCTTACATCTACATAGATAATTCACCATAGATATTACCAACCCTGTTTTTACCAAATACTTTTTGATGGAAACGTAATGTCCCTTCAATTGCTGTCATCTCTCTATTGTCCGCTTAGGGGCATACAATGTCTTTGTTGTTGTACATTAGTAGTATATAAGTGTAATATCTAGGAGACAGGGTTGGCAGTAGTGGCTTCTCTGTCATTGTTTTTTTGTAGTGGGCCCCTTAACTGAACAGAAATCCCAGGCTCTATGACCAAAAGAAGACACTCTAAGTCATTCAGTGGTCTGAATTCAGAGCAGTTTGCTGCCAAACTATCTGTGTGCTGTACCCTCAAATAGCTGTCTGGGGGACTGCTCTGCAATGAATCAATATCCAGTTAATTTCAGGCCAAACTCTGATCCTTCAGCAGTGGCTCATGCATACAGGTCTCCTCTCTCTGGAGGAAAACTGTCGATGAGCAGAACACCTGCTGAAACCCTGCAATCAGATCAGGACCCTGGACAAACCTGACAATGCTTTGTACATCAACGACCACGGTTTAGTCTGTTTTTTTTATTAACTATTTCTTTGCTGAACAATTTGTAGTACTTTAGTATTTGACATGGCACATACTGGAATACGTTCAGTTTACAGCAAGTTTAACTATTAATCTTTTGCATCTGAACTGTGTAATATTGTTTGTAGTAGAGTGTAATCCTGTGAAGTGAGATGTGAACTAAATGGAATGCAGACTGAGATCAAATCTTGATCTCATGTCTGAGAAGTCATGCAGTTACGAGTTAAGTAAAAACAAATATAGAATATGAAAACTTTTCAAAAGTGCAGACCAAAAAGGCTCCAAGACTTACTTCATAAAGACAACCTGTACTGTATGTGCTACATTCAACCCCTATAGTAAGTGCAACATCTTTCATTATTAGAATCAATATTTGAGTCTTTATACCAGGCCATTTCCAATAAATATATCCAACTTCTTGAAAAGGACTCGTCTGGAAGGAAGCACTCAAGCAATTAAGTTTCCTTCACCATAATTAATCAGTGAAATCCATTATTTCTGTCTTCACTGTAATTCACAGCGACAACGTAATAATTGCTTTCCATAAGCTTGGGGAACATAGGTGCTTCTGAAGGTCTTAAATGCACTTTCTCTTCTTAAAAGAGAATTCCGGGCAGTTTTTACGTTAATCTTGATTGCTATAGCTACACGAGTACTTTCGATAGAAAAAACCCTGACCCGAATCAGTGCAGGTAACACGGAGAAGCTGCAGCTACGTACTACAAGCGTCACTTTTGCCCCAACCACTGCCGTTTTAGCTCAGGGGATGCTTGAACAAATTGAGTTGACTTGTTGTTGCCCAAATCGAGAGCATGTAATCTTTTGAAATAATGTTGATTTGAGTCATCATCTTTACAGTCGGAGCAGATAATAGTGTGTAGATTCGCAAAATGTGGTTTAGGTTGCTTTCACAACTGAGCAGTTTGGTCTGTTTTAACCGAACAGATCCACCTCGAATGCAAGGTATTTTCATATTAAACTAAACTTGTCGCTATCTTCTGTAGTTTTTCCTGTGTGCTTGTAGGCAATCTTCTTCTTTACCACTTGTGGACTAAAACGTGTATATGCTGCCCCCATCAGTTCCGGAAGAATTGCAAACTCGTACCTTCGTTACCAATGGTTGTCAGTACCCGATCCGTACCGCCTTTACGATCCGTTCAGAGCATGCGCATAATTACGTAGTAGAAAACTATCAATGTCCTTGTGCGATTTGTACCACGCATGCGTTGAAACACTTTACAACCAAACATCACAACTTTTTTATTAAATCTTTATTATACAATAGTCATAGCTACAAACAATCGAGACTTGTCACTGATCCAAAACCGTGTAGCGACGTCGTTGTTGTGTTGTTTATGTTAATGTTTTTACTTTTAATACTTCATCTTGACTAATAACCATAGACTGTCTATTATTATGCGATGAAGTGTAAACGTACATAAGTGTCCTTTTGAAGACGGGATGACAGCTCTTCCAGCCACCACTGCTGTATACCACTATAGTAGCTACATGCTAACGGCAGTAAACATGTCATCTTAGCTGGCAGTGTTGTTAAATTCTCCCCAATTCCGGGTCACATTCTTGCTGAAACATGTCCGATTGTGTAGTGTTTGGTTCAGAAGCCTTTATCTGTGATTTTTGACGTTAGAAAGTGCTGCTTCATTCCACTACAATCTAACATTAGCATACTCATAGCTAACTATTATAGCTGCATGCTAACGCGACATAGCGGAGCATATATAGCTAGCTATATATGTACGTATGTAGCAGGACTTTGTACCGTAAAAAATCACCAATAAAGGCTCCTAAACCAAATACTAAACAAATACAACAGTAAAGTGACCGGAATTTGGGGTGAATTGAATTTGGGCATTGAGCTACATAATAGTTTGCTAGGAGTTTGCTGGTCTCTCACAGAGATCTCATTTGTAGCCCTGTTTTTACCTGATACTTTCATCTAAGTACAAACACATGAAGTGAGAGGTATACACATGCTTAAACTTTATTTAAAGCATGATTAACCTGAAGCAGGACGGAGTCATGACTTAAAACACCAAAGCAAGGCTTCTAGCTCAGGCTAGCTAGCGTTAGCAAATTACCTTCAAAGTTGCAAAGAAATGATGAAACGTAAACTTTGAAGCCTTTATTTAATTTGCTACATGGTGTTGTACTGGATGGCCGGACGACCCTCCGTATATCATTAACAGATACTTTAGGCAACTCCAGCAAACACCTTGTAAACTTCATCTCTGCCATCATAACGGTTTACTGTCACTGTCTAATGTTTTCTTCTGGTAACCAGAAATGTCCAAACATCCTTACGCCAATGCGTGCATAGAGCTGTGAAGTTTGCCGGTGTTCGCGCAAGCATAGAACTGATCAGGCAGTGTCGTAAAACACGTTGAGTTTCTGCGCATGCGCAGAACGAATCTTACAGGCGTTACGGATCAGGTACTGACAACGGTACCTACGCTAATGCAGAAAAATGCTGAATGTTGGTTCTCGTGGCATCATTAGAGTTCGGTTCACTTCAGGTGAAACGCGATCCGACCCAAGTATAGGAAGTTAACCAAAAAACAGCATTTACTAGCCTGCAATGTCAACCTTGCACACAATTTACGGACCTAGGCCTATATGTGATTTAAGGGATCTTTTAAATTTATATTTTAATTTAACCTTAATTTAACCAGGTAAGCTGAAGGAGAATAAATTCTCATTTGCATTGATGACCGGGATGATAACTTTCAAATCCATAATCTATGATGACCATACATTGCTTGTCTTCTTTGTGACAACACATCATCATCGCTCTCTCTCCTTCACTCGCTGTCTTTCAGCTGCTCATATTCTTTGCTTTCTTCTAAAATATTAAAAAACACTAAAATGCAACAAGTTTGCAAGTTTGAGACTACCTAGTCTCGACTAGATGATTAAGCACAATGTTAGAGTGAAATGGGAGAAAACAGATTATCAGTTTAATGCAATAATAATAATTACACAGCATTTTGTCACGATTCTTTCCTTGGAACTAAATTCCTCTCAGATTGAATTTTGAAAATGATGTACAGATTGTGTTATGAGGCTCCAGTAGGGACACATTCAGGGATGTCTTTTTATTTCTGAGTAAAATAAAGGTTTTATATTAGTCATCATAATGTTAAATTCACAATTTTGTTATTGCATTATTTGAACTCTGAACCCCAAAAAAGACAAAGTGGTTGTATAATTTCCTAAAATCTCACAGTAACAGATGATGTTTGCAGATATTGGATATCATTCAACATTTGTGGATTTCCATCATCTTACAAGAAAATACTGCAGCATCCAGAGTGACTTTCTATTGGAAAATATTTTTTTGATTTATAATCCTTGAACTAAATGCATGGTGCGACAGAGGCTAATGGGGTGAAGCGAGAAAAAAGCAGGATGGGGAGAAGGAGCAATAGAAAATGATGAATCTAGCCCAGCTGTTTGCCAAGGCAGGAGGTTTCTGGAACTATTGCTGATATGAAGTCGGCTTGGATGTCATCCAGGAGAGCTGAGTGTTATTTATGACAACAGCAGGAATCACTCGCTCATCATCAGATGGAGAAGAGTCTTCACATGGCAACAGCAGAATTAACTAAAGGCAAAGAGTTCAGGGATTTAGGTGCTTGGAGCCAACTCCATTAAATACACTTGTATTGTCTAATACCGGATCCACTTTGGCAGCGTGTGTCTGTGAGGGGGTGGTAGTGTGTGAATGTTTGTGTGCACATACAGGTGTGAGCAGATAACAAATAATCTGTGTAGTTCTATTTTCAAAGTACAGTTCCTGTGTTTATCTTAATACAAACTCCAGTAATGTTATATGTAATACGCTGACTTTGATGTATTGCCACATTTGATAAGACAGCCTAGACATGAAAGGGGAGAGAGAGGGTGAATGGCCATGGAGCAAATGGCTGCAGGTCAGAATTGAACCTGCAGCCGCTGCGGCTAGGACTGAGCCTCTGTACATGGGGTGCACGCTCTACCAGGTGAGCTACCCAGGCGCCCCTGAATGCCCCTTTTTATTGTATCTGCTCTTAAAAAAGAAAGAAACTTCCTGAATGTAGCGGAGTCTGAACACAGCAGATAACAGACAAAAAGGCAAAAACAAAAAAAAGCAGTGACCGGAAAATCAACAAGTAACATCATTAGGCAATAATCGATTATGGTCTGTCAATGCAACGAAGCAATGATTAATTTCAACACCCCTAATATAGGTGCAATATTAAGATCTCTAATCGTCCTACGTAGTGAAGCCTCCTAGTAAGCATTTACATTAATGCAGTGTTTAATGTTCCCATCAATCAAGTCATTGTACATCTAGAAGGGCTTGTGTTGCAGGGTACAGTTCATTCCCAAATAAAAAATGATTATCTAATGTACTCACTTCATGTCAGTGAAAACAGTTCACAGTTTCACCAAGGCAAGGCAATTTTATTTATATAGCACATTTCAGCAATAGGGCAATTCAAAATGCTTTACATAAAACATTAAAAAGCAAAAATCAAATAAAAAAACAAACAATTTCAAACAGATGAAATACGAGAATAAAATTCACAGTGCAGTATAAAAATTAAAGTAAGGCAACATCAAAAAGAAATGTCTTCAGCCTTGATTTCAAAGAACTGAGTGATGCGGCAGACCTGGGCCCCGTTTCAGGAAGGAGGTTTACCAAACTCAGAGTCTAACCCTGAACTCTGAGTTGATTTACTCTGAGATGGGAAACTCTGAGTTTTCGGTTCCAGAACAGCTGATTTGAGTTGGTTCAATCAACTCGGAGTAGGTTCACTCAGAGTTAAGCGCGTGCACCACCACTATAAAAAGGCAGCATGATTAGAGCCATGATACTACGATTCACCATAGTAACAACCACAAACAAACGGGTCGGCGGAAATACTCATGCACACATACAGCGAGTTTGAAGTTTTGAATATGTATTTAGTTTAAAGCAACTCAGCGTAACCCAGCGAGAATTGGTGTGGGAGAAAGTTGCTGCTTGAGTCAATGCGTAAGCTCTAAAGTGTATTAATTTCATATGTAATCACAGGTAACCTATAATATTACTGGTGAAAACTGGAATGGTAGTAGGCTACACCTATAATTTCATTTAGGTGTAATCCTGCCAGCGAAAAAGTAAACTACTACTACCATTCTGAGGTTGCAGCACCATCATTAACAGAAACACGTTTCAATTTTTTACAATTTAAAACACGTTTCAGAGCGAGTCACTCTCTTCTGACGGCGCTTTGCTACAGTGGCTTTACTAATATGCTCCGCATCACCAGTGTTGTAAAGAAAACAATCTACAGTCGTGGCCTCAATATCATCTCCCGACGTATGTTTAACTCCCTGCGGAGTAATACAGCTTCTTCGTCAACGGTATCGTCGACACAAGGAAATGTCATGTTCAACAAAAACGTTTTATAGTCTGCCTAAAACCCTGTTTTTTCATTCATGCAGATAAAATGCGCCTGAAACAGACTGAATGAATGAATGAGGAAATGAAAGAGCGCTGTGTCAGAGGGAGGAGACTGAGAGAAACTCGAGGTTTCTTGAAGTTAGGTTCACAGGCTCAGTTACCATAGTAACTGACTCTGAGGTTAAGTTACCTCTCTTTCTGAAACGGGCTGGAGTTACCTCTCTCAGGTTTGATTAACCTCCCTTTCTGAAACAGAAAACCCAGAGTTTCCCTCATCTCAGGGTTAACAAACTAGGCAGGTTCACTAAACCTGTTTTCTAAAATGGACCCCTGCAGTGTTCTGGGAGTTTGTTCCAGATATGCGGAGCATAAAAACTGATATTTCTTGCCAGTGCTACTGGATTTCCTCGTGGATTTAACCAGACATGCGTGAGTATTAACAGATCCACAGTCATAAAACTATTGCCCATTGTGAGCACCTTAATATCAACAGGTCTGTAGAATCTAAACACAAACCCAGCCAAAAGAATTCTGTTTGGATGACTGCTGTCATACTGTCTCTTAATGGAAATTAAGGAGTCCTTAGAATATAAGGCTTGCTCTCTGCCGCCTAGCCAACTAAAATAAATGCCTTAATTTATACTCAGTCATGCTTTTAGATATTAGGGAAGACAGTATGGCATATGGGTTTTTAATAAATACTTGTCTCTCTCTGTGCTTTTCTCTCTCTTCCCCTCATTCTGCACCTTCTTCTACATCGTGCTGTTGAATGTACGGTGAGGGATTTATTACAGATTTATTTGCAGTCACGTGCATGCAGAATTTATTTTCACACGGTGTGTGTTTGATTTAAACAACATGAATAAACATGTCAAGATGTACCAGAGTTACGGTAGTGTCACTGGTGCTCTTTTCAGCTTTACGAATTAGCTTGCATCACATTAGTAGATATTGTGTGCTGGCCATTAGTACCAAGAGAAGAAGACCACAGAAGACCAAATTTGCAATATACAATATAAAAAAACTTAAAACATGAGATAATTTCAAATGCACCTGTGCATAAGCATGTACAATCTATGACCTTACTTTTGTAAAGCCAGTCAAAAGCTGTTTACCAAAGAAATAAAAGAATAAGAACATGCGATTTCTATTTGCTGCACTGTTTGTTTACAGCATGTCCATCCAGGCCCAAATGCGGTGACATACAAAACATTAGGCACCAAAGAAATTGCATTAGCTTGGCTAGTGAATGATGCTTCCTGTTAATGGTTCTTTAGATGTATAAATGTGATGTCCTATGTTCAGGTCCTGTAACACAATCCTGAGTAATGCAAAGACACTAGGGACTTTTCCCAGCAAACTTTGTCCTATTTTGCACCATTAGTTTTTTTGTAAAGTAGTCTCTGCCTTTTGATATCTTTACTGGTAAAGGAAGGTAATTGTTTTGGCAGAGCAGGATGCATTTAATCCCCAGTTTTCCATCATGTTTATAATTCTCACCGCACCACAGGGATGTTTTTGCAGCAGTGGATGTAGGTTTGATGCAATTTCTGTATTCTTTGCAGCATTTTAAGGTTATATATATATATATATACAAAATGTAAATCTATGCAGTGATATTAAGTAGTTAGGCTTTTTGAAATTGTATAATACTTAAAGCTTTTATCTGTCGTGTTAGGGTATTTTAATTGCTTACAGCAGCAACCTCAGCATTAACAGCCACAACATAATCTTGTCCTTAAGCTTAACTTCTTCAGCAGAAGTTACCATACAGTACCCTATGCAGATTACCTGAAAGCTAAACTTCACTGTTAACCCGTAATAATACTGCTTTAACTAGAATTCCCTGAGAGCAGGCAATTTATGCCTTTGCTGTTACACCCCCAAAATAGACAATCACACATTCTTAAATGTGGCTGCAAACAAGGACAATCCACGTGTGCGTCGCTGTCAAAGGTCGGTATTCGGTATTCAAACAGCATAGCACAGCAGGCTGTGTAGCCTCCGTAGGTGTTTTTGGAGGCATTTGGTTTGTTGTTTTGTTTTACAAAGCAAAGACGAACCTTTTTTTTTTATTTTACAAACAGACAAGTATTTTGATGTCATGTCTGCATTGAAAAAGAGGATGTTTGCGATTTAGCATCAAGAAATGTGGCTTTTGTCTGATTTGGGATAAAAAAAAAAATTCTGTCGTCTTTTGTTAAACTAGTTGTTACCATGTGAGGCTACAATATCATGTTCTCATGTTTCATTTGCTCTGGCAGATACGTCTGGCCCCTGTCACATTCAGACAGATTTTCAGCCGGCCAGGCCCTGGGCGCACCAATCACAACTGTTTATCTCACTATATGGGGCATGTGTAAGACAATGACTGACAGAGGAGAGTCATGCTTACCGGACATAGTTACCAACGTAACTGGCATACTGTGTCCAGCGCCATGCTCATGAAACTCAATCAAACTGTCAAACTAGGTGTTGCTGATTAAATATGAATCAGAAATCTATTACTATAGTCCATATTTCTCACCTAAAATGTTTTCACATTTTAGTGTACTGTTTATTTGTAATTTGAGAAAGTTTGTGACCAGGCAGCCAATTCTTTCAAATCGAAAATGAACTTCAGAGGTTCCAGAATAATACGCATTTGCGAATTAGTCTGGCAATACCTGAATCAATTGTGGTGACAGCCAATCTTTAACTGCCCAAGCATCTTTAAGAGCTCAAAGTGATGCATTTGAAGTTCAAGGCAGGGTTCTTGGTTCCCCTGTTGCATCTGTAAAGGTCAGTGAAATCTCTGTTTTTGAGCTGATTTAATGCATGATTTTTTTTCATTCTAAGTTTCACAGAGTATGAAAGGCCAACCTTGTCACTGAAAAGGAGATACAAGAATGAACCCTTTCAGGTGAGACTAAATAAAGAACTGGAGATTGGCCAGGGACTAAAACTTGACCCCTTCTAGTGCTGTCCCCAATGAAGAGCAGATGTCACCATCTTGGGTTTATTGGGTTCAGTGACTTTTCTCTAATGGTAATATCTGTAACATTTAGGTTGTAAATGTGTGCGCACTGGCGTATGCAAACCTTAGTGACTCATAGAAGAGAAGCATTTGGTGGGTTTCCAAACTGACCAGGACTGAATGAGACTCTCTAGAAAAATGACACTGGTGGTTTGTTGAAAACAGTGGGCTTATGTAGAGCATGATTGACACTTAGTTGATAATGATGACAGCACGCTGAATATTTTTGGGTTTATAACTGCAATTTTGATTTGTGATTTTCAATTCTGATTAGCGGCATATCTCTTGTGTTATCAACATTATGTAGATAAGGGGCTTTAGTGAAATGACAGAAAGAAAAAATCAATCTGTTGATTATTTTCATGTTTTATTCGATTAGTTGTTCAGAAATGTCAGAAAATGTTGATTAGTGTTTTCCAAAGCCCAAGATGACGTCCTCAAATGTCTTGTTTTGTCCACAACTAAAAGATATTTACTTACGTTTACTGTAATGAAGGAGTAAAGAAACCAAAAATATTCACATTTAAGAAGCTGGAATCAGAGAATTTTAACTTTTCTTTCTTAAAAAAATTACTCAACCCATTTAATCGATTATCAAAGTAGTTTTTAATAGTTAATTAAATAGTAATTTAATAGTTGACAACTGATTGATTAATCGATTCATCTTTGCACCTCTAGTTTCAGGTTAGGATCAAGACAGACTTAACAGGAAGGAAGGTATTTATTTTTAATAAATATTGAGCCTACAAGACAGTGTAGTCTTAAAGAAGAGGGAAACAAACTTGACAGGAGGATGTTCCCAATACGTTTCTTCTTAGAATGGTTATAGGGACAGGGTGACAGTGCCTAAAAGACTAAGAGGAAAGACTGTGAAGTCTGACTGGAGGAATAAAAGATGAGGTGAAGTTAAAAAAAAGCCCTACTTGTCAAGATAATGACAGCTGTAACGTTTTACCGCAGCTGTCATCATTAGTATTTCATTTACTGTAGTGAAATGCTTTCTTAAAAAAAAAATCAAGACTGCAGCATTAGACAAAGAATGGTGGTTTCTCAGGATGCAAGGCAAAAAAGAAATTCAGCAGTGATATTAACTATAGTGATGCATGTCAAATAAAAGCCTTTGCAGAATAGTGGCAATAACCCTAAATGGTATACATTTAACATTTTAGAGGGAAATCCACACAGATGCTTTAAGAAGTGCCAGCTGAGACTCGAGATTTGAAAAAATCAGTTTAAAAAGTAAAATAATATTAAAGCAATCTGAAATATTGGCCAATGACGGAGGAGGATCTGAAGCAGATGCCTACAGACAGAGCATGTGGAGCAACACAGCACACATTCACATTCATCCAAACCTTTCACTTCTGACCATTTAGCCTGGTTTCAATCTCAGTGTCTAGATGTCTTTTTACTAGTAAATCATCTAACCACTGCTGGGGAACAGATTCAAAAACCTTTGGATGTAATGCTCTGTGTCATAGTCAAAACAGAGTCACAGCTCTATGAGACAGCAGTGCTTTTAAACACTGTAAGAAAAAAAACCCGTAAAAAAACGGTCAATGACTGGCAGCTACGGCTGCCAAACATTGACCGTAAAATTAAAGTAAAATACCCTAATTCAAACAATGTGTAAAAACATTAAGTTTACAGAAAATTTCATTAAAATGTTTACAGAAAAATACCGTTATTTTACAGATTTTTCCCAAATAATTATGATCAATCACCTTCAATAAAGGGACAATCCTAAAAATTCTGCAGGTAAATACCGTTATTTTACAGATTTTTCCCAAATATATATGATCAATCACCTTCAATAAAGGGACAATCCTTCATTTTTTTTTAGAGTGAATGCTATCTTTAGCATGCTAAAATGCTCTCAACAACAATGCTAACATACTGATATTTAGCAGGTGTTCCATGTACCATGTTCACCATCTTAGTTTAACTTGTTAGCATGCTAACATTTGTGTAATTATAATATTTCTACCTCACCTTTGCTATGTTTTGATAGCAAACCAGACCTCTGAACTACAGCTTTAAAGCGCTGCTTGACTTTTATAATGCAACTAGAAGGAAGTCCAGGCCACTGATTCTGTAAGTTGCTCCTGCCTTAATAAATGAGAGGTTGTTTTCACACAGACACAAGCACAAATAAGATAAGAGAAGCATCACAATTGTGTCTTTTGATGTTCACTAACCTGGCGAGTAAGTCTATACTAAGAGATGACAGTACTGTGAAAGATATTGTATACTGCACCAAGTGAAATTGCCTGCCACCAAGAAAAAATAGATAGAAAAAGCAGGTAATGTAGCAAACAAAGACATTGATGTGTTGTCACAGGCAACCAGGTACATGTAAAGTGAGATGGAAAGCTGAGTAATATGAAGGTCTGGATTTGGTTCAGTCTAAAATCCCCAGAAGATTTAACCAGGTTGAGTGTGAGTTGTGGCATTCTGGGAGACAAATCAAATACCAAGGCATTAACGGAACCTGACACAGACCTTCCGTCTTACAAAGAAACACGCACAGACAACCTGCATCAGTGTTGTGAAATGTAGTAAAAAGACAGGATTCCCTATGCAAGTTTTACCAGAGGTCGCCTCACACTTTTCCATACTGTATCCTCACACTAGCAGACTGCTTTTGCCCACTTTGTTGCTTCCTCTATGAGAAGTCTCACCACCCTCAGGCGCCTTCAAACCCTGTAATGCAGAGTGTCCCAAAAGACACTTCTCCACCGGAGTCATTCATTTCCATGGAGATATGGTTAACTGAGTTATCACTTCATTCTGAGATTGTAACTTTGATCAGTGTCACCCCCAAGCATGCCATTAGTGAGCAGAGTCTTGTGTACGTAAATCAGAGTCATCATATTCCTCACCTTAAGGGTGTGAGGGATGAATATGAATTGCATCTTGTAGGGGCCTGTGCACCTTCTCCTGCAACTCCAGGACAGAGCAGGTTGGGCACAAAACAAATGTAGCTTTAGTAGTCTTCCCTGACTTAACTCATGGTCTCAATAAAGCCCAAAGTGTTTAAATTGCAGCTTAAAGATTTGGCACCTAGGACCACATCTCAACCTGACACATTCCCCTTTATTCATTATTAAAACCCATAAATAAATGTACAGACAGAAAATCATTTCATGATGAATAACTGCAGTTAACCTGTGTTGCAGTTATGTACATTTACACTGCATAGGAATACGCCCTGAGTCCATAACACCTGCCATTGTTGTGTAGATTAATTTATCTGTATGACAAGTTATATTTGTGTTGTTGGTAAGGTGCACCGATCCAATATTAAGATCGGATATCGGCCCCAATATTGACAAAATACCTGGATCGGGGATCGGAAAAATTAACAGATCCACGGGCCGATCAGGTTTTGGTTTTTTTTCCCTCTGTCGCTGCACCGGGACCCCTGTTAACTGCGTACCCTTCTCACTCATGGTAGTAACTTTATAACACAACAATTAATAACCCACAACTAACTTTTTTAACAGGATAAAACACCATAGCACACAACAATTTGTGACTTAAACAATTTCTAACTAATAATTTTACATTTACACCGCCGAATGGCATGTTGGGTAACATTATAGCTGCTAGCTAGCCAGGTAGCATAACGGTCTGTTAAGCTGGGAGCAGCTCCGGTCGCTACTGCACATTCAAGAACAGAGAAGAAAGTTAGAGGATGAAGAAAGACCAGAGATACACCAGAACAACGTATGCTCAAGAGAGGAGCTGTCTGTTGTTCCTATATTTTTTGTTTCTAAAAAATCTGACATAATTTAGCCACTGTAGTTGCCCGTTCCTCTAACATTACTTGGTTGCGCTAACGTTACCGGCCGTGCTAACGTGAAAGACATGTCACTTCAAGCATGCAGCGGAGCAACATTATGAACGCAATCCACCTACGGTCCCGCTACAGACCGTTGAGAAAGACGGGAGAAAGATGGGTTCAGAGCAATGATTAAAACACTGGATTTAAGATGTCTTGCCTCGCTGAAATACGTCTGCCAACCTACTAACATTATTCAAACACCGAAGGAGGCTGACAGCAGAGCTACGTTCAGTCGCCCACTTTTCTACAACAACCTAACTTACCTGTGGCCAAGGTAGTGTTTATACAACTATCTTACAACTATTTTGTTTTGAAAGGGAAACAATGTTAAAGTTGTTTGTATGTGTATTCATTCGATTTAAGTTTATTTTACTACTTTGCAGTTTACACAATAAAAATAGTTTAGATTCTGTAACTATTTCATGGATTCTCCTTCATATAACCTTATTGTATAATGTTGTGGAGCCAAGTAAACCCTTTAGTAATCAAAGCTTTTAGTAAACATGATGACATTAAAATGTTTTTGTGATATTCTATGTACTCCTGACAGTAGAATAAGCCATTATAAACCTATATAAAGACCCATTATTGTTGTTTATTAAAATTTATTTTAAGAAGTTTGATTACATTATATTTTTGATTTGAATGCACAATTGTTTTTTAAATAACAAATACATAAGAATTCAATACATTACATCTATGTTATTTTGTCTTAGTTAGGAAAGTAATGTTTAGTTAGGAAAGTCTGGTGCCTTTAGGCTGCGTCTCATTTCTCTGTCTTACCCCTTCCCCTTACCCCTTCCCCTTAGTTTTGCGCGTTCACGTGAGAGTAGGGCTATCCCAATTCTCATTTTGATCGAGGGGTAGGGCTAAGGGGAAGGGGTAGATACCCCTTAGTTTTAAGCAAAGTCGGGAGTTTACTTGAAAGCAAGGGGTACCCAGAATACACTGCGCAGCCGGCAACAATGGCGACCAGTTTGACCAGAGAGACCCATAAATGTAAATATTTTCTGCTTAAATAATTGACTTAAAAATTACGAAAGTCTTGTTTTGTGCTCTACACAGTCCTGTACATATATATATTTGCAACCATGTTCTTAATTGAAACGTTTTAAAAAATCGCTAGTTTGAACAGTCCCGCATTTCTCTGCCTTGAATGGACTCCATGCATGTCTATGCATGCAGTTTTAACTAAACTCCATTAGCAGCGAATTTCGTTTGATATCAGTGCATAACACTACTTGCTTTGGAGACATCGATACATGCTTTACATTTACCGTCCTGTATCACACAGGGACGCATGAGGAAACCCGGCAGCTGATCCACTTTCCGGCTAAAAACGAGCAGAAGTTTCTGTGTTCATGTTGTAGCCATTCATTATTGTATTGGTACTGTATTATCGTAATCATGTGTAATTCATTCCTGTTCATGCACCTGTACATTGTTGTTGGTTATGATACAGGACACTAATGAACTGGCCAACAAGCATCAGACTGTGGTCTGGAATTTCAGAATAGCTGTTTGTTTGTGGTCTGTGTGTCTTTTTTTTGTTTTATACATTTGAGTGCCTTTTTTATGTGTGTGACATGTAAGTTATGGTTCTAATAGTTGTAATAATGTTATGTTTACTTTATTGGGCAATAAAGACAGCTTTTTGTTGACAAAGAAAGTGTTTCTGAACATCAATGACATTCAAAACAGTGATAACTGAAACAGATATACAACACACAAATATTTATTGCAAACAGACCTAAGTATGTATGATGAGGTAACCAAGTGGTGTTTCATTTCATAGGGGTATGTTTTCACCCCTACCCCTTACCACTCGGTTTTGAGGGACAAGGGCTAGGAGTAAGACAAAGGGGTAGGGGTAAGACAGAGAAATGAGATTCAGCCTTAGTCTCTTCCACATGGTGGAAGGAAGGTATACGGTGGAAGGTATACAGTTTATTATTAATTCAACAACGTTATCGGGTATCGACAGATACACAAAGCCCTGGCATCAGTATCGGTATCGGGACTGAAAAAGTCGGATCGGTGCATCCCTAGTTGGTACACACCCAGCTAAAAACAATGGCCAACACCACAAACTGCAGCAGCAACTACTTACTGTGTAAACTGATGCCAGAAGGACAACATACACATAGATGTGGTACTTTTGTGATGGCACAAGAAAGATAAATTTAAGTTCTAAAGGTCAAATGAGCATTTGCATTAATCAGCATAGTACTGGTGCCTTTAGGGGTAGGGCTAAGGTCAGTGACATATATAACACCATGGACCAATATACGTTTTATGTTGGCTTAGACTTATTTTAACCTGCATTAACATTTTTTAGCCACTTGGGGGTGACCCAACAAAGCTTAAAACATAACACTGACATAATATAACCTTATTAAGTTGATATGTTTGCTTATTTACATATCAAACAGACAGAGAGCAACATCAGATATCAAAATGTCTGCCCCACTGGCCAGTAAAGGCAAAAATCCCATCAGTCTCTAATAAATATCTGGGGAAATATTAGGCTCTTTAGCTCCAAATGCTCCACTATGTTCACCAGCTAGCTGCTAACTGTCTGTCTGCTATCTGGTGCAGGGCAGGTAGCGTACAATCATTTTTTAGACCTTTTTTGGTGAGTATAAATCAAAACAGTAGTAAAGTTGTCGGCCATAAAATCAAAACAATAAGCTGAAAGATGATATAAAGCTTCACAGAGCTGCAGAGTTGGCTGATAATTCTCTATGGGTTTGTCACTGTGTGCAAAGCCTTTAACATTACACATAATCATCTGATATCTTGTTGATAGACAAAATGTGATAATAGCCGCTTAATATTCATGCACTTAATAATTTGGGTTCAGGAATACTGTGCTTATGACTACTAATCTGTGTGTGTGTTTGTTGTTTAAAACCATTCTCCACTGGTTTTGTGAAAACAAGAATTTTCTTTTTTTCTGATTTACAAACTTCTGATCAGGCAAAAAGCAATCTCCGATTTTAACCTACCAAATGTAACTTTCACCTTGAGGCATGAAATGTGTTAGTCATGCACGCCTCCACCTCAGTTGGTCAAATTCCTAGCCCTATACACTTGTCACTCATCTTGATGAGCTGTCTTCTTTGAAACAGGATCTATCCTGTGGTGGCTGGCATCTTTAAAGCTCACATCAAGCGTCGGAGAAGCAAGTAAATTGTCTGTGCTCACCTCTTCACAGGCAATCTGCAATAAAGCTGCAATGCTAGTATTCACCTTTGCTTTTGCTCAGATTCTCTGCCACACATCTCTGTGAAAACAAAACTTACAACTTTTACAATCCCTATTTTAACCCCATAGTAATGCAGTATTTCATACAAAAAGGATACATATCATTATTATTACAGCCTTAAACTGCCTTGGCAGCCACTTGAATCCCTGTGGTACAAAGTGGTACAAACAGCAAGTGGTGCACATTCTTGCTTCGTACCAGGCAAAAAAATCTTCTGTACTAAAGCAGAACAGTACAGCAGGATGGATTTCTTCTTTTCATAATGCATTCATTAATTATTTGGGTATCCTGATTATTCCAAGACTTTGTTTTCGAGAAGGGCACAGGACAAAGAAAGCCCACTTGTATTTGCTAACTTAGACTGCTGAAGCGGCAATGACTCTGGATTTGACCCCCATTTCTTCCATTACTCACAGTGAAGTCGCTCTTCAAAGGTGATGCTTCACAACCAGCATGGACAAGAGGAATGATTACAGCAACCAACAACTCTTTTATTGTGCATATGGCATGTGAGTACAGTGTTAAGATAGGTTTCGGATTTTTCGAGTCTATCTTTTAAGAAAGAAATTAGAATGGGTCTCTGGATCTCATTTTGGCACCCCAGTGTTCAGACTACACTCAGCACAATCTAATCACATCAATGAGTATTTCTCTTACCTACTTAAAACATTTACCAGTTACATTTGCAACACCTGTGTGTCAGACATGTCAGTGGTTACCATGGTAATTGTACTACTGCGTTAGCTTTGCACTGAAGATCTTCTGGAGGTAGTTTTTACATTACAGATGAGAGAGCCATGAGAGTCATGTATGTCCTGTATGTTGGTTGCAAATCTGACAGTGTGTCATATTTTTTTTGTTATATTTATAAGTTCAATATTACGTTTTTCTGCTACTGTGAATGCAGTTTGCCATGAATAAATAGTTTCAGAAAGAATGCTGTTTGAGTTGTAGTTTTGTATCCTTTGTGTTGAATGTTTCTCAAGGTCTTTAAAAGAGTACTGCAGGATTAAAATCAATGCAGTAGAACCACACACTCCTGAAAACCGGTAGATGCTAGATCGCACCCAATACAACGTGTGGGCTTCCCTTTCCGTCCATCATTGCAGCCGAAGACTGACTCTATGTAGTGATCATGTAAGTGAGTCCCAGGGAAATTGAGTGGGTCCCAGTCCTTAACTAACTTTTTTCACCATCCTACTGGATACATACATATATATATATATATAAATAAATAATGAATAATATATATAAATACAATCTAAGTCCTCCTATCATGAATGTGGACTGTCTTGTCTTGTATTTTGAAGCGTCAAACACACTTCATTTCCTGCATTCTGATACATTTTATGATACATCTTATACACCAATTTATGGTGGAACCATCTTTATTTATGTGAAGGAAAACACAAAATTCAGGAGGCAGGTGTTAATTCAAAATATAATGGAATATAAAGCAGTACGGGAGCTTTCACATCAGTGACCTGGGCTTGGATCCGAGTACACGTGACCCCAATGTCCAGTTCGTTTGATTAATGTGACCACGATCCGTGCCCAAGTCCACTTGAAAACGTGGTCTCAAGTACAGCTAGGGCGTACTCCCGTATGGTTTGCATCAGGTGTGAAAACCAACTGTATGAAAACATGGAAGTGGACTGCTATTTAACGCGACTAGTATATGAAACTCTCAATTTAATACTGATGCCACCATATTAGACGGTACAGTCTGACTGAACAGTTAAACTGAGAACACATTAGCGCTAGCTTCACAGAAAAGCATTCAGGTCCAGTTAAAACAATGAAGCTAAGCACCAGCCGAATGTGTAAAGCGGCTATGGATGAGAGGGAAGTTGACTGCTGAAAGTCAAAGACATTTTTGCACTGATGATTTTCCTTTGGCGCTTTGGGTGCACCAAAAATTCCTCTATACACACACAGGGGCACCGGGTAGCTCACCTGGTTGAGTGTGCGCCCCATGTGCAAAGGCTCAGTCCTTACTGCAGCAGCCGTGGGTTCGATTCCGACCTGCAGCCCTTTGCTACCTGTCGTTCCCCCTCTCTCTCCCCTTTCCTGTCCTAAAACTACACCACTGGACATACTCCAGCAGCAATGTGATCAGAAATTTGGGGGGGAATGAATAACATCGGCAACCAAGTTTTCAGGTTTCTCTGACGTTAGCATGTAGCTAACGTTAAATCTAGCAATGTTACGGACTATAGCAGCAAAATCACCAATAAGGCTTCTAAACCAAAAACTACACAATCCAACATGTTCCAACAGGAATGTGATCCAGAATTGGGGAGAAATTATTAACAACAATGGCAAATGTATGTAAAATATAGACGCTGCAGTAATGTCTGTTGTCGTGTTGAAGCCCAAGTGTTAATGCCTGTGCTGTATGCTCGTGTTCACATCGACATGTGTATCGGATGCAATCTAGCTACAGCTGTCTGGTGGGCTCACTTCTGTATAACTCCATACCCCCAGATATCTTTCATATTCAAACTTGAAAGGCCAAATATGATGCAGCAGAGACCAAGATATCCTGAATTTGAGTCCCTAGTGCTGGTCAGGCCCTAAAACACAGGATCTTAAATTTTTTGGATAGTGTGCTCATTGTTTTTGCAGGGTGAGCCCTTCTCCCCATTAGGAATAAACTGAACGTGATGTGTAAAACCTGTGGTGTGCCTGCTTGGATCTTGGGGGTTTTAAGTCACGTTAAATAAAAATGCACATCATGTGACCATCAAGTCCTACAAATTCAGGTTTTTTATTCTTATCATGTGCGCAACAGTTACAGAGAAGCAAGTTGTTGGCAATGGAAATCTGAGGCCTAAGGCACCCTCCAACAATGCTCATTAAATATCTATAAAAAAAGAAAATCATGCAAGTAATTGCAAAGTCTGAATCCAAGACATCAAATAGTGCAAGTTACAATATAGTGCTAAAATATAAACATAAATAAAATATAAATAAAGTAATATCAATACGTGTATGTGACCGTTTTTGCTCATTAATAAACTGAATCTGAACAGGAATGTAGTAAATGTATATGCATAATGAGAAGTAATAAATATATATATATATATACACAGCGGTGTAAACAGTTTGTCTAACAGTAAGTAAAGTATATAAAGGTTAAGGCGATGGTTTAATGGACAAGTGCTCAGGAGTTCAAAAGTCTTATGGCCTGCAGGATGAAGCTGTCCCTGAGCCTGGTGGTGCGGGACCGTCTGCCAGACGGCACTAGGCAAAACAGTTTGTGACTGGGATGATTTGGGTTTCTGATTATCCTGTTGGCCTTCTTCTTACATCGCTTGGTGTAGAGGTCCTCCTAAATGGCAGCTCCGTCCTGGTGATGTGCTGTGCAGTTTTAACTGCCCTGTGTAAAGCCTTGCGGTTGAGGGTGGAGCAACTGCCATACCAGGGTGGGATGCTGCCGGTCAGGGTATTTCTTTATATATTTTATTTAAAAAAATAATAATTACAGGATAAAGCCCTTGAGATGCACCATCTCGTTTTCATAGGGGGTCCTAAACTACAGTTGCATAGTATCCTGGAGTCCATGTTGAACCTCCTCAGCCTGCGGAAGAAGAAGAGCAGCTGTCTTGCGGTCCTCGCTGATGTGAACCCTGTGAAACCTGAAGCTGCTGACTCTCTCCACCAAAGTCCTGATGATAGAGTTGGGGGCATGTTCTTGCTGTCGTTTCCTGTACTCCACGATCAACCCCTTTAGATTTGCTGACATTTAGATTGCGATTGTCCTGGCACCAAGATGTCAGGGTTCTGACTTCCTCTCTGTAGGGCGCCATCAGTGATAGTCGTGCCGGCAGCAGACTTAAAGACGGTGTTGGACCTGTGTGTGGCCACGCAGTTGTGCGTGAACAGGGAGTACAGGAGAGGGCTGAGCATGCAGCCCTGGGGTACTCCAGTGTAGTGGTGAAGCCTCTCTCCACAGCCTGGGGCCTGCCCATCAGCAAACTTATCCAATCACAGACAGCAATGTTGAGCCCCAGGTCTCTAAGCTTGATGACAAACTTGGGGGCCATAACGGTGTTGAATGCTGAACTGTAGTCAATGAACAGCATTTTCAGATACGTGTTCCTCTGGTCCAGGTGGGAGAGGGCAGTGTTGAGGGTGAGAGTGATGGCGTAGCCATAGATCTATTTGGTCTGTATGCTAATTGCAGTGGTCCAGTGAGTCAGGGAGCAAGGAGGTGAGGAATCGTTTGACTAACCGCTCAAAACACTTCATGATGGTGGAGGTGAGTGCTGTTGGGCGTGAGTTGTTCAGGCAGAGGATTTTGGTCTTTTTTGGGATAGGGACAATGTTGGTCTGCTTGACACAAGAAACACAGAACATTAGCTCATATATTAGGCAACTCATTTTGATGTTATGATGATTAATTATCATCCTCAGCCACACACTGTAATTTATAAGACCTTATTTACAATAAGATACAGATCCTTAATTAGTAAGCCATAGGACATCATTAATTAGCTCAAAACTATTTTTATTCCAGGAAAACAACCACCTGGAACTATTTTGAATTTATGATACATAAAAATGGCTCACGCTGCAACAATTTGAATAAATTACCAAGATTTAAATGGTTATCAGAGAATATGAAGTGTTCTGTTGAGGATCAGAGGAAACAAAGTTGCCCTGACACTGCGGCATGTTAAATTGGCACATTTGATTTGACTAACAGTGTAAATACAAAGCATATTCAGTTCATATGTCTGGTAGTCTCAACCAAAGCCAAACCCAAAACTATGAAAGGTGTTGAACTAATAAGTGATTCTGGTCTGCTTGTTTATTCTACATAATGCCTGTCAACAATAGATTGATGCTGCTCTGACATGACCTTTTCCATGTTGTGCGAAAATGATTAAGGGATGGGCATACTGTGATTTAACATTTTAGCCAGCATGAACTTTATTGATTGTGTTTTCACATCGAAATCATTAGCCAGTGCAGACCTCTTGTAATGTATTTGATTCTCTTAAGATACCTTTTCATTCATCAGTGTACAATGCTTTTTTACAGGCATTACTACTATCCAGGTGCTGGTCATATAATTAGAATATCATGAAAAAGTTGATTTATTTCAGTAATTCCATTCAAAAAGTGAAACTTGTATAATGTATACATTCATTCCACACAGACTGATATATTTCAAGTGTTTATTTCTTTTAATTTTGATGATTATAACTGACAACTAATGAAAACCCCAAATTCAGTATCTCAGAAAATTAGAATATTGTGACAAGGTTCAATATTGAAGACACCTGGTGCCACACTCTAATCAGCTAATTAACTCAAAACACCTGCAAAGGCCTTTAAATGGTCTCTCAGTCTAGTTCTGTAGGCTACACAATCATGGGGAAGACTGCTGACTTGACAGCTGTCCAGAAGACGACCATTGACACCTTGCACAAGGAAGGCAAGACACAAAAGGTCATTGCTAAAGAGGCTGGCTGTTCACAGAGGTCTGTGTCCAAGCACATTAATAGAGAGGCGAAGGGAAAGAAAAGATGTGGTAGAAAAAAGTGTACAAGCAACAGGGATAACCGCACCCTGGAGAGGATTGTGAAACAAAACCCATTCAAAAATGTGGGGGAGATTCACAAAGAGTGGACTGCAGCTGGAGTCAGTGCTTCAAGAACCACCACGCACAGACGTATGCAAGACATGGGTTTCAGCTGTCGCATTCCTTGTGTCAAGCCTCTCTTGAACAAGACACAGCGTCAGAAGTGTCTCGCCTGGGCTAAAGACAAAAAGGACTGGACTGCTGCTGAGTGGTCCAAAGTTATGTTCTCTGATGAAAGTACATTTTTGCATTTCCTTTGGAAATCAAGGTCCCAGAGTCTGGAGGAAGAGAGGAGAGGCACAGAATCCACGTTGCTTGAAGTCCAGTGTAAAGTTTCCAAAGTCAGTGATGGTTTGGGGTGCCATGTCATCTGCTGGTGTTGGTCCACTGTGTTTTCTGAGGTCCAGGGTCAACGCAGCCGTCTACCAGGAAGTTTTGGAGCACTTCATGCTTCCTGCTGCTGACCAACTTTATGGAGATGCAGATTTCATTTTCTAACAGGACTTGGCACCTGCACACAGTGCCAAAGCTACCAGTACCTGGTTTAAGGACCATGGTATCCCTGTTCTTAATTGGCCAGCAAACTCGCCTGACCTTAACCCTATAGAAAATCTATGGGGTATTGTGAAGAGGATGATGTGATGCGCCAGACCCAACAATGCAGAAGAGCTGAAGGCCACTATCAGAGCAACCTGGGCTCTCATAACACCTGAGCAGTGCCACAGACTGAACGACTCCATGCCCACGCCGCATTGCTGCAGTAATTCAGGCAAAAGGAGCCCCAACTAAGTATTGAGTGCTGTACATGCTCATACTTTTCATGTTCATACTTTTCAGTTGGCCAACATTTCTAAAAATCCTTTTTTGTATTGGTCTTAAGTAATATTGATATGATACAGAGATACTGAATGTGGGATTTTCATTAGTTGTCAGTTAAATCATCACAATTAAGAGAAATGAACATTGAAATATGTTACTCTTTGTGTGATGAATGAATATAATATACAAATTTCACTTTTTGAATGGAATTACTGAAATAAATCAACTTTTTCATGATATTCTAATTATATGACCAGCACCTGTATATACAATTCATGTGTATTGTTTAATGTAAATGTAATATACATTATGGTGAGAATGTGTTTATGTATACTGGTGAACATTTTTTCAACGTACCTGGCATTGATACAGCAACAATTTAGAGCTTTGGTGACTGAAGACAGTTTCCTTAAAAAAAGAAAATAATTTAGTGACCACACTCTCACAATGTGACTGTTCCTATGATCTGCATCTAAATAACAACCAATTACAATAAGGCATTAAATGGTGTTCAAAACGAGCAGTGGTGATGGATGATGCGAATTGATGACATTTCTGCTCTTACTATACTTTCCCCCCTGTTTATGTTACTCATTGCACTCTCAGACAGGCCTTATGGCTGAGTTGGGATGCACCTTTAAATTATACTATTGGAAATCATTTACTTTTTAAAAGTTCTGCAGCTAAACTCAATGATGCATCCCCATCAACAACAGAAGATTAGCACTAAATCAATTACAAAATTAAGGCCATTGTATGAGATATGATAAAAGTAAAGAACTATAAGATGTTTTTTTTATGGTTTTCTGTCTAAATGTGGCTTTTCTACTTTGGTTTGTGTGCCTGAAAAAATAAGATTCTCCTGGCAAAGTATCTTGGTTTGACTGTAGAGGTAGGATGAGGAGCCCGAACTGCTGCTCTGTGAGTTTAAAAAGAGCCTGTTAAGATGATTTGGGCATATGATTAGGATGTCTCAATGACTCCTCCATGTGGAGATATTCCAGGCATATTGAACAGGATGGAGGCCCTGGGACGTGCCAGAGATATATTATATCCAGGATTACAGGGGCTGGGAATGCAGATATCACCTAGGAGAAGCTGCATGGCATTGGCTGGGGAAAAGGATGACTAGGCTACTCTGTTTAATCCCCTGCTACCGTGACACATTCTTGGATAAGTGGAGTAAAATATAGAGATGGATGGATGGATAATTTTTGTCCCAACACACATGCTTTTTCATGGCTTTAACACCAAAGGGTTTCTTTAGTTTGAAACATGCACTCATAACAACAACATACACTCATGAACATACAATAAGTGACACAACCCTTTTTTTAAATAGCTATGTTTCAATGTGTTTTAACGTTAAAGTTATTGCCTAATGGAAAAACAAAAAAAAAATATCTATATGTGTATTCTCAACCTTGCATCACTTTGTTTGCTCTGGTATTTCTGTTTTCAGTACAGGCATCAAAAACCCAAGGTCTTCTCTCTGAAAAAGAGTTGCACATACAGTATTTGTCTTAAACGTCCATGAATTATAAGTACATGATTAATTATTCATCTCCTTGCTTGCTGTGCTAATGTGAACAAAGTGACCTTATTCTTCCTCTGCTTACAGTGTACCTCATATACAAGCTTTGACATTGCATGCCACACTATAAACCATGTAGTGATGGCTGGTTTCTTTTAATACAATATGTTGTGCTTTTTATTCTAATGCATCCTATTGTTTTTGTAGTAAGTAAGTAACCCGTTAAGTAAGAATTAGCCATAGATGGTTTTGTTTCCCCTTAATCTCTGGCTAAGGGCATGATTCAAATGCTTTTTTTCCTGTTAGATCCATATACATCCATCAGTGAGATCCATCCATTCATCCAGCCATCCACAGTTTAAGATAATGGCGTCAGTCAGCTGTTTGTCCTCTTAGTGGCTCGTGTGTAGATCCTCTATCTATTGATTTTGATCGATTGGTCGATCTATCTTTAGGGCTATCTCTCTGTCTTGCTATGGACTCAAAGTTAAAATAAAACGTTGGCACATTAAAATCCCATGAAAATGTGAGATCAAATTTCTGATAATTAACACTGTTTTGTGAAGCAGCAGGCCTGCATAAAAGCTCAGTTGTCCCTGTGGTGCACTGGAGTATGAGTCATGATGAACCTCATGCTGACTCCTCGTTGTGAGCTATCGATCCACTAGCAGGATCACCTTCTGGCCATCATCTCTAGGCCTCATTAGCAAGGGCTTATTAGCTGAGTAGGATTGTTACAGTGCTCTGCAGATGAAACCAATGGTGAATGGGGAAAACACATTTGATCTTGGACTTTCATGCCTTACTGGCATCGCCTTCCCAAATAGAATATAGGTAATTTAAGAGAGCCGAAAAACAGAGGTAAGAAACCTTGGCTGCCATGAAGGAAAATCTATGTGGGCTAGTCATTTAAAAAAAACATGTAAAAACAGGTAAGGATGTAACGAGGCATCATGAATCGATTAAAAATCGATATAAATGTGTAAATATAACAACCGTGCGATGCAATTTTTAAACGGCCTAGGGCGTAATCAACTTTTGATTTCACTTGTTTGACTTCAGATATCAGTACGTCTTTTTAGTTTATTTATTTGAAGAGATTTTCTTTCTGTATTCAGTTATTTATATTTGGGATTTGCTTTAACAATCTATTTAAGATAAAATACAATTTTAGTTGCACTTTTGAAAAGACAAATCTGTTGTTTTGCACAGTTTATATAAAGAAAGGAATATTTGTCTGCAGCTCATTCTGTTAATAGGGCTGTGTATTGGCAAGAATCTGGCGATACGATACGTATCACGATACATGGGTCACGATTCAATATATTGCAATATATTTCGATAATGTGCTTAAGGCGATATATTCGGATTTTTTTTAAGTAGCCTATAATTTAAAAAAAGACATGATGTTCATAAAAGTCAAAGAACTTTACTTTAGGTAAACAATTCAGTACACAGAAAGTCAAACTGCCAGTTTGGGATTGTGGTTCACAGGTTCTTAGTGAGCAAATGTTTATATGCTAAAGTAGGCCAAAGTTCAGCCATAGCTACGTTGTTAGCTTCTAGCAAAAAGTCAGGCACTGCTTGGCACTGTTAGGCAAGGACACTAGTGGTGCATCTCAGCATAGCCATCTATAGGGGGTTTAAACACAACATAAACGTGAACCACATATTTTTGAACGTAAAAAAAAAATCCTTATTGCCTTTTTGAAAATCAATACAGTATTGCAAAATAAAATATCGCGATACTCAAGTGTATCGATTTTTTCTTACACCCCTATCTGTTAAAACTAGAAAGTAATATTCAGTTGGTTGTCATATACAATTTCACTGCTAGATGGGAGAAATTCTTACACAATGTAGCTTTAAAAAAATCATGAGAAAATCGTATCGTGAACTTAAATTGTGAATCGTTTCGAATTGTGAGTTGACTGTCTCGTTACATCCCTAAAAACAGGTATTATAGTCATCATAGGCCCCTCTCATAGACCATCTGTCACTTTTTGTAAAACGTGAATGCACATTGTGAAAAAAGCTTTTCATTTTACTTTTTTGTTTAATTTTCTTTCCCCTAAATTTATATATACACATCTACTTATTATTGGGTTATGGGGACATGCTGTCATTTTGCAAATCTTTATTTATTTTTCTTAACTAACTTTGTTGTATCTAATTTAATTTAATTTAATTCATTCATTAGTTCATTTTTTGTCACAATGCCTGAGGAAAAATATTTCACACAGAACAAAGTAACTTCACACATGTAGAAAATAGAGAAATTAATTTAGTCACAATTGTTAAAAAAAAGTTCCTGAGCCATCTCTAAATAATCATCCAATGTTTTATTTCCAGTCGCTGCTGCTCTTCACTGTCCTCCGTAGACAAAAACTGATTTCCCTCCTAATCTTATTAAACAAAGGCCTTGAATTAAAAGAAGTATGTGAAGCAAAATTAATTTCATTTTCCATTTCATTTAAATCACACAAATGACTGAGTCTGTCTTCCTCAGCAGCACCGAGATAATGTCCAGATCAGACACAGAGGATAATATCCTTTGTCTGATTTTCAGGCCCACGGAGACCTTTTGTCTTGTGGTATATCTAATATAATTTTCAAAACAGAGGTAATTTTTACACGATTTTGTGCTTTATCTGTATTCATATCTGATTATTTTATCTACAATAAAGTAGATATGTTATTATGTTATGTAACATCTTTCATTTTAAAGGGTTCTCTTAACATTAAACTACATATTATTAAATACATGACAAATAATGATAGCCAGAGTACAGTTATTCATAGTCCCTTCTTTGATTTTTTTTTGGAAAATCAAGACCTATTATAAATCTTATATAATTGGCTAGAGAGAGACAGACAAATGCATTGCAACTTAAGAAAACACATTTTTACATTACATGTCATTTTGCTGATGCTTTTATCCAAAGCAACTTACAATTACTACATATGTCAGAGGCCACACGCCTCTGGAGCAACTATGGGTTAAGTGTCTTGCTTAGTGACACATTGGTTGATGTACTGCAGTGGGAATTGAACTCAGCTCTCCCACACCAAATGTATGTGTCATATCCACTGCACCATCACCACCCACATGAAAATAGACAAAACACAAGCAAATTAAGAAAACATCTTGATTCATTTGACAACACATGCACAGCATTTAGCAAACATGCTGCAAATACATAGCCTGGTCCTACCAGACTCTCGACATTTCATTTGTACAGAGAGTCTGGCCTCCAATGACAAGTGTTAACTTCCTTGAAGGCGGGTACTCTGTTGAAGTTTAAAACTATTGGATCTGCCCAGAGCCACTCTGGATCTGCCATAACCAATCGCTAACGTTTGGTCGTGACGTCGGCTTAGCATCGCTAGCGTTTAGGGCTGTCCCAAACGATTATTTTTTAAACGATTACTCTAGCGATTATTTTTTCGATTAGTCGACTAATCTAACGATTAATTTTTCAATTAGCGATTATTTTCCCATTGCTCAATTATTAACAATTTACACAAAACAAATTTTAATAAGGTTCAAATCTCTATTTATTAAAGTTGTTTAACACTGCACTGTTTAAGTAAAATGAATTTGTAGTGCAACCTGAAGCCAGATGTAGGATATCAATCCAACAACAAAATAAAGTCACCTTCAAGCTCTTCTCCCTTTAATCTTACAGTAAAAAAGTGCAGAAGTTCAGGTGGAATACACAAATAAAAAACTGCAATTTTTCTCTCTCCTTTCTAAGGGAATTATGAGCCCCAGCTCGATTTAAACCAGACAATTTTTTAATATGTGGGCCGTTTTAACTGACGTTATAAAGGACTCGCAAGATATCTGAAACAATCTGGCCTGGTTGCGCAATTATCGAAGACAGTGCTACAGATGGGGGAGACACGATTTTAGCACAGTTTACCTCACACTCAAGTCAGTGCAGGACATATACCCAGAGCTACGGGAGAAGCTGGAGAGGTATAGGTGAGCAGAATTTACGGTGTTTTGCTGCTGATATCCTGACTCAGGGATCATTTTACAAAGTCTACAGACTACCACGTTGTTGTTGGCGTTAAGAGTAAAATACTCCCACACTTCAGAAGACCATGTGCGAGCCTTTTTCTCAACGTGTTGAACTTGCGAGGAATCCATACTTGCGCTGTTGCTGGAGGCAGCCGGTTATTTTTAGATTTCAAAACGTGAGGCGTCAACGCAAATTATTTGTTTCAACGCATTTATGTAATCGATGACGTCGGTGACGTCGACTATGTCGACGAATCGTCCCAGCCCTATTAGCGTTCACCTTGGCCAACCACTAACGGAGCGATGATTTCCCGAATCGATTCCGATTCACAAGGTCGATGACATTTCCCAGCCTGTTCTCATGAACCATAAGTTGCTGTATGCACCACATTAGCCTCTTTCCGACCAAGTAGTTAGGAACATAGTTATAGGAACAGTCCACTTCTAAACAGTTCTACTAACTACTCTCCCCCAAAACCAGTTTTTCCATTTGCATTCATACTGGCCAAGTGGCCATAGGAACTGACCTTTTGTTGTTATAACACAGCCATCTAACCACCACTATGTGGGAAGGAGAAAAGACCCTGTCCTGAAGTAGGAGCTGAAAGAGTTACAGGAACTGTGGCCAGAGGAACTTAATAATCCCCAAATTGGTCCAGTCAGAACACGAGAAAAAAAGGGTTCTAGGAACGTTATGTTCTAGGAACTGCAAAAATCCCTCCGGATGGAAAGCAGCTATTAGCCGCTTTCCGACCAAGTAGTTACAGGAACGTAGTTATAGGAAAAGTCCACTTCTAAGCAGTTCTACTAACTACTCTCCCCCAAAACCGTTTTTTCCAATTGCATTCGCACTGGCCAAGTGGCCATAGGGACTGGTAGGGAATGATGCAAGCACGGCAACGGTCTTTATAGCGTTAAAATCAGA
The DNA here is from genome assembly GCF_031162955.1 of Sander vitreus. Classification (NCBI taxonomy): domain Eukaryota; kingdom Metazoa; phylum Chordata; class Actinopteri; order Perciformes; family Percidae; genus Sander; species Sander vitreus. The sequence goes on along the minus strand of NC_135855.1, from coordinate 19,163,492 downwards.
AAACAAATACACCAAAAAAAGTATTAACTAAATACTAAATCTAATGTATATAGCATATTTGTCATAATTTAAACAAGTCTCCCGAAGAGAAACGTATCTCTCTCTCCACTGCCTCTGCCTGCTGCGCTGTGGACGTGTGTGTGTGTGTGTGTGTGTGCGTGTGTGTGTGTGTGTGTGTGTGTGTGTGTGTGTGTGTGTGTGTGTGTGTGTGTGACGGCCGGCCACCCGCAGGGCATGCTTGTGGAGTTTTACTCTGAAAAGACAGTTAACCACAGGTTCCCATTAATCTTATGATGGACATGTGTTGTGATATTTAAACAAACGAACCGTCAACGGCGAAATAAAAGCCTCTTATTTACGAGACTGGTCTGAGAGACCTCCAGCTCACAGCGAGGTCTCTGAGCCAGTCATGGCAGAGCAACGAGCTAGCGGCCGGGGCAGGCGCTTGCTGGCTGTCGCCTCATTTCATGGAGCTTCTCAACTCCGAAAAACTTTGAAGCAAATTGTCAATTCGGCATCAATTTTCACAAGACTGCCTATATTCGATATCTAAACAGTTCATTCGTGATGAATAAGATGGCGAAAATTGTTAAAATTGTCCCGTTGTTGGTCTGTCTGTACCAGAAACCCGACCCTCATTCACCTAGGTTCCTATGTTGAAAAGGGAACAGCGAAAAGACCCTGCCCTGAAGTAGGAGCTGAAAGAGTTACAGGAACTGCGGCCAGAGGAACTTAAAAATCCCCAAATTGGTCCAGTCGGAACACGAGAAAAAAAGGGTTCTAGGAATTTTATGTTCTAGGAACTGCAAAAATCCCTCCGGTCGGAAAGCGGCTATTGACTGCTACTGTATAACAACGCAGCTGGCTGCATAAGGAGATGGTCGGGGTGGATGTGTGGGCGTTAAAACAGGATTTTCAAGCCAGGGAGTGGGGTTCGCTTCCCGGGGAAAACAAAAGACTTTCACCCAGGAAATGCGTGTTCCTTGGGAGTGTTTCAATCCAAACCACGGTCTTTTTCCTAAACTTAACTAGTCGTTTTGTTGCCTAAACTTAACTTTCATCGCTGCATAGCGCTCACTTTTTCTTGCCTAAATTTAACCGTAATCTCAGACGAAACCACCACCAGCTTGCGGTGCTCTGTACCCGGCTCTACAGTATAGCGCCCCCTAATTAGTTTTAGCCTTTGGCTGCATTTGGTGAAGGAACTTTATGGAGCTGAACTCACATTACTTGAATAATACACTTGCTGCTGACAATTTAGGTACCTTGTGCATGAAAAAAGTATTAGATCTACCTAAAGACTCAAGTACTTATGATGCCATATATTTTATAGTCCTAGTGAGATACTGGGATGCTCTGGTGGTGTAGGGGTATAAGACGCTAACCAATGTACAATTGCAACATCTTCAGGGCACCTTTGTTGCATCACCCTGTCTCTTTCTCTCACTCTGTCTAGGGCAAAAATGTCAAAGTACTTGAAATGAGATGCAAAGAATTACTCTTTTTCACTGGGGCAGTTCTGTCTTTCTATAGATCCTGAAGATCTTATCAGCCATTTTGATTGACGTTGTCACAGCATCCTTTACAGTGTCCACAAACTGAACTAATTAGAATCTCATGTTGCTTAGAGCAACATTTCGTAATGTATTAGCCCTAAAGGAATTAAGATGTGATCACTTTCTTTAGCATTTGTTCATCCATTTCTACAGTCTATAGCACTGGCTACATTTTCCCTCTACATTTCACAACCCTGAATCATGGCTAATTATACTTTTACATTTGATTTTAACAAGCCAGATGTAGCTTCCAACACCACTAAAACACTGTGGGAGTGTTTGTACTTTATATTGTGAGATGCAGTCTACTTTTATACTCTCAGGAGAACATCTCTCATGTTGATAATGAGATACTTGTCCTTTTAGATTTTCTTCAACAAGACAACTTCTCCTTCTTCCCACAAAGTTTTATCTTTGTTAAGATAGCCTACTTGTTTTAATCATGACACACATTGATGTTAAAGTGTGATGAGCCAGTTCTGTGCTGACATAGGTAATGTATTAGTTGTGGCTGGGGAAGTTAAATTAGATAAAATCATTTTCATAAATATAGGACCGACAAAGACCTCTGCCCAATTAAAAACATTGGGGGTTTTGTGCAAAATAATTTAGGCAACAATAGGCAAAACGAGGCTATTAGCAGGAAGGACATTTGACCTAGAATGAACTTAAGTAAAAAATGATATCAAAATAGGAAAGGTTGCACATAATTGGTTGAGATAAAACAGCATATACGAGTGGTACTGTGTGTGCGTGTGTGCGCGTGCGTGTGTGTGTGTGTGCGCGTGCGCGTAAAAAAGCCTCTGGGTGTTCAAGGTTAATTTAATAGCCTTTATCATATTACTTCCATAGGCTGTTTTGTGAGTTTGTGAACTAAAATAAAATAAATATGTCGGTTAGATGTGTAGGTTTACTCCGCCTACACTACCTCCAGGTCCCCGCGCCTCCACCAACATGTGTCTACACAGTAATGTGCTGCTGCTGCTGCTGCTGCTGTGGTGCGCATTACCAAGGATGCATAAAGGCAGAGGACAGTGCGCGCCCCTGGATGCGAGCAGCTCAAGTCGCAGCAGCCACTCCACTCCATGTTTTGCCCTGCCCTTGTGCGCTCTGCTCGCCGTACAGCGTGTCTCCGTTGCATTTTGCTTTCCTCACACCGACACGAGCACAGGGCTGCTGTGTGTGCGGGAGAAGTTGTTTGCACAGAGAGTACTAGGTAGCAACTGTCTTCTTCAAACGGGTTCGTCCAAGCTGGGAGCAATCGGACTCGTCAGGGTCTTTTTCTTTTTCGAGGTGGAAGAGACGAAGCTTTTGCAATGAGGTGGACGTACCAGTATCTAAAGTGAGGAGTGATTTTCCTTTTTTCCTTTTTGTTTTAATGAACATCTGACACCCTGCTCACTGGAGACATTTTTTAATCAGCTCTTTCGGGATTTTTTTTCCGACGGAGCTCGTATTTCCCTGTGAAACATTATCAAGGATTTCACTGATGTATGCGATGTGGAGACTGCAAGTCGCCTTATGTACTCTGTCGGTGCTGTCCCTGTCATCTGCTAGTGAAAGCAAAGCGCGGAGCTGCAGCGAGACTAGGCAAGCTTATAACGCTAAAGGATTCAGCCTCGTCAATGTGCCTCATCAGGAAATATCAGGTAATTGACAAATCATGAAACAATTGGATGGTGATCGCCACACACAGCCTGAACTATAGTGATCTCCGATCTCCCTCAAACCTTTGAGCATTTAACTCGCCCTGTTACCAACATCCCGTCATCCCTTTTATCAAAATATCCAAAACGAGTCAAAAATCTTTTTTTGCTACATGCCACGTTCCATGGTGGACTTTGGTAAAGCATTTGTCTGAATTGAATCTATGCTTTTTTTTTGAATAATGCTTTTTGCAAGTATTTTGATAAATCAAAGACATGTGATTGCAGTAGAGTGGAACTATATGTGTTTTTGTTGCTGTTTAAAGGCCAGTATGGTTCTCTCTATGTCCATATTGCTTGATAAATCACAGCAAGCTGCATTTCATTCATTATCTTCCAGTGAGTAGACACCAACCACTGGATTTAAAATCCAGACTACAGCTAAAATGATCCACCTGTCATGCTGCTCAATAAGTATCCGTCTATCCATCCCCCTATAGTTAAACGTTTCAGGTGTTTTAGCTTTTACATGTTCTTTGCCAAATTGAAATGGGTAATAGCACATCTTGATTTACACTGTCACAGGTAAAACCCACTTGTTACCTTTCACCTGTTTTAGCATTGGGACCATTACAGAGAAGTGTTCCTCTCCTCATAGAGGTGACTTCACCCACAAGTTATACATTGATAGATAACCCATTTATCACCAGAACTAATAGCCCAAGACTCACATGTGACACTTCTGTATGTAATTTACTTGCGCCCAAATGTGAGATCATTAATAAATAGAGCTGGTGAAATGGAGACAGTGAAATATTGACTTAGAAGGTATGTTTTGAAAGTACAGTAGCTGCATACCTGTTGCTCACATTCAACAGAAGATCATGGAAGCTTGGTGTGTTGTACTTGGTTAAATAGTGAATGATGTTTACCAGTAGGGGGCTGTATGCACTCACCATGAAAAACTCTTTTTGCTGAGGGTTTCTTTTTTTCTTCTTCTTTTCGATATTCCTCAAGGCTACAGCTTAGGTTTTAATTCATGTGCCTTGGTACAGCAGAGATATGGGGTTTTATTATCTCTTGTGTGGTGGTAATCACATTTATGGTCAAAGCAGGAAAGGAGATTAGTCAGTAAACATAGTCAGCTTCATGAGAGGGAAGCGTGGAAGCAGAGAGGCCTGCAGTTAATCCCTCTTTTGCCTCTTACAGACAAAATAGAGATACTGTATTGGTAATTGGCAGTGTCAGGCAGTAATGATCATAGAGCCGCCTTATTTGCTTTAAACAGGGTTTGGGCTGGATGGGAAAATGATAGTTTTGTCACTGATTGAACATGTGTGTGTGTAAGTCTGTGTGTGTGAGGGATCCCTTACATTACTTATAAATCCAAAACAATTTCATCTAGGAATTATAAATCTATGTGGTGCTATTGAGTCGCTAAAAAGCAGAAAAAATAGGACAATTTGTAGAATTGTAGAAAATACAGAACTTGGTATTTACCAGGAAAATCTGCATCAGAAGCTGCAGTAAATATGTAAAAGCAAAAAGGAAAACCTTTTTCCCACACTTATTCTGCTCCGGTAGCAACATATATTCAGCATCAACTCAAGGAGAAATTTTCAGTGGTCTTCTGAAATAAAAAGACCAAACGCTGTATTTAGAATAATTAATGTGCAGAGTATTTTTCTTAAACACGATAAGCTTCTAAAAGTAGTAATGCAGTGCTGCTCTGTTTTTGCTTTAGTTTCATTATTTGTTTCTGATATGACAAAGCACAGGAAGCTAGACAGAGATGGTGGCTTCAGATGTTGCCCCCTGTTCCTTGTTGTCATCAGTGTTGTAAAGTGTTGGTTTGTGATTAAACGCAGCTTTGTGCAGTCGATCCACGTATGTGAACTTGCCCTAAATATGTAAGGAATACAATAGTAATAAGAGTCTGCTGATTCATTCAGACATATCTATTATTGAACCCTGAACATGGTTCATTTTTCAATTTTTTATTAAATGCTTTATGTTTGGATTATTTATTAAATCCCATTAGATTTTTTGAATGTATCCTGAGACAGAATCTTGGACTTCACCTGTGCAGCTGTTTTTATTTAGTTTAACAGTTGTTATAGGAGTTAAAATCATGTAGTTTTCCAGTATTTGACTACAGAGTTTTCGTTGGCCTCCATCTCCCCGGAGCGCTGGATGGGTTCCATTTACCACAACAAGAATGCAGAACGTGTCAGATAATGTTTTATAAATGATTAGGAAATACTTGGACATACTTTTCTTAGATTATGTTGAGTTTTGGGGCTTACGGTAATAAATACATGGCATACATACACATTACAGTGCATTACTTTTCGTAGCTATGCACGAATAGTTCACGAGAACAGCCTGAGAGTTTTCAGTATTTATTCTTTTATGTCATGTACCATTTCTCATTTACTTGGAACTTCAGCAAGTTAAAATAAAAGACAGAGTTCTGTTGGCCACATTATAGATCAAGATGTTTTATGGAGCTGTGATCAAATCCCAATTACAATTCATATACAGCCAGTACACTGTGTGTAATTGGATTTTGTTGTCTCCAAATAACCTTTGCATACAGAAAATAGACGTTAGATATAGGCCTCAGGAGATGGGATAGTAGAAAGCAGTCAATTACCCCTAATAAGCTATGCTAATACAAATGTGTGGCTGCATGTGCAGCGTTAGCGCTCATCCCTCCATCGTTTGCCATGTCATGCTATGCCTCTAGATACTAAACACACAGGTGTAATACTTATGCAGAGGTGGCTACCTCAGGTTGTAAGCTCACATTTGCATAAGCTAATTATTTTTGACAGCCACTGACAAGCTGAGCTACATTATTTAAGAGGTGACAAACACAGATGTGTTTTTTTGCATATGGAAATACAATAGGCTAATAATTGAAGCCACACTTTAACTTTAATTAAATAAAAATTTCATAAGACTTAAATGTGTAGGTTGTTGGTGGCATTCTGAATAGAAGTTTCTTTTTTTTGCATTTTGGTCAGACCCTTTTGAATAAGCACATTTACACAGCTACTATCTAAATTCTGCAGGCCGTCCATTATTGAAATATTACAGCCGTGTTTGAATGGGTCTCTTGGGCTCCAGAGTCATAAAACTTATCCAGAACATAAAGAACCTGGTAAACCATCAGAAACCCCAAATCGATGTTTCAAAGATTACAACAGGAGGCAAGGTCATATTTTTGTGGCTTTTGCTCTTTTTTTTTAATCAAAATCTATAAAGTTCTTGTGGGAAAATATATTTTGCAATGCTTTCTATTCCATGTAGAACTACCCAAAAGATTAGAATATATGTTGTTGTTTTTTCAGGGACGCAGTGGCTGGGCTAATAATAATTTCTCACAATTACAATTGTTACAGCAATTGAAAGCAGAAACATTAGTGTTGCCTCAGATTTACGTATTTACGTAATGCACGCTCAGCTAGGGCTGGGCGATATGGAGTAAATCAAATATCACGATATTTTTGACCAAATACCTTTTATATCGATAACGCAACGATATTGTAGTGTTGACTATTGGTGCTTTCACAAAATATTTACACAATGAGATTTTTGATAAATAATCATCAGTAATGTAGATATAATGACTAAGTGGGTAAAGGCAAATAATAGAACAGTTACAACAGCCTGGTAAGTTCAGAAAATGACATCACTTTACTGTAATGCAGCCGTTAAAACCAGGAAAAGACAACACTTGTGCCATATTACGATATCCAAAATCTAAGACGATATCTAGTCTCATATCACGATATCAATATAATATCGATATATTGCCCAGCTCTACGCTCAGCAGTATAACACTTCTGTCATACTGGTTGCTGTGTTTGGCAAATTGTCGTCATCCATAGTTGTATTCTGGGATTGAGATAACTCTTTAGCACCGATGCAGACATAATGTAATTGCTCAGTTGGCGGACCCGGTTAGAGGTCAACCATACTACCCACTTCATTGATTAAAAAGTGCTACTTTCTCTTTTTGCCTAAGGACTTTTGAGTGCCTCAGTTGGCTTACAGTACGGTAGTGGTGGGAGGTAGAGGCCAGTGAGAAAAATCTTACTGGCATAAGACTTTTTCTTACAGTTAGATGTCTCTCTGAAGAGTGCCAGTATTCTTTGCAAAGAGGAGGTTGGTAGGATAGAGTGGTGGTGCTGAAACACACTACTGAAAAATATCTATAACTGGCTGGTGGACAGCTTCGTTAAACTCCACAAGGTCGAGCTTATGATTCCTCCACTCTCGTGTCCGTGTTGTCAATGAACCATCGCCTGCCTGGTGTTTTACACAGCAGTCAGCCAACAATACAGCTTGTGAAGATCACCCCTGTGTGCCTTTGTCAGAAGTTAGTTATATTGTTGTGCACACAATGCCGCTTGATTGTCAGCCCTTTGTTCATAAACACAACTTCTCCTGAATGCTTCAGTCAGGCCCTGCCAGGGAGCTCTTGCTCCGAGGCTTTGCTGTTAATATCAACATCTACTTACACAGAGCGGTCGGGATTCTCATGGGTGGACATAGCTCTTTGCTTCGGCTTTGAAACAAAATCCCTTGATGTGCTGCAGTTCTTATTAATGCAGTGAGCGACTCTTACTGTATATTTCCTTTCTAAAGAATAACAATTACCTTTGGGGTTCATTGGTAGCAATTTTAAAGAATATTATGTGACGTCTCTTTAACAGAACAGTTATTAACTGTTACAAAATCCAGCATATTTTTCCCTCTTGTGAATTCCTGAAGCTGCAACTCTTTCTGCTTATCACTGTGATATGTGTTGCAGTTGTTTGTACTTAAATGAATGTCAGGACCTGTGTGAACCTTCTGTATGCGGCACATTTAATATTGTCAATATTTGAGCTTTTTTGACAGACATCACTGTAGCTACTGAAATAAACCATCTTACAACACTTAACATCTAAATTTAAGATTCTTATGGCCAGACAAAACAACACAATGTTGTATTCGTATGTTTTTTTTAAAGCAGGTTTAAGCCCATGTAGTTCTGTATTTGATGAATGTTTTAGGGCCTCAGATGTAATTGGTTGAAATTACAAATGATTCAAGGAGATGATACAATATAGTCATAATGAAAGCTGTAAGCACAACTTATTATTGCCGTGTTCCCTCAAGAATCCATTGCAAGAATCAGCAGGTATCCGTCAGGATTTTTTAATGACACAATATAGCACGGAAAATGTGGTGATAGTCTATGGTTAATACTTTGGTGTCACATTTCTGCACATTGTCACAAAGAATGTAATCAATAGTCTGTTGCACAGATCAAATTTTATTTTCCCTTATATGCAAGGCAGGTAGCCTATTTAAAATAAATGTGAAGATAATTTTAGATGTGTTCACAGCCAGATGTATAATTACTAAATAATGGAATGACATAAGACCTTTAGTGAAAGTGTGGGAATACCACTCTAAAAGCCCTTGCCTAGCAAATATCCATATAAAAAATTCTGTAGGGCATTTTTTTCCAAAGCCCATTAAGATGCTGTTGGGTCTGCCAAATTGGAAATAAGTCTCTTGCCAGTCTGTATACATCTTCAGAGAGAACAGTTAATGAGATGTGAGGGAGATTAGGCTGTGTGTGTGTGTGTGTGTGTGTGTGTGTGTGTGTGTGTGTGTGTGTGTGTGTGTGTGTGGCAGTTTAGCCTCACTTTATTTTGCTTTGCACCTCTATTGTGGGAGGAAATGACAAAGGTGTTTTGTTTTTCATTGGGCGAGACAGATTGTGTGCATAGAACATCCAAATGAGTTTCAATGTGAATCATCCAGCTGTGCTTTTCTACCTTTTGTCAGATTTGGCAAATAGAGAATATCTGACAGTTGTCATGACGTGAAGAATGCGTCAACCCTCTGCAGGCATTCAAGCCTAAAATGCATATGGTCTGCAAGCTTCCTGGCAGCCTTTCTCAGCACCATGTATGGTGTTTTCTGAGTAGTGTGAAAAGCCTCCGGCTAGCGTAGGAGACTGCGATAGCACTTTTTTCAGTTTTCAATCAACTGCTGGCCTAAATCAGTAATGGAGGGTGGGATTAAGGATCACTACCCTCTCAAGCCTTGAGAGGAACTAGAAAATAACAGCAAGAAGTCTATGGATGGATGTGATTGTATGCTGAGGGATTAGAAGTGAGAGCACAGAAAATAAGCAATAAATTAACAGTCTTGCTCTGTAAAAGAGAGCATATAGGCATGCAGAGCATCCTTGACTAACCGTGTGTTGAAATCATGACTTGAGCGGTAACTCTGTGAGGGATACAAGGAGGGAGTCAGGTAGGATGTAATCCATCTGAGTTTGAGGGATTAGTGATCCGACTCGCTGTTTGTGTTGAACAGAAGAATCGCTACATGCTGCCTTTTTATACTTGTTTCTACAAAAAGAGAAAAAACATTCAACTTTGCTCGTCTCGTTAATACATTGGTGAAAGAAAAACTGCCGCAGGAGGTAACAGAAGGAAAAGTCACATGTGGTATTCCTCCACTGGGAAAAGTGTTCCCCCTGGGATTTCTCTGTTAGTTGGTGAGGGTGGTCCAGGAATTTTGTAGAGGTTAGTGGAGGTCACTTTGTCACATCTTTGTTGACGTGTGAGAATAGTGGGTGGGTATTAATGATAACAGGGTGGCCTTCCTACTGCTATCTAATGACGCTTACCTACTGGTAGTACCAGCTCTACCCAGCTCGACTCGACTTGGCCGTGGTGCCCCGTCCTCCTTTTTCCATTGCAGATTTAGTACCACCTCATGCGTGAGGCGAGCGTGGCTGGTATTCATTGCGACACCACAGGAAACTGCCATGACCTAACACGACACACACACAGAACGTCAAAGGTGTGTTGTTTTTGATTCTCGGCATGTGGCTGTTGCCACAGCCAAGAGACAAATTTTGTTTCAAAATAAGCTGGAGGCAGCAAAAAAACCCACCGCTGGCTAACTATTTAAAAATGGCGCGTTTGTTCAGGACACCCCCGTCTGTCACTAGCAATGATGATGCAGTGATTAGTGATGATTCTCTCTGACCAATCAGTAGTCTGCAGGTTTTCACGTCACCTTTTGGTATCGCCTCAGCTCGCTTGGAACCACGACGGGGGTGATACTAAAAAAAGTACCTGTTGGCAGGTACTAGGGACTTTTTTCCATAACGGAAAACCAAAAAAGGCGAGTAGAGTCAAAGTGAGTCGAGCAGGTACCATGTAATGGAAAAGCGCCATATGTAGGGGAGACCCTTAGGATTGATCTAAAGCCATATAAAACATACTGTTCACTACACAGACAACGCTAATGACTTCTATTTTCACCCTCTAGCCAAGAGGGTGTGATTTTCCTACCATTATTTATTATGTATGTTAGAGAACCAAGGCGTTCTGTTTATTGCTATGGCCTTTCTTTTTTCCCACAGAGACCTTTTTGCCTCTGGAAGGCAGTCTCTGAATAGAAGTCCCAAGCTTGACACCAATGATAAGGCTCAGAGGGATGAGTGCCACACAGTGCTTTTGGGAATACCCACATGGGTATGTCATATCGAGGTGTCAAGGATGCAAATACATTTTACACTGGGGACCTTTTGTTTTTGTTTTTCAGACACAGACTAGTACACATGACTGAGGTGATTTGCTAAATAAGCCACCCCTCAGAGACTTGGAAGTAAACAAGCATTAAGCACAGATAAACATGCATTCCAAAATTGTCATGGAAACATCAGACGCTGTCAACGGATGCAGACAACGATGATGGCATTGCCGTTACAATTTTGACAATGACACTGTTGTTGTGTTGATGAAACATCAACATGAGACAGTCTCTACCCCTGAAAGGCCTCTGAGGTGGTTTCACTGAGACTACGGGGGGCTTTTGATGTATCAAAATCAATAGTGCAGATGCTCCAACATGCAGACATTTTTTAGTAAAAACAAAGCCACAGCAGTACATCAATGGCTAACTTTAAGGCCAGTGAACATCATTCAGGATTCTAAATATAGTTATAATTTTTTCACTGTGTAGTTGAAGCAGAAAATTGAATATTTGGATACTGAAACACATAACTTTCTTTTTACCAGTAGGAATTGAAAAACAAGGCCAACCGTTATGTAAAGTGATGTGGTGGCTTATTTAGTAAAGAGTAGTAAAGAGCTTTAGTGCGTAACCTTTTTATATTAATGAACGTCCGTTACAACGTTCCGGTAATTTAGACTATCAGCTCCACACAACTCTCTCTGTATTTCTCAGTATGGCTGTGTTCAGAAACTGGTGTCGTCCGGTGTCGTTAGCACGCAGAAAATCGAGTGAACATAATTATCTCTTCTGAAGAGTCCATCACGTTTTTTTTACTCCTCCATGTCCTCCGTGGCTACTAGCAACTGTGTGGAGGACGGGTGGGAGTGATGCGCCATCACGGAAGGCTTGTATCATGTGGATGCACCAATAGTTTTGTTGTCATTACTTAGAATTCCTCAGTGCGCAGAAACTACGCACTATTGCTTTAACACTATATAAACCTTTTTGAGCAAGTACATTAATTATAATCTCAACTGATTCTGGTTCCAGTTCAAAGTTTTCCTTTTTTCTAGAGAAAATCAGTTCATTTTCTCCTCTTCTCTCCAATCTGGGTAGCGCTCTACCTAGAAAGTAAAATCAGCTAAAGGCTGAGTGGAAAGTTCTGTTTTATTCTTTTGACCGCCAGAGACGGTAGAAATCTGGTCACTACAAATCTTCTCTGGTGGTCACCCAGGATTCATAGAACCATAGTTACACATTGTATGTGTGGGGCTCTAGATTTGAATGCAATTTTGAATGCTTAAACTGCTGTTTATGATTGCTTGAGTGTAAATGGGAAATGGGAATGGGATAGTTATTTGCACAGTATATGGCCTAACCAGACTATTTTCATAACTGGAATAAGGATCTTAATTGGAATACAGTGTGCATGTAACATACTCAGTCAGTAGATTGAGACATTTCTGGCTCTAATGCTGTGTGGGTGCATTAGTGCTATATTTTGCCCTGCAATAGTGGAGGTTTAGTGAGGGTTCAGTTCAGGAGATATTCAGTGAAAATGAAGAGCTTTGTGCTCTCAGTAAGCTGTCTGTGTAAAGTTGTGTGTTACTCCGGTTTCTCTCATTTCTAATAAATCAGCTACAGTATAAGTCATATGCACTTGATCACCATTACATTTGCAGCAAGGACAACAGGAAAAACATTTCACCCTAATATTCTGTGGCAGCTCAGTACGATGTTTCCCTAAATTGTGCAATCAGTAAACTATGTACTATACTATATACTAAGTTTAAGAATTTCATGACAGCAGCGTTGCAGTGGGCGTAACAATAGAGTTCCAACTGCATGACTGCATCTCTCAAGTGAATAGATGATAATTGCTCCCCAAGTAACAAGACAATAGAAAACCACAGTGCCGACCTTGCAACACAGATTGGAAGTAAATCGTGTTTTTAAAGAGCAGCAGTTGTTAGCCAGGCAATACATGCAAGGAAAGGATGTTGTCTAGTTATAAATTAGGAAATTTATACTGATTACATGAGTTCATGACCCAGTTTAGTGTGATCTCGTTTGCTGCTTTGAGGTGGAGAGACTAATTAGAGATTGGTATTATCTTTATCTTAATGCAAAAATCTAGAGGGCTGATCTTAACCTCGGGTCACATTTGTGGGCTTTAATTATAACATTAAATAATAGACTTTGCAGTTAAATGTCGTGGGGGATATAATGACACTCCTGCATGTGTCAGAGGTCTGCCCTATTCACCCCATGTTGCTTCATGTCCTTTTTTACTCCGGTTTAGGCCCTGTGTTTCTTTTTACTCAGTGATCTGTGAGAGCCCAACTTATACTGATATTAATGTATTTTGACAATTGATGATTGATTCCTGCAAATATGCTAAAATGCACATTTAACAACTCCATGAGTGAGAAGAAGGCAAAAAGGTTTTGAAATTGAGATATAAAAAGAATTAAAATAGCTTCTTTAGCCACTGCTAAAAAACTGTTTTCTTGAACAATTTGTACACCATTTTATTACAGTCTCTTTTTAATAGTTCTGTATAATTGGATGTATTTTGCATTTTTCTTATCAAATTGGCTTTTAATGAAGCATGTTGGACGTAGCACTTGCAAAGTGCTTCAGAATGACATCGGAATTAATCTGGAACTAAAGAAGAACTGTGGGGGTGAACCAGCAGTTCCTTTAAATTACCTATCCTTATAACTGATGACAGTCTTGCAGGAAAAGACATCTTGGCTCACTTGAATGGGGCCACATAGTGCATCTCCAGGGAGCCTCGCCGTCATGACAAATGTGACAAGCTCATGTAACCTTAATGTCAGGAGAGGACCAGTTTTAAGTCGTTCTAAGAATGTTGATGAGGCTTGAGAAAGAATATCTCCCTCCTTCATAGTTCTAGTGTTATCAATTTAAGGCCTGTTGGAAAGGAGGTGCAAGCATTTTGGAAAGGGTTATTGAAATGGGTGGGCTATTGGGCCTGTGTCCAGTGTTTACATCTTTTGGGCCCTCGGATTTCGTCATGTGTCAAATGAAACATCTGCCATTGTGATGCTTCTTGGCTTGTTCTTTGGCTCCTGGAGGCTTCTAGAATCTGAAAAGAAGCCAGCCTCGTCTCCTGCTACCAGAACCCCGCTGTTTCCTGTCCCCTGTGTAAGCTGCCGGTAAATGAGTGGGCTGGTCATCTCGCACCCTGGGGCTCTACCTCGGGCTCTTCAGACCACCAGCTGTTGTGTTTAGGACTGAGTCATGCACTAGTTAGCATGATGAATCCAGAGCACGAGTGCAAGGCTTTAACCTCACCATATGTCTCCTCCTCTTCTCTCCTAGCCTCAAATATTAAGCAAGTGTGATAAACTGAAATACACTTCATATACAAAAATACACAGTTCATTTTAGAGACATCAATAATTAATCACCTTCGAGAATTTTACATGCAAACTTAGCATGACAGAAATTTTAAATCTTGGTCCCCTCTTTGCTGAGTGATGATTGACAATGTTTTACTGTGCCTTTCTTGCTGTATTACTTGTGTTGATTCTACTTACTAGTAAACAAAACTCCACCAACACAGCTGTATATTGTGAGACGATTTCAGTAGCTTAAAGAAAGCTAAACCATGTACTTGAGTAAATACGTAGTACTGTTGTAAATACGACTTACAACATATGACTGGCAGTTAATCTGGTAATATGTGAAAGCTAAACAAGAAGGGGAAGGTGACAACTTTTGTTGATGTCGGAGTCAGATTGTGAGGCTGTGCCCATACTGGAAGCAGTACGTATCAGTTTAGACCCAGTGCATACAGAACTTGAAATAGCGCCAGTTGAAAAGATTTGTGTTAATTTCTTTGCCAGCACTAGTTGTCATCCTAAACGACAGGTGCAGCTCTGTTGGTTTGAGGTGTTGCTTACTTTGATGACATGTTGGAGCTTTGAGTTCTCCTCATCTACAGTAATGTATGTCCTTAAGAAAAACATTAGATTTTTAAATCATGGTAAAGTGGGTTGACTATTAATTGAATAACGACAGTAGAAGCAGGATCGTGGTCGGCAATTTCAAGTGGAGCCATTATTAGGTTTTATTTAACACAATATTCAGAGATATATGATTTGAATACCTAATTGACCTCATGTTTAAATCAAGCTTTGATTGAGGAAAAGCATGTTTAGTTAGTCAAATAAATACTTCAGGAAGAAGAAACATAATTTTCTGTACAGTTAAATAATAATGAAGAGGAAGATATATGCTTTAGTCAAGCTGGTCCAGTATTTACAAAATATCTATTTTTCTCCCTGAATTTGACAGTTTGATATGACTGTGATGCACATGGCCATGATGACATGATTTACAAACTTTTTAACGTTTATTTTTATTTTGCAAAGACGGTGTGAAGATATTTCATACACAAATGTTATTTCTCATATTTCAAGTCCTTCACACTAGGACAAAACAGATAGGACATGTAAAAACATTTACATGTCCTGATTTACACACAAAAAATTAACCTATGGGTACAAAGAGGATAAACATCAGGTCTAACCAGCCAGGGATTCCTATAATTCAGAAACGCCTTATGAGGCTGAATGTAACACCTCCTCTCATGGGTGTGGTTTGAAAATGTATATGCTATTATGTTCTTATTTTCACATACAGGGTTCACCTCTGACTGTTGTGTAAATTCTGTTGGAAAATTGGGTGTGGGTGCTGATCAGAGTCTTTGAAATTGCCTGACTACAATAACAGAAAACTTGATATTCATTGCTTGGGATGTGATTTAGTCTTGTCTTGAAATATGGCTCAAAGGTACTTTTTTTCAATCAGAATATGTTATTTTGGTTAGCAATATTGCTTGTGTCAACTTTGGGTTTGATTCAAACCCTAAGGTGAATTCTGCAATTATGTCATATTGGAGATATGTTAAGAGTTAAGATATGTTATTGGAGGTAAGTTTGGCTTACCGGCTGTATAGTGTGGGTTTAAAGCCCGGCATCCATGTCAGACAATCTCATCCCCTTCTGCTATCTCCGTAAAAAACGTAAATATCAGTTTTTCTTTTACTTTAAATAAATCTAAATCTCTTATATCTTCGATTTGGCACTAGCACATAGTGCCCGAAAACCAAACAAACACTGACGCTTCACATCAGACAAAGTTTGCCATTCTGGGTAATTACTGTATGTAAGGCATATAGTATTATGTTGATAATACACAGCATTTGTTAGCCTTACATGACTAACACTGAAATCATACAACCGTTTTGCATTTGTCCGATGACGTGAATGCTTTTAATTGGTAAACATTTGAATCTTTCCCATATCTACCGTCCATCCCAGCGGATGGAAACGCAGCAGAAGGCTTGTCTTACTTACAGTATGACTCCCATATGTACAGTAATTCTGCAGACGTTCCTGCAATGTTGATGTCCATGCCACTAGCCTACTGTTATTTATTATTTTGGAAAAATACTATTTTCTACTTATTGTGAGGTGTGGTATCCCCGTGGTATTTAGAATAAGCTTTTCTTTTCCCACATCTGGAAATCATGTTCTGAGGTCCATGGCCATTTGCCTAGAGTTTGAGATATTGCCTTTTCATATTTCCAACTCAATAACAACTTCTCATTTAGTTCAACTGTTTTTTTTAGTACAGAACCTGGCTAGTGCAATCCTGTCATTGTGCAAAATGGATCTTCGGATCATCTTTCGGGAAAAATCAGCAACAGGATGTTTGCAGGACAAAACGATGGATTTTATCCCAAACAAAGCCACTGTATTTTTTACTTTCTATATAAATATGTTTCTTATTATCTACCTGCCATGCTGTCAGTTTACATTGATGGAAGCTAGTGTTGATAATTGTAAACAAAACAGTCTTCACATTGTCTTATACGCGC
Source organism: Sander vitreus (assembly GCF_031162955.1). NCBI lineage: Eukaryota > Metazoa > Chordata > Actinopteri > Perciformes > Percidae > Sander > Sander vitreus. Next base: position 19,146,834 of record NC_135855.1, on the reverse strand, counting down.
AAAGTATGTTTATTTGCACCTACTGCTGTCATGTTTCAAGCACACAGGCTGCTCATTAGACTAACAAAAGGACAGAGTTGACATCAGATTGGCAAGCGCACCCTAAAATTATGAGCTTGATTTTATTCAGGGCATTAAGCTTTACTTCCCTACTTCACGCCACACTGTGAACAGTATATTTATCTATCCATTACTGTCCTGCAATGTTCCAACTCTGGAAGTTATTTCAAAGTGAGAACATCTTTTAGCAGCCTCCAAGTGTGGTAACATATGGCTGGGGCGATTGAGGTAATTATCTGTGTCATCTTGTTTGGACATATTCAATTTGGGTCCCAAGCCTCAGTGGAAATAGTTGAAAGTGGGTGATTTGGTTGATGGAGAGGAGATCCAGATGGCAGAGCAGTGGTGAGATCAATCGAGCTTGATGCATTTTTCCAACTTCAACATGCAGACAGATGTGATTTAACACAGTAATTGAGTTTACTTCCAATTCACTGATTTCAGTTGACAAGTAATAACACCTAAGAAACCATGTGAAAACGTACTTGTAAAACCTCTTAATCATTCATTTGTTCATGGGTTATTTCATCATAACAATTGATTATCATTAACCATGTTCCTATGTTTAATAGACTATAGAAGGCATCCTATTTAGGGTTTTTGAAGTACTGATTGTGGTTTAATTCCGAATACAAGAAATGTTCTCTAGAATTCTTCCTACTCATGTCATGAGTGAAGTGATTAATACCAGGGCTGCAACTACAGGATTATTTTTTTTATTATTTTTCTATTTTCCTTTATTTCGTGTTGTTTTTGTCATAAAATGGCAGGAAGAAGTAAATTATAATTTTCCAGAGCCCAGTGTGAAATCTTCAAATGGCTTGTTTAATCTAACCAACAGTCCAAACCCCAAATATATTCACTTCGCAATCATACATGACAAAGAAAAGATGCATAATCACATTTGAGAAGCTGAAACTAGCAAATGTTCAATAAAAACACAGTTCAATCAGCTCACTCTTAAACCGGCTCATACCATCCTGGTAACTGTTTTTTAAAAACTATATTCATGGCAATGCTCCTGTTTTTTCTTATTGAAAGTTTATATTTTTCCCTCAAAAGTGTCCATCTAGACTACATTTAGAATGTTGGCTTTGAACTTGGAAATGGTCTATATCACTTACTATAATGTTACATTTCCCTTTTATTCTCCGTGCAAATGTTTAAAAGAGCATTGTAAGACAAGGAATAGCTTTTATAAAATGCTGAAAATATTAAAATGTGGCTTTTTTCATCTGATTAATAATCAATGAATCTAAGTAATAATCAACAGATTAATCGATTATCAAGATAGCCGTTAGTTGCAGCTCTACTCCAGTCATTTCTAAATGAGCTCTGTTATTGATATGCAGTCATTTTGTTGTGGGGTTATAAATCAGTCATTAATGGTCTGTATTTTTTTAATTTCTTAACATTTGTTTTTTCATAGTAGAATGGATTGTAAGAGGTGATTGATGTATTTCATCATCGAAAGTAAAACGTACCCAGAGAATCATCTGACAGTTGGTAGCCTACTTTTCCTTTGCATTTTAAAAATGAAATGAAATTTAGATGTGCTTAGAGGAAGAAGCTGTCCCAATACTTCCAGAATGCCTTTGATTGCAGGAATCCTTCATTATGCTGATTTTAAAAGTTAACCTTTAAACAGAACATATCATCTAGAGAATTTAAGCTGACAAGAGTACCTGCTCAGTTTGCCTTTTGCTCATAGCTATTTTTTCCCTTTTCATATAACATTACAGAGTATTCATACAGTCTTCCATCTTTCAACAAACTGTAATTCTTTTTGTGCGATTTTGCTCCCTATTGCCCTTTAATCTAGGTCATGTCAGATGAATAAAGGGCTGTTTTAAATGTGCCGCAGCCCAAATAAAAGGACAGTCATGGCCTAAATGTGTGAGGGGCCTATTCTGTACCTGAGTCAATAGATCTCAAAGATAGAGGTGTCAGCCTTTCACAGGGAGCTGAGGCTCAGCCAGCCTTTTAGCTTTTACTGTCCAGTGTGCTAAACCTGGCTAAAGCATTTAGTCCAAAGAAAGAAAGTAACTTTAACTTTGCCCCTCTTCTGCAAAGTCCAGTTTTCTTTAACCTGGAATTTATTGCCATAGACTTTGTCGTAACAATATAGATTAATTCAAGATTAATATTAAGATTTGGAAATGTTATAATACTAATATATAATAAGTGTACATTTATGTCTTATTCATGTGGGTATATCCATGAGATTATGGGAAGTGGTGCAAGGCATTACATTTAACAAAACATATCTAAAGTCATTTACATAAATACAAACTGCCAACTTGAAAATAAGTGATTCACATTAATCTTTACGGGGTGGGTGATATTGATACAATCTTTAATCAAGGCATATGTCATTTTATTTCACAATATTTATATATATTATAATACAAGTTTTCTGCAATTTAGTAGCTCCTAAGCGATAAAATAATCAGACAGGATTGTCTGCTTTTGCTAATTGCGTGAATTAAATACCTGACTAAAAAAAGATTGATTAAAAAATAACCATAGAGAAGTCCTCGCTCATTGATTTGCAACGTTGCCCACAATGGCCCAATGCACCGAGAGATATGTAAGGTATAATTACCATGATTTGTGGTATAAAAGGTATCCCAAAACGGTTTGAGAACTTTGTATCTCATGTATGTCAAATGTGTCTCATACAGTATGTATCATGAAACAAATCATTACATCACCCACCCCTTCATTAAATATGCAAAATCACAAGTAGGATAGTTTGATATCTCCCAACTAGTGCCACAAAATCATCACAATTATCACATTGATTCAGTCGATGATCCCTATGTGGCTCCAGAAAAGTAAGACATATCTGTTTCAATTCTTCAATGTTTTTAAAGCAATAATAATAATAATAATAATAATAATAATAATAATAATAATAATAGTAATAATAATATTTTTTACGTGGGCATTTCCACTGACAAAACTTCAAAGCTGAAGATACAAAATCAGCAGACCAGCAGCAAACAAAGTAAAGAAGTGCCCATTTAAGTATAAAATGTTGTACAATAATTCCTTAGTCACAGATCTTCAAAGAAATAAAAAATACATTTGGATTATTATGTTGAAAGAAGGCCCTTAAATGTCTTTCTGGGTTTGACTGTTGGATAATCCATTGTGTGTGTACACTCAATAGTAGTATACCTGTGGGTATGGAAATCTGCATAGCAAAGCAAGTGATGAATTCTGAACAGAATCAATGCTAAACACTGGGAAACTGAGTTACAAATAAACAGAATTATGGCTATTGCAGGAGACCTGGCTCAAGTAAACTCAATTGAATGAATTGAAATGTCAAGAGTATGGACCTGCTTCGGCAAGCCTCTGCCTTCATTTGAAGGCAATAAGTCTCTGTGGCAGCCGGACTAGAGCAGAGAAGGGGCAATATCCCAGAGGCAGTGCTGAATGAAACTGGAGCTGGAATTTGGTGGTAGATCAATGATAATAAACGTGATTCATTCAATATGTTGCTTCCCTGTTATTGAGCTTGGCTCTGCTTTCGTGTGAAATGCTCACTAACGGGCAGCAGCCTAAAATATCCTGGAACCAGATAAAAACAAATCCTGATTTCAGTCAAAATGTGGGTGACTTGCATAGTACCTACTGTATACGCTACACTTCACTCTTTTTGGCTTTTTATACTAGACTGTTTTCAGGGGGACAAACTTGGAATAAAACTCACCAGCTCAGAGTACAATAGATGCTGCCACACCACAGAAATTAATTTCATTTACCTGATCACTTCACCTTTTTATGAATTGTCAGCATGGGTGAGTAATGCATTTTTCTCTCTTGACTTCATGATCTGTTGGCTTGTTTGGCACAAAGCTCTGGCAAGAATGTCCTCACTTTATAAATGCTGGCAAGAGTGGTCAAGGGATATACCAGATGGCATGCCGCATATGCAGTTTGCCCTTTGGCCAGGTAGACTAATGAATCCTTTTGGGAGTTAATCACACTGTCTGGCATCAGACCCTCCATGGGCATTGAACCCACTTTTTTCCCACAGCTGCCCTGAAATATTCTGGAGCTTTCACATTTCCCTGCAACATATGTTTTGTAGTTATGAGGGACACAATTGAAACAAGTCTCTTTAGCATTTTAATCTCCCAAGTAGAAGATTTTGAAGTAGTCAAACTGTATGTATCTTTTGATGGTGGACCATTACTGCAGTGGCACAGTGGAGCAGAACATATTTAGCGCCGGGGTCGATAAGAGCAAGTTTGTAAGAAGTGTTGTCTGAACACTTTGGAAATCAAAAGGTCACACTTGACTATTTGGCGTGAAAAGCAGGACATCATAGAGAGGGGGGAGATATTGTTTAAATATGGGCTACATCGGCTAACATTTTCAGACAGTCTCTCCTTGAAGGCATTCATAGTGTTTCACTTGGTTGTTAAAAAGTGACAGAAGTAGTTGTGTGAAGAATGAAAAAAGAGATAGAAATGGTTGGAGAAAGCACCCCTCCCACCCAAAATCCGACATCGGAAGAAAATAATTTCTTGCATTGTTATCTGAAGAAATGCATCATTTGATAAAAATCGGGGGGAGAACACACGGTACTGTAAAAGTGGAATTTCCACCATAAAACTTGGTCCTACTTACCTAGTAAGAGATATGCAATCTATATATATATATATATATATATATATATATATATATGATATTATATTAATGAAAGTAAACTTGATTTCATGGAGTGTAAGCTTGTGGCCATTTCTAAAGTCTCAGTTTGTTGTTGCACAAAAAAAGACGTCTAGCCTGGGGGCTCCTGCCCTATTTCAATCATTCCCTGTGGCGATTGTTATTCTGCTGAAAGGAAAGGAACCATATATATTGGTATTCTGTTAATGAAACAACAAAATTGAAACTTTGTTTAATTAAAATAAATGAGTATGATATGACTCTAAGATTTTTCTTAACTTCCAGAGAAAAGCTTCTCTCTGTTAAAGTGCAGCAGTATGAGTGAGATAGGTTTACACCCTTTTTTTATTTTAATTATTGCATTAAATTGTTACTCATTGTGTTGAAGTGGAAGCCTAAAGAACTCAGCTTTTAAGCCTTGTGCTCAACCTTCCCTTTAAAGCTTTATCATGAGTCGGAAAAGTGACTGAGACCAATCGGAGTATATAACTCACCCACTCTGTGACTATTGAGGTCCCACAGCTTGTAGCGTAACGACACAATACACAGACCCACCTGCTGATGGCCATACAGCAGATGACCAAGCAGAACAGTTATTGAGCAAACATATCAGGGTTGTATGTCCATGTGTACAGCTGCCCACTATCTAATTTACTTAAAAATGTAAACGTGTACTTGCTTTGAATTGAGCCATTTTGAGTCCTCGAAAAAACCCATTTCTTTTCCCCTTTGTTCTTGTCATTTGTTGCCTCTGCAACATGGCCCACGTTTGGTAAACATCCCATCATGCCATTCAGTCCTCTCAACCACCTGCTAATTTGCAATACGTAATAATGCATAAGATTTTTGCTCTGGCAGAAGACTTTTTACTTTAAATTCTACTTTATGGACCCACTATCTCTACTAGCATTATCTTGTGTTACTGTATGAAAAGAAAAGAAAATGCCTTTTTTCCTTCTGTGATAGTTGAAACCTACTATAAGAATCATGAATGCTGAGTTAATTTATCTAGTTCACTAACCCAATAGACCATTAGTTTTACTTTCATGGATCTTAAAAGGTGCCATATAAATTAAACTTATTTTATCTCGGCCTAGGATTTCAGAAAGGTGTTGTACGTATTCACAACTTCAGTCACAAAATCCAGTGTATGCTCACTTAAATCAAAGACTATACATCCATTTTTTTTTAGAAGCCATCTGCTTGTATCGAAGAGGACAGTCTTTTACCGGACTTACGCAGACACTGATAAAGCAAAAACTAGGCTTTTTTTAATTGTGATTTTTCTTTGTAAATGCAGATAAACATGGAGTGCCCGGAGTGATAAGACAATTGTGAACCTAAACAGTCCCTGGCTGCAGCTAATTCTGTCATGGTGCATGAAGCCGCCAGGCTCCACTAATGAAGCACTTCTTTTTAGGTTATAGATGGTTAAGGTTTGGAGTAAAGCCATCGTTGTAGTCGTGTTTGAATCCTAGCAAAAGAGGAAGCTGCTTGTTGATTAATTTTTATCAACTCAGCACATTGTCTTACCTACAGCAGATATGGCTACTAATAATTTGTTAAAATATAGAATGTGTCTAGCTCAAATTACTTAGGTACTACATCATTTAAAATTTTGTGATATTTGCAAAAAACAGCATTATTAAAGCAGCTACTCATATGCCCGTCTAGAGTTAGTTCTCATTAATGAAATAAAAGGTTGCTGGTAGTATGCTGTGAAGAACAGTCTTTGTATTTGTAGTGAGGAATGGCTAATTTGTCTTAATTTTGAATCGGCAGAAAAAACCTCAGTTGCAGCCCCCCACTCTAGTACATCTGAGGCATTTATTTTTATTGAACCACTATGAGAAGAAAAAGGATAAGAAATGTGCCATCTTTTATGCCTGCCCATTAGAGATGACTGCAGCATCTGCCTGCGGATGAAACCTCAAACATGCGGAGCACATGCTTCTTTAACACCAAGGGAACAGAAGCCAAGAGGAACTGAGGCCAAATACAAAGCAACTGTGGAATAAAGCATACAATATGATGTTAGTTCTTCTTTAATCTCTGCATGATCATACCTCCAGGTCCATCCATTTCCTCCTAATGACCTATATATTCCTGACTATCCCTGTAATTTAACAGATCAGAATGTCTGTGGTTAAAGAAACGTGTCACACATAGTAATGTTATAGTAACATTCATAATGGGTTGGGGAACTTTCTTCTGTGAAAGGAGCCCTCTTGGCGTCTTTGTAGCTGATTGCATGTGTCAAATGGGCATTGCCTTGTTGTTTTCTCTCCAACCATTCATCAGCATTGAGCCGGCCTATGTGAGCATTCTCTGAATCTGTAGTCAGCAATTTCACCTAATTACAATGCTACGCTTCAATCATGTTTCGCAGTCCATGAAGATTGTGATCCAGAGGAGCCAAACACATCTGCGCATCAAACAACTAAACAAAACAACTAATGTGTGATTGCATTTGTAAGCCGCATAATATTTCTTATGCCTCACTTCCTTTTGGTTAGTAAACATATGAGCTAATGCCAGAACATTTCACTGTAAAATCCCCAAAGAAGATTAGCATTTTTCCTTAATTATCTTGCCTTCTGTAATTACATACATTTAAATCTCTGATCAGCTCGTTCTGAAAGTAAAACATGTGCCACCGTGCCTTCTGACATGAGGCAGCTGCAAGGACAGAGTGTAACATTTGCAAGCTGGACTGGGTTAAAGACACGATTGAAGACTTTTATCCACGCTTTTTTCCCCACAGTGATTGCATAACTATTTGCTCATAAGTCATAGATAAACCTGTGAGTGAATAATGTATAATGAATGTGTGTATATGCCTGTCTGTGTGTGCTGATCACTGAATTTGTGATCAGGTTAGAAGCGTAATGATTCATGAATGTGGGTGGATGTGCCAGCCCTAATGTTTAAGATACAGCTCTGTTGTTTTACATCTAAATGGAAGCAGGTTTTTCTTTATATGAAGAGCCTGATGTGACACATGTATCAGCTTTAATATATATTAATATATATTATACTTCGGTCAGTGTTGTCACCCCAGGCTTACATACAGTATGTACTGTATCTCTGCTGCCCACTCAGTTAAAACTTTACACTGTCCCTTTCATCCTTTGCCTGTTTGAAAGGCTGAAAGAGAGAACACGTAAAACCCAAAAGTTGTTTTTAGCAATTGTGCAAAGGTTTCAGCAGCAGTAAAAGATTTGGTCACAGTAGCAATTTGGCAAACCATTTTAACAGCTGCAATAGGCATGCTCTGGGACTCTTCCCAACTTCCTACTTGCCCCTCTTCACCTGCAGCCAACGGTAAAGTTGGCGACAAAAACAATGTTCTGTTTGTTTTTTGCCTCAGTGCTCTACTTCCTAACAGCGCTGATTTGTCAAAATCCAATACTGAAGCTATTGTCTTTGTAAGCATAATAGTAACAGCAAGGCTTTATTAATAAACACAGGCATGTTCAAACAAATTGTGTTTTTTTTGTTTTTTTTTAATTCTCAGCTAGTTAAATAATTCAGTATAGCCATAATGTTCTTATAGCTTAGTTATAATGGGAAGGAGGGAGGTTTAGTGTAAATCCTTCACATATCTATGTTTTAATAATTGTGCAACTGTATATAGGAGCTATAAAATGGAGCTGCACTATATAAAATCACATTGTATCATACTGCTTTGACAAAGGTGGGGAGTGGGTCTTTCATTTCATTTTTGTGTCATTGTTTATAAGCTTTATTATATCAGTCCAATCATGAATGCACCTACAATTGGTTTAATTCATTTTTAATGTATCTCTATAGCAACACCACTTGTGTTTCATACCCATACAGTCATCCCACCGCTACTTCTCCTTTTTTTTGTTGCCACTGTTGGTATTGAGTTTTACAAGTTTAACTCAGCCTGACAGAGTCTGAGCACAACTGTGATCTCACAAGCATACAGTGTATTGACAGCTTGGTTTCAGATTGCATCTTGGGTGCAAAGCAACCAACTAGAATGGGACAGATATGGTCTAGTGGGCCAAAATCCCATCTAGATTTGGGGACGATTATTTCCCAAGTTCACCAAGGTAGGCATTTTATGCTTGTATTGTTCTTTTGAAACAGACCTCACAATAAACACAGTGGAAAAAGGGGGAAGGGACATTTTATGTATAAAAATGTTGAATAGTTTTGTCCTGTATTATTTTGGCATTACTGCTATTTCTATTCTCTTGTTTATTTTGGTGTATGTATTGTGGGAAGCAGCCACAATAAAATATGTGTGAGAAAAAGAAAAATGTGAAAAAAGACACATCATAAACATGCTGCTCACACTCCTGGCTGCTTCTCACAAAGTCCTATTTTATGTCTATTAATGTAACAGGAGCAGCACCTTTTTGCAAAGTGGTTAAAGGAGAACTCCGGGCAATTTTTATGTTAATCTTGATCGCTATAAGTATGTGAGTACTGTCGATAGCAAAGAAAAACGAGCCGAATCGGTGCTAGCAATATGGAGCTGCTGCAGCTACTTAGCTAAAACGGCAGTTTTGGGAGCATATCATCAAGAGTGCCTTTGTGCCTCTTTAACAGACACAAAATGCAATTAAAATGTCTGTGCAACATGAACAGGGCCCTTACATGACAACAAGATGCGTTTTCAACTCAGACATTGTTTAAATTCACTTACCCTGTTAGCTGCTAGCTGCCGTCTGGGATGAGTGAGTGTGTTCAGCCAGGCTTCAGTAAAATCACGCAGCAGTTCTGTGTGTATTTGTAGCATATATATCCATTTTGTGTGCGATCCATCTGGCGTTGGTGAATAGTAGTCTCTGCAGTGGCGAACTGTGTGTTAGTTGCCTTAGCCAGGCTAGCAGGCCCGACCAGCATCCTTCTACTTCCTTCCCGCCTTCCCCGCCTGCCGCAGCCGACAACGATCCACGGGCGCCCGCTGGTCTGGTGGATGTCCTCCAGAGGACAGTTCATGCTTTCGCGGCGAAATTTTTGCGGCGAAAAAAGTTTATTTCCCCCTAGGTAATTGAGCACTGTAGTGGTTATGATCATATCAGTGACTAATCACCGGGTCGCCATGGATCCAAGAAGAGGGAGCCAACGTGTAGGGATCTGCGCCGCCAGTAAACTGTAATTTTCAAAACATCGCGCCTTTTTTGTGGTCCAAGTCCTTCCATGCCTTTGCATCTTGGACGCATTTTGATGAGCTTTTCTGTTGTTTAGACATAAAGTATTAAAGCATCCAAAGTGCACAATACTCCATTACTCCATTCAGTTGTTTACACCGAGTGCCTCCAATATGGCCGCGCATCCAGTTTACCGCCCAGAACGTGACGTCGGTGAAAACCCTCTATGCAGCGAGCAAAGGCCATTTTACTTAAGTTATCCATCATTATGAAAGTAAACCACCTACTTTCGAGCCAATCTCTTACTTGGGCATTGTTTCAAACACTGCAATTTCAGATCCTGGGAAACACGGTCCACAAAGCTGAAATGAGGTGTTTTCTTTGACATTTACCAAACAGCTGATGCATGCCAGTTGAAACTGACCCCAAGTCAGCCTCAATGTAAACATCTCCCTCCAAAAACAAAATCTGATGGACCATGTTGCACTACACTGATACTTTAATTATACGCTGTTTCAGTGAATGAGAGTTTAAACGTAAGCAAAACACCAACAGTGATGAGATCATCGCTAGAGAAAAACAAACAACACAGATTTATGTAAAGAAACCATTAAATACAATGATGAAAAAACACATAAATTAAATAATACCATGCTACATGCTTCCTCAAGCTCTGTACCCTGCATGATATTGTTTTCTCTGCAGGCATGTGTTAACTGATCACAACTTTGAATAAAGATTGCCACACAGTGATGCATCTCCACAGAGTGGAAATAATGTGTGACAGTTGAGGATTGCTGTTGCTTTGCTAAAAGATTACGCTGTTGTCGTTTAGTAGAAGAACAAAGCCTTAAAGAATCACCAAATGGATATCGACTTCTGCATTTCAGCTTATTTTGTTGTTTTAGAGAGTTTGGTCTCAGTGGCCATAAGGCTTTTGCATTACTCTGGAGACATTGGGCTAGTGTTGAACTGTTGATGGTGCACCTCATTACTGTAGCTTTGTGCCCCTCTAAGGACTGATTAAGGATTAAGCACATTTAAGAGTACCGGCACGTACAAACTGCATCCTTCTTGTTTCATTATCCACGCACAGCTCCTTCATCTATAGCTTACTGTATATGCATGCAGAACACCAGTGGCCTGCATTGTATCGTAGGATCCATCAAAAACAGCCCAGTGAGTCTGAGTGAGTCTATTCTGCACCAATCCACCACTGGCACAGCAACAGCCGTTTCATCCGTTTCTTTCTCAAATGTTAATATGGGTTTCAAATCTTTCATGCTACTGCTGGCCAGACTTTTTTTTTCTTTTTTAAACCTCATAATAATGATGATGATGATGTCTGACGCTCTCAGACGTAGAGCAGCAGAGGAGAGATAATAGGCAACAGCAACTAATCAGAAAATGTGGCTCCTCTAAAATTGCTATATTTGTACGTACCAGTAACGAGTCAAAAACAGGGTGATTATTTTTTGCTCCTTTTTTAGCAACAGCTTTACCAGGTTTGCAGATGTTGCTGCCCAAGAAGACAAACGGTTGAAAAAAATACAAATTATGACCAGTGTACTTTCATTGTTTACACAGTAATGACAATCTCAATATTTTGTTGTGTTTCTTTGTTTTTTATGGGTCTTATCTTCTGACTGACAAGTAGTCCGTGACGGAGCCATCAAGTCCGTCTCATAATCTCCTGCTGCTGAGTGACGATCTCATAGATGCAACTTTACATTGAAGTGCTTTTTGTCAGAAATAACAACAAAATAGACACTGTAATGGAAAGTATTTTAGGAGAAAAACAGGTTATGTATTGGTTTGTAAATGGCCATATTTTTGGCAACAGGATTCTCTCTGACTGGGATTCATGTTGGAAGCTTACTCACTTTCATTTTCTTATAACTGGCAGTTGATAATGGTCAGTTGGTTGTGCAATTTCTGTTGCATTTAGTTCTACTAGTGCAGTGCCTGTTCAAAAGGCGCCCACTCATCCAAACAAGCCCGTAGTAAAATGATGAATAGATTGCATTGATAAAGCGCTTTTATCCAAAGCGAGTCCAAGAGTCTTTTTGTACTTTGTGTATACATGTGGTAGCTATGTATTTAGGCATTTTATCACATGCATCCTTGTAGATTTAGTTCAAGCTTGTTGAAGTTGGGTGAGTATTGTCTGTGAGGTTGCTCAGTGCAAGTCATTGCATACATCAGATTCTCTATTTTAACGTGGGTTGGGTCACTCATGGACGTTTATACTCTTATCCTAAAACCGTCCTGTTGTTTGGAGTAGTAGTTGTCTCAACCAAAGGTTCTTTAGCACTCTCACAACGTATGCTTCAGAAATCTCTTGTTATCTGGCTCAAATCATCATTCTTTCTTATCTCATGTCTCTCCCTGATACTAAAGAGCACACCTGCCTGGTGATGCTGCCATCACTATGCTCTGAGATAGAGATTGTGTTAAATGCATGATGGGTGAAGCCAGGTTTCTGTCTGATAGTGCTGTGCATTATAGCTGTAGAGCTGAACGTTTCATATCATCAGACTTCAGACTATTTTTTCCCTCATTCTTCATGTAATCCATGCTCTTTTACACACTTAGATTATTTACACACAGAGAATAATCCACAGATGTGAGATGTTTTAATGAGAGGGTTTTCAGACGTGTGAGGTAATTGAGGTAAGTGAGATTGTTGTTTTTCTATAAGCAAAGTTGAAGCCAAAGAAGTATTGTTTCACATGTTCTCACTTTCTAAGTAATGTCTACTGTACTCTGGTGAACTCTCCAAATAATTTAATACCCTCCCTCAGACCCAGTGCTGTTCCTAAATCATACAGGCTGATCTTTGCTCAAGATGACACTGATATTACACAGATGTTCAATTCTTTTTCTTTATTATTAGATGTTTAATTCTTCTACACTGTAAATCCAATAGTTTAAATTCTCCTGTGTGCAACCACTAAAAGACATTTGACATCCTGTCTCCGAACACACAAACACATTCACCTGAAACTGATTCTTTTGCACATTTTGAATTGATAATCAACACCACATTATGTACAAAGAGTCAAGAGTTTAACACTCTTTAAAACATCACCGTATTACACCGATAACACACTTAGCATTTTCACATTCTTGAAGAAAATATATATCTGAATAACAAGTATTTCACCACTCACCCCTAGTGGTACATGGCCATGCTGACAATTTTGGATTTGGTGAGGTTTTGAGATCTCCACTTCTGATCTGGCACTATCCCAGTACAATAGATGGAATTTAGTTTTCAGTGTGAAAAGAAAGGGGGGGAATCAGTAGCAGCTGCCTTTTCAGAAATGGTGTCCTAGTTAGTGGAGATAATCCATCGAGCTTGCAATGGGCACTTTTCATTGAGAACTACTTTTCTATTGTAAATAAATAAATAAGTAAGCTTGGTGAAGTCTGTCCGAAGTAACCATTGTTCCCAAAAAGAGATGCTGAGATTGTTTGTTTATTGACTCGTGGTGGCATCTGAAGTCTTAATGGTGGAGATCTCACACCCTCAGCAAATAACATTAACAGCACACGTTTTCTTAAATTCTGATTAAACCATTTTTTTACACTGAGATTGTTTTTATTATTCCAGGGAGCACTGGAGTACATAAGCTGTGATTCTGAAATTTAAATATTCCTGCTTAAAGCTGCACTAATCAATATTTTTTATGTTAACATTGTATCAAATGAGTGTGATGAGTGTAGTGTGAAAGGGGTCACTCGTAGCGATGAACCTAGAGAGCGTTATCACCCAACTCTGCAGTTCCCCTCAGCTCTACGCTACATGGCATTTTTAGTGTATTGCGGTTTACTCTCACAGCTCTCATGTGCATTGTTTTCAGCCACAGTAGAGTTGTTTTCAGGATTTGATCAATCCACTGTAAACTACGTGCTCAATCCCAAACAGCATACAGATACAGTTAGCAACTAGCTGGTAAACAAAGTAGAGCATTTAGCAGCTAAAGAGCCATGTATTTCCCTCAGGAGTTGGTGGAGACCAAAACAGAGCTAAAAGGAGATTGAGAATTGTCACTTGCATTCTTCAGGTGGCCAGAAACAAGACTCTAAATGGATGCTAATGTTTAGTTTAGTTTAGTTTAGTTTAGTTAGTAGTTGCTTGGTGTCTGGTGAATGTGCACATAAGCAATTGTTTGCTAACATGTTTGCTTATAATGTGATAACAACAGGTCAATGTTGTGTTTACAGTTTGTTGTGTTGACCCCAACGTAAGTGACCAAAAAAACAAACCATGCTGTTTTAAAGATAATTTTGGCTGATGTCTACTACTGCGTTTAGCCAGAGTCCAAATTCTAGAAACTAATCTTTTCTGAATCCACTGCCTTCCAATTGATATAAAACTGATGTACATGAGCTCAGTTGCTGTTGCTGTGATATAAAGAAAATCCTACATGAAGTGTATGCACTGCTCTATCAAGTTCAAGTATTCTCTTAGTATCAAGTTTCTCTCTTCACACAATAGCATGGTACCGACAAATATTATCCTTCCCCATTTGTTACGGTCTGTCCCTCTTTGATAGCTTCACTGATGAGTCCAAAAATCACAATAGAGTTTTGATCAAAGACTCCCGTGCCTTTTGAAAAACCGAATCCTGTGGCAGTGATGTGTGTAAAAAAACTGTGCTCTATGTCTCTGTCCCTCAGGTGAGCACCTGCGTGTCTGTCCTCAGGGATACACCTGCTGCACATCTGAGATGGAGGACAAACTCAACCAGCAGAGCAAACTGGAGTTTGAGAACTTGGTCGAGGAGAGCAGCCACAATATGAGGACGACATTTGTCTCAAGGCATAAAAAGTTTGATGGTAAGCTAAATTTATCTATTTGACATGCAGAGAATGAAATACATTTTAATTTGTATCCCAGACTCCTTCCACTTTTAGTAAATCAAGACACACTGTCAAACTTGGAAATGCAGAATGATATAACAATTAATAATTACTGGCTGTTACTGTGTGAGCATGTCTTTTTTCATACACATGGTCCTCTTCTTCTTCAGTACAGTGCTTTTTATCTTTATCTTGGCTCATACCAGCTACAGTATGATACATACTCACAAGTCTGTCTAACAAGTCATAATTTCTGCTGTTCCACACTTACATACATAGACTATATAGGCCTGTAACAATTATCACATAATTGTCAATTTTTTTTAACATAATCACAGTATCTTTGTTTAACCGCAATTAATTGCTAACATAAGCTAAGGTCTTAAGGCGTATGACTTGTAATCGTTGATTTTGTGTAGGTATGCCAAATTGTAATTATATAAGTGATTGTTGGTTGGACTATATATTTTTATTATTATTTAAATTGTTAGTTGTTGGCACTTGACCCTATATGCGTTCATAGCAACAAAAATGACAAGTGGGGATACAGTTGAATAAGGTTTTATAATAATAATGAGGCATTTTTTTACTTCATTACATTATCTTAATCACATAACAGTGATATACTGCTAAAGATGGTTCCTGGAATTCATTCTAAACTTTAATTTGTTTCAAAAAGTAATAAATAAATACTTTTTTTAAAAATTTGACTGAAAGAGACAATTATATTGTTAATCGCAATTATTTCTGAGATAATTAATTGTACAGCAACATTTCGAAATGTTACAACTCTAAGACTATATGCTTTTTCTGACTGACTAATGGGATGCTCTGGCAATGCTCAGTGTGTTGGTGCTTTGTGCAACTTCTCCCAACATGAATTTACTCACATACTGACTGAACAAGACAGTGCTAATGTGGCTTTCTAAAGAAAAAATGTTATTGCAGTTCTGTATGCTTGAATGCAAACCTGTCTGTAAGACTAAAGTCATGGTGCACAGTATTAGGTCAAGGTGCTACAGTGCCTTCATGCCACTTATACAGTCAGTGCTTAGTCTGGTCTTTGGCTCTCTGTTTTCATAATTAGTCAGTTGCTTAATTTAAAATTATATTTAAAAAAAAAAAAGTCTCAGGTACATATGATCCACTTCAGTGAGTAGAATCAAAGTGTCCGGTTTTGATCAAAAAAACATTTTCCTTGACAGTAAATACAACATTTGTCATACATGCTGTTGAAAAGATCAGTGAGTTGTAGCCGTGACCCTATGTACCAGAAAAATCTACGAGCCTTTTCTGTCCCTCAGACGTCTGCGATTCATGTCAATGTGCAGATGGGAGAGGAAATGCAGATCCCTCAATATGAAAAGAGAGATGCTAATGAATGTTGAATCAGGACATTTTCTGTGGTCCTTGGCATGTCTGAAATCCACTAAATGTTTTTCTCTTTATGTGATATCAAGTGCGATAAACAAACTGAAAACTGTGTACTGGCACCAGAAAGGATATAGCTGGAATAAGAAATGTGGACGTTTCATCTGGCTAAAAACCATCAAAAATAGTTTCTTTTAAGTTTGTTACTGCTGAGTGTTAAATGATCCATCTGTCAGGTTGGCAGTACACTGAGGACAGTACCTGAATGTCCCTGGATCTACAGTTTGATAGCTAATGTTTGAATTGGTAGTATTAGTTTATCAGTATGATTTTTAAACATAGTTTAAAGAGCTGATACGTTTTGGATGCTTGAATAAATAATCTAGATAATACAGTATATCCTATCCCAGTTTACTTTACCTGCATTTACATGAATGGGACATTTACCAATTTCAATCACATACAGAAGTGTTATTTCCAATTTTCATTGGTCTCACTATTACGGATGCAAGGTTACAGGAGATGGCCCGAGCCAATCCTACGGATCGTTATCTGGTCCAATCCAGGCATATTTTAATGGATCGGTATCGGCTAAAATAAAGCAGATCAAATTCCGATCCGTTCTTCACTGTACTCTACTGTGTTTTGGTCACATCCGCCTGCTAGTGTTGCAACACTGCTCTCCTTTACTGTACATCAGCCTACTGTACAAGTATTTCCTGCATATGCAAGTGAAAATTAGAGTGTGAATAATTAGACACTGACGTTGACAAAACCCTAGTCTCGCATTGCCAGACCTTCCTCCGCAATGCTGCGGAGGAGGGTCTAGCTAGTCCACACAGCATTCGGGGATGGTTTATTGGCATTTCTTTAAACCAATCACAATCGTCTTAGGTGGTGCTAAGCGCCGGACGGAGCCACGGTGCCGCTGCAAAATAGCTTCGGGAAGGAACTTGTTTTGGTGGAACGTGCACGTTCAAAAGTTGTTTTTGTTGTGCAACAGAAGACTCAGATTGGACAGATAGTCTAGCTAGCTGTCTGGATTTACCCTGCAGAGATCTGAGGAGCAGTTAACCATAGTCCTCATAAATCGAACGGAGTGTAAAATTACAACACAAAGAAAGCGGAAGGTAACGGACATCCGGCCGGAAAAAGTGACATCCGGCGAAATTTCCGGCGACACCGGACAATCCCGGAAGTAGAACGTCGTCGATATAGACTTTCAAAACGCTAACAAATCTCTCCTCTCTCTTTCTCGTTAGCAAAGAGCAAGGTGCAAAACATTCAGGTAGCAGCTCGTCATTTTTAGCCATTTAAAATGACGTACATCGCTGGAGGCAGGTCATATCAGCTGTCACTTACTAATTCTGTGAGTACCATGATGGAAAAATAAACTTGTCTGTTGTTTGGTTAAAGTGAGCTGTGTAGCCGTTGTCTTTACTGGACCAAAGATTATTTGGCAAGAAGCTCCGCTCTGTAACACCACTGTACAACTGTGAGTTTTTGCGGTAGCTCCCAATGCACCAACGGACTGATCCGCCTTCTCGCTAGCTGATCGTGTCATGACAATTTCAGTCACATTCTGCAATTAAACTTTCATTCACATTATATCATTAATTTAAGCTTTCAAGCTTAATATTTTAGAACCAGGCCCTTCAGCATTTGGATCAAGAAGCTCATAAAAAAATAAGGTGTGTCAGATTAAATATATTATATTAAAAAAACTGTTAGTTGTAGCCTGTATATTTTCAATTGATATTTAGGTAAATATAAGTACTAGATCGGACTCTGTATTAAATGACTCAGATTGTGATATGGGGCCAAAAAAACTTGGATCGGGACATCCCTAAAGCTTACAATAATAAACCCTCTGTATTAGCAGTAAGAGTCTTTACAGTGGTGTCTTATTATTGTGTACTTTTAATTGTTTGATTTAATAATAATAATAATACATTGTATTTATATAGTGCTTTTTCTTTTTTATCTTACTGCTTTTTATCTAATTATGACAATAGGGCATCCACTATCTACTGTATGTTATTTAAGCAGTCCTAAAGGAATCCTCATTTTAACGCACAGCAAGAGATTTCAAGATTAAGTTTATTTAAAGTTGAGGGAATACGTTACTTTAAAGGTTACACTTTGCAAGGTCTTAGTTCCTAAACACTTTAGTGTCATTAGTGTTAGGTGCACCGGAGAACTCCTGATCCTGCAGACAATGCAAAGAAGTTGAAGCACACCATTTTCTGCATTTCTGAAAGAAATGTGTGGAAGTTCTGTTTTAGGTGCTCATTTCAACCAATATTCTTCAACTTATAAAAGTAATGTTTCTGTATGTTTTCTCTCTCACTTGAACTAAGCTGGAATGAATGCAGAAAAAAACTGTACTGTGCTCTGTTGTCTTTGTATCATACACATGCATACAGTTTGCAACAAAAGGCAAATATATAAAATGGAATCTCATTTGAGAATGTATGGAATTTATGAATCTTAAATCCTGTTATTGATCACATGAAATAATAATAAAAACATACAAGAAACTCAAACAGATTTGAAGGCGTTTCTGAGGAATGGACTTGGGACTAGAAATAACCAATAATTACAACATAAAGGTTCAGCTCCTCTTCTGTAAAACTTTTAATTGGTAGCCATAGGTTATGCAAGCGTTGCCGGATTGTTTGAAATGTGCAGTAAAATGCTTTAAAAGCTGTATTGCAAAGTATTTTACTGCATTAATAGCATTATTTTGAAGACAAGGCCTCTGGAACAATGTCCATATATCTGTGCAGTTATATAGTGACACTGGTGACACAAATCACTTATGTAATTCCATCTTCTACACATGCCCATATTGCCAGGCCACTCAACATCACATTCCTTCTCCTCGCGTTAAGCTCTCTCTAACTCCATGGGGTTTGAATCATCCCTCATCAATTTTACATGCCCTCATTTCTGTCCCCAGTTATTTATAGGGCCCTATTATGAAAACCTTAACTTACTTTTTGATTACTGACTGCTTTCCCTGGAGGCCTGTGGGTTTTGATGCATTATTGAGTAATCCTGAAGCCATAAATGACTGTTGCACACTAGAATTAAGGTTTGGGTATTCTGAATGTCCAATCATCTGGCAGAGAAATATTTTCCTCCATCTCTAAGTGTGCATTGTATTCTCCTAGAGAGACTTGGAGTCCGGCTATATTCAAGTCCAATTGATACACGTGAAACGCACAACCAACTTTGCAGTATTGCAACTCTGCATTTCTTTGTCTCAGTACCACTCCTAACAGGTTTGTTTTCATTAGTCTCTGAAAGCATTAGTGTTCTCTTCTCTGGCTTAGTGGGTGCCTTAAAGTAACCTGAATTAAGGAAAAGAAACATTTACAATATCTGTGTGTGAGAGAAAAAGCTGCAGAGCTGGAGAAACACTAGATGTGTGAATAAGGCAGAGTTGAATCACATCTGTTAAAGTCCTGGTAAGCAAAAATAAATTTGTTCAAAGTCTGTCACAACACAGTAAAATGTGTTATTAACCACCCAGCCAAATTTAACGGGTTTATTATGCTTTTTTAGGATTCTTCACACCTTTTAGTGTGTTATATAGTTTTTTGTGTATGTAATAGTATAAAGTTCAAAAAAATGGCTCGCCCACATTCCTGTTTGAAATTCCTCAATAAATTATGTCATTGATTGAGAAAGCAAGGCCAGTTTTTCAAATGTGCCCATAGGTGGCTTGCTTGAATTTGGTTAACCAATCACAACAGAGTGGGTCAGCTGACCAATCAGAGCAGACTGGGATTTTCAGGAAGGCAGGCCAAGAGCTCAGACAGAGGGCCAGATGTACTAACGCTTTTGCGCCCACTTCAGGCGTATTTCTTTCGCAACGTGCGCATAAAAGCATGGCGAGGTATGTACAAACAGGCCGCACTGAGGTAAAAGCGCAGACTGCCTGTCGCGGGAACTGAAAATGGCAAATTGCGCTTTTCCGTGTCATGCATATACATTCATGGGAGGGTCAAGGGGAAAGTGGGAGTTTCCCATAAAGAGATGGGAGGAGAAGCGTAAAGTGTGCCTAATTATGTATTCCGCGGTATGTACAAAAACCGCCCGTGAAAGCGCGCCTCTATTTTGCAGTGAAAATCCTCCGCCTCTTAAAAGCAGTTGTAAACCTGGAAGCGGGTTACCTCACATATGCCTCCTGGTGAAATGGCAGCAGTAATCTGAGCAAGACAAAGACATAGGCCAAGGAGACTATGCTGAAAAGATTTTTGCCACAAGGATCACACTTTTTCAGTTGAGTGAACACAAAATCATTAAGCGTTACAGATTAAGCAGCCATGGAATATTACAGTTACTGGAAGAAATCAAAGATGACATTGAATCTCCGACTCAGCGTTCACATTCCATTCCAGCAGTTGTTAAACTCCTCGCTACATTACAAATATTGGCATCAGGATAATTTCAAACAGTCATAGCATCAGCAGTGGGAATATCGCAGTCTGCACTCAGCCGTATCATAGCACCAGTACTTAACGCTTTGCTACATCACAATTTACGGTATAGTAATTTACGACGTAAGCTGAAGTATCACAGCGTGCGCTGTCTGCTGGTTGGCCATGGCACTGATAACGCTACTTTCGCAAATGTACGTACATCTGGCCCAGAGTGTTTCAGGTAGAAGCATTGGAGCAATGTCCAGTATAAGAAACAATAGGTTTTTTGAACATCAAAGCATGTAAACCTATTCTAGGAGACCCCAATGTTGGGAATTGGTAGGCGTACAGATTAAATTATTGGCAATTTATCAATAAAGTTATGAATATGTGTATTCATAACTTTATCAAATTGACAAACAATCAAAACGGGGCACCACCCTGGAATCAGGGACCAATAACTGAGCTGTGAACAGTCTCATAGGTGGTGTTCCCTTTTAAAATACAGATCTTGGGGCGACCTCTAGCTCACCCAGTAAGAGTGTTCGCCCCACGTAGGCTGAGTTCGCCCCACGTAGGCTGAGTCCTTTGCAGTGGTGCGGGTTTGAGTCTGACCTGCTGCCCTTTCCTGCGTGTCTTCCCCCATCTCTCTCCCCCTTTCCTGTCTATCCACTGTCACTGTCTAATAAAGGGGGGAAAAAATACAGATCTTAATTAATTTATTTGGTATCTTTTAAAGGAACAGAAGGGTGAAATTCGAGCACTAACCTGTTCAACCAGCAGTTATTACAAAAAATACACAAATAATCACAAACTGTTATTTAAAGTATAATATAATTTATTTAACTTTCAAATTATTGTCAATCAATATTTCTTCAATCAATAAACCTATATACTTGTTACAAACTACAACAAAAGCAAAACAAACAGACATGTAGCAGACGTGTGTGTGTGTGTGTGTGTGTGTGTGTGTGTGTGTGTGAGAGAGAGAGAAGAAGAGGGGGGAGGTGACGGGAGGCTCCGCGAGATTTGAGCTCTTTGTAGTTCAGTACAAAGACTAGAAAACAACTATTACAACAATTAGAACCATAACTTAACACATAACACACACATAAAAAAGGCACTCAAATGTATAAAACTAAAAAAAGACACACAAGACCACAAACAAACAAAAAAACTACAGCTATTCTGAAATTCCAGAACACAGTACGATGCCTGTTGGCCAGTAACCTTTCCCCTCATACCCCATTTCTTCCATTAGTGTCCTGTATCATAACCAACAACAATGTACAGGTGCATGAACAGAAATGAATTACACATGATTACAATAATACAGTACCAATACAATAATGAATGGCTACAACATGAACGCAGAAACTTCTGCTCGTTTTCAGCCCGAAAGTGGATCAGCTGCGGGTTTCCTCAGGCGTCCCTGTGTGATACAGGACGGTAAATGTAAAGCACGTAACGATGTCTCCAAAGCAAGTAGTGTTATGCACTGATATCAAACGAAATTCGCTGCTAATGGAGTTTAGTTAAAACTGTAGACATGCATGGAGTCCATTCAAGGCAGAGAAATGCAGGACTGTTTTAAATCAATTCTTTAAGCCAAAAATACTTACATTTATGGGTCTCTCTGGTTAATCTGGTCACCATTGTTGCCGTCTGCGCAGTGGATTCTGGGTACTCCTGGCTTTCAAGTAAGCTCGTGACTTTGCTTAAAACTAAGGGGTATCTACCCCTTCCCCTTAGCCCTACCTTTCGATCAAAATGAGAATTGGGATAGCCCTACTCTCACGTGAACATGCAAAACTAAGGGGAAGGGGTAAGACCGAGAAATGAGACACAGCCTAACTAGCCTGGATGAGTGCAACTCTTTCCTACTTCTAGAGGGGTTTGTGTTGTGTCAAACTGACTCACTTATGAAGTTGTTTTTGTTGGCATCCGAAGACAGGCCTGCTGACTCGATGACCACGCGTCTTGAGCGCCCTCCGCTCCGGTTCGGCGTTCCAGCTTCATGGACCGCCAACACACAGGGGTGCAGCTCCAGCCTATTGTTGACTCCGCAAGTTTGTGCTCCTTCTTGTAGTTCAGGTTTTAAAAGGTGTATTTACAAAGGTTTGTGTTGTGGGAAAACAAGAATAGTCTTTCAACTTCTTCATCTTCAATCAGAAACAGTCTTTCTCTCGGTTTGTTTCTCCAATAGTTTTCCATGTGGCAGCGTGGCTCTCCAGCCTCAGCCTGCAGCAACCTTTATTTAACAGCCTTGGATTAATAATAATAATAATAACATTTGAATGATCTGAAATGCATACTAAACTCTCTGAAATAAGACTTTCACCTTAAATTTCCTCTTAAATAGCTTTAGGGAATAACAGTTCTCTATCTCATGACAATGTAATCCCTATATCATTTTGACAGGATTGGAGAGCAGTTTGACTCATTTGTATATCCTGTATTACCTTTCTGTTTGTTCTTTTTGTATGGTAGATGCTCATTAGGTTCGGTTTGGTTGATGTTTTTCTGTGGAGACCTCAGCAGGAGATTAGTGTGTGTGGTTGGTTGACTAAAGTCTGGGTTGAGCAGCAGCCTTGAATGACTGAGCTCTTTGATCCTGCCCCAGTAGAGCTTCTCCACTCAATGTTGAAAGCCGCAGTGCCCCTCATTCACTTCAACAATCCCTTATTCACACCCGACTTAAACCAAGACTGACTCGAAACACAACACCCCGTTCTCTCTAATCTGTGGTCTCTACAAATTCACAAGCTCCTAGTGGACTGTGTAAGACACCAAACACACAAGGCAAAAAAACTCTATTTCAGTTATTGCATTCCAGAGATACATTCTGTATCTTTAACATTTTAGTTCAAGAAGAAATGCCTCAGAGATGAGGAATTTTGTCTTTTCGGCTTTTATTGGAAAATAAAAGAAGTCATCTTTTCTTCTGTCAGATAGAGATCAGCAGACACATTTTTTCCTGGGCTTAATATTGAATTATATCTTGATTGTTTGTATGTTAATTGTTAGTGTATTAAAGTTGTTGGTGCACCATAGAATACTTATTGAATAATATGAAGAATACGCACATTTTCTATGCATGAAAGGGAAATAAACGACCTAAAATATTCGACTCGTCATAGTCAATTCTTTAGTTTTGTGCATGATACTGTGACCTCTTTTAAACAAACAGAGGAGAAAGCAAAGCTTTGATAGGAAATCATAGAGTGATGAGTCACAGTCAACAGTGCACTTCAAAATCGACCCCATTAGAAACAACAGAGGGAAAGATGGGGATCTGTGAATCAACATGTTGTAACTTAATATCTCAACAGTAACGCCTCATGGAGTAATGGACAATCATTTTCCTTCAATTTAAGCACATTTTCTGCTCATAAAAACCTTTTTATTTAATGTAGTTGGTGAACCATTAAACACTTTTGATCTTTCATATCCAATCAATAAAGCTTGCAGCTTTAGCTTTGTGAGCACTGCTGGTTTGTGCATTGCGAAAGGCAATATTGCCATATTCACTTCACCTTCAAATAAGGATTAATGAAGCACTACAATTAACCAAAGACCTTATTTTGAATGTAAATTAGTCTGCATTATAGTCAAATAATAGCTTCTAATTATGAGGTCTAGAAATACCTTAAATTGGGCTTCAGTAAGAGATGAATAGACACAGTGTTGGGTCCATTCAAAAAATAAAACCATTATATTCAAAATGCTCTAGATATGAATGTGCAGTTTTTCAGCCCATTTCCCCTGAACAGCGCAAAAACTCAAAAGGCTAAACAACAACCTTGTACCTGAAAAACACTTAAATGCTAGCTTACATTTCAAATGTTTAGAATCCATACTTACTACATACATACTAAATTAATTTGTTATTATAGTAAAATTATTTTAGAAAAAAAATATCATGTACCCCCTGCAGTACTTCAATGTTATCCTAGGGGTACTAGTAACCCCATCAGAAACACTGGTTTAGGCATTATAAAAGCCTAAACAAGGGCTATTATTGTCTTTGTTGTCTATTAAATTAGAATCTGACTTTCAGAGTCAAGCTTTCTTTAATGCTGGATGCAAAAACCAAAACGATTCTTCTTCCTGAGCTTCATCATGTTTATGGCTATAGTTTCATCTGGGTGACAGTGAATAAACACAACCTAGTAAATGTTATGACAAATATTTTTATTTTATATATATATATATATATATATAAAACCTCTGGTAATCTACTAACTTCCCCAGACATCACAAACTCAGAGTCCTTACATTTATTATTCATGTTTGACATTCATTGGAGAACTTACCAAGTAAAAATGTGAAAATACCCACAATCCATAGCTGACATCAAGTGGTTACATCAAAACACGATCTCAAAGGTCCTCATTATGCTATTTCACCCCAGTTCAGCTCTGAAGTTTTGAACTAGAATTATAATTACCCGTTTTTGTCATAACAAGCATTATATTACTTTTAGGAAATTGAACAATTTGTTCACGTAAAAATGTTGAGACATCATCTTTAATATCCTCAATGTGAAAACTTCTGTCTGTTTTGCTTCTGCTACCTTAAATTATAGTTACTTTACTCATTTAATTACGCCCTGCACAAGCTGCACTGCTGCAGTCTGAGTACTTGGGTTTGTGGACTGATTTATCCTTTGTGCATAATATAATAGCGAACATTATTAATTTATCCTATGAATACATTTAATAAAGAGGTTACACTTGATACACAGTGGAAGATTCTGATGAGATTTGGCCCCATTTAGACATTACATTCTAGTTGAAAGTTTGGCTGCTATAGCCCACTGGACAGTAATTTGGCAGAGGTAAACTTGCTAAATACATTGGGTTCTGTGGGGGCCTGGGCACTTATTAGTCCACAATGTGGAGAGTATCTGTAATCATACTCAAGTTAATTCATAAGATAAACTAAACTAAAAAATATATATATAGGGCTGTCAAAATAACGCGTTCATTTCGATTAATTAATCTGAGAAAAAATAGCGCGTTAAAAAAAATAACGCAGATTAATCCATTCCATATTGACGTTTGACCCGGAGCCGTTCTAGCCACCATTCGACTGTAAAATGAAGGAGGGAGACAAGAATGTGCTGCCTGGATCATTGATTGGAACATTTACTTCCATTTACTTTAATCCTGCCAACCCTGGCTACCGAAATCTGGTGCCACTGATATATCTGCACTTCTCTCTGATGCTCTGAAACAGACGTTACAGGAAACACAAACACCGCTGCACATGACGCTAGTTAACACTATACTCGACAGCAGCTAACGTTAGCCTACTGCTAGCTAGTAGCTGGATTAAACACTAATTTAAACATTAACATTAAACATTAAAATGCTGACAGCTAACGCTAAACGTTGTAAAGTTTTGACTGTGTTTTACTGTAGAGGATTCAACACCGGGATGTAACAATCTGCAGCTGCCGTCGGAAAAACAACACAGCCGGTGCGTTCAATGAAACTGGTATTTGGCATTTGAAGTTATTGTAATTGTCCGTTTCCCATCTGGTGGTTGTTTTTGTCGTTCAACAACAATTTGCTAGTGAAATAAGTTATTGTTATACATTATTATTAAATTATTTAATTTTGACCAAATGGCCTTAGCAATAAACAAGCCGTTCTTTAATGTCACCAACTGTTGTTTAGTACCCTTTTTTTTCTTTTCTTTTTTTACTTTCTTAAAAAGTATCGGTTCAGGCACCGTTAATTATGTATGCGATTAATTTCGATTAATTAATCACAGAGTATGTAATTAATTAGATTAAATATTTTAATCGATTGACAGCCCTTATATATATATATATATATATATATATATATATATATATATATATATATATATATATATATATGTATAATATAACTGCTACCCATGGTGGTTGCTATATTTTTTAATAAAGTAACAGAGCTAAGAAATGCATAGTTTGTTTTAAGGATTTCACTGTAAAAGGAAAGCCAAGGGGTCATTCAATTCAAAGGTCCTCTTGGGAACATCAGTGCTCTTTCATGACAATCTGCCTTAGATTTTTACATCGCATCAACAGATATTCTCCGTGCAAAGTCAACATCTCGGTGTGAGGGTGATTCTGGAGCAAAAGCTAATGGAATGTCCAACAATGAAAATGTTTATCCTCTGGCGATGTGGTCAAAACATGTCCCTCTTCTAGGACAGACAAACATGTAAAAGATGTTGTATGTTCGGACAGAAATAAACAGGGGTGGGATAACATAACTGTGCCATGTATTCCATGGGTTAAAATTGTTGTCGAGGGCAAGGGTCATCCTTCTTTTTTTGTCTTGATTTCCCTTATGACTTTCTATAGGTTGCCTCTTTGCCAAATATAGAATTAGTTGTTATATGAATATACTACTATAACTAGGTGGCATAAAAGGTGGCCTGTGGAGTTTTCTTGTAAACAAATAAAAGTTATGTTTACATTTAATGTTACTCACTAAAACATATTGTGTGTATCATTGAGGTCTAACAAATGTGATTTGTCTTTAAAAGTTTGAAACCTGCATTGTTTACATCCACGTTTACTAAAAAGCAGTCTTCTTCTTTCCTAACTTTGTTGGCACATTGCTGCATATTTTGGCGCAATACAGTCACGTGTCGATCAGTAGAATAGTGTGACACCACTGGGAGGAATGTGTTTTACGTCACCCACGTGCATGTGTGCGCACATGTGCATCCTTGTGTTTATGCATGAGACAAACAAAACGGGGGCCCATTCATAGAAAAAAACACAACTAAAGGTCAAAACTACTTAAAACTGACCAGTAGTGACATTTTTGTGTCACTTCAGTTTACAAATATTACATATAAGCAACCCCACATACTGGGCTAAAACGTAAAATTTCACTAACCTGCTTTAGTAAATAACTAAGACGAGTCAAATTCAAACATACAACCCAAGTCAATTTTATTTGTATACCAATAAAAAGCTGCTGATAACTGGAGTCAAATTTCTTGCATGCAAAAGCACACTTGGCCAATTAAACTGATTCTGATTCTTTTTCTGATATCATACATCACAATCGTTACACACCTGAATTGGATAAGGAAAATTAAAGAAAGCGTGACTTTGCCCTTCTGACACTAAATTATACACCTCCTAGTACAGGACGCATTACACATAATAGAACGGTATTGCAGTATTGCAATTACACCTTTAAAATGTATAATGTTTTTAAATGTATGGGTAACATTTTTTTTAATGTATTTTATGTTTAAACACACTGCACACTAGCACGGAGACAGATTTCTAAACTGCGCTTTCTGTCCTTGAAGACTCGAAAGAAAAAAACAGTGACAACATTTTTTAGTGGTTTTGAAACGGTGACTTTTTCAAACCATGGTATACCTTGAAACTGGTAAACGGCCTACATTACACAGGCTAAAACAAATGTACAGGACACCACAGGACTCTGTGACCATCTGATGGTATGAGAACGTTATAACACAGGAGATTACAGTAAATTACACACAGGGCAGGACACCGGTGAGGACAGGGCATACTTTGATTTCACCCCTACAGTCCAGTGATGTGGCTGAATGCTCTGTGACAGTTGCATGTCAATTTCCAATGAAATCTAAAACCATGTGGACATGCAGTTCCTGGAAGTGTTCATAAATAAATAACCTCTGTTTTGGTGCCCCTGTGTTATCCTAAGTGAATGTCAGGAAGACTGTAATTCTCTGAGGACGGAGGGAAAGGGGTCTGTCCAGCAGTGCTTTAGCTGAGAGTTGGTGGCAGCCTCCATCATCTGGCACAGGCTGCAGCCCGGTGTCACTTTTGTACTTCAGGATGGATGGCTCTGTATGGCCTGGACACTGTTAATTTTGTCCCACTGGTGAGCTTCAAGGAGAGGCTATAAGAGGCATACCTTTTTCACAAGCCACAGTAGCAAAAATGAGAAGGAAATCCGTGGGCCTGGTGCAATGTGATTCTTCTTTTCAATATATTTATTACATTTAAACTTTCTGTCACATATTGAAACATATACACTGTGAAAACTCAATTACAAAAAATCCTGTGCTTGGGATATTGAGTTTGCTCGGGCTACAGCTGAGATCATGCCGTCTATTGAGACTGATGAAAAATGTTTCCCTCCTCCTGCAAAGGTGGCGATATGCCTCCCTCATAGATCCCCACTGTTCCGTCTCCTTTTGATCTCCATGCATCATTTAAAAAATTGACTGAATGGTTGGCATAATTTTTAGTTTAGCACTTATACGTGTAATGAATATGTACATTTTAAAACCTGATTATGAGATACATCAGATAAGCTGTCTATGTATACAGTACCCTAACTATAGGAGCATTTTGACATTTTATTAAACAAAAGCAAAGGGTTAAGGTAGTGAAGATTTTGCAGGATATGTCTATTAACATTTGTGCTGAAAACGGACTACATTGAAATTAAAGAGGGGTTTAATGTGCTTAAGGGTTAACACTTAAAATGTAGAATGTAGGGTAAATTATGGTTTGGTAATATCAGACATTAGAAGGCAATTATTATTCAAGAAGCTAGTTATTGTTGGTAAATTGCCTATACATAGTGTATGAAATGATAATGTAAAGTGTTTTCTTTAAATAATTGTAGGTACAGTATGAGGATCACATAATCTGTCTGTGGCCACAGCATGGGTGTGCATCTAATAGCCCATGGTTCATTTCTAGAAAAAAAACAGAATAACATAGCTGTACAAAAATACATTTTTACAACAAATAAATAATAAAAACAATAATTTTGACTGAAGAGCCTTAAATAAATGCACTCCATTTGGATTTGTGAAGATTTAATGTTTTAATAAAAACAAAATGGAATTAAACTACATATTAAGAGTCCATTAATCAGGTTATGGCTAAATGGCTGTAGAGCACTGCAACATTATGTACAGCAACATGATTCTGACCCTGTCAAAGGAAGTTATAATCAGAATATGGATCCCATGTGTGAACTTGGTGTTGTTTGCCTGTTTCATCTGAAAGATCTGTACCAAAACACACACTTGCACACACCTACTTAAAATGTCAGTCCCACCAATCAAAATCAGAGAATCATATTCAATTGGTCAAAAGAAAAACACTTGAAATAAATTAAAAAGCTGTATTGACTTTAAAAACGTAAGGCAGGCTAAAACTGCAATATTCTCATACAACGTCTACCAAACTTCCTTGAGTGAATGTATGAGTAACCACAACTGTGTCGTGTCTGGCCATGGCTGCAGTTCTGTTCTTGCCAGACAAAAGCTAACCATTTAAGAAATTACACAGTAACAAGGGCAGAAACCAACAATACACAGACTGTGTTTGTTTTTTTTACTTCTGAGAACCTCAGTGTCCTCACTCAAAAAAAAAAACTCTGCAGGATGGATTAGTCTAACAAAGCTCTGCATGGAAGCTTTCATAGGAAAAGGCACTCCAACAGCCAGGTTGAGACAAAGCTGCTTATCCACGGGGTCACAGTAATGCAATGGTGTGTGCAGCCAATTTGCTCCTTGCTATTCAACGGCTCTGAATATTAACCATGGGAGGAAATCACTTTGATTTTCTGAGCCTTGCTAATTGACTTCTCCAGTGCATATTAACACTGAACTCAGATCTTGGAAGACGCAGAGACGCCCTCAGCAAAGGTGGATTCTGTAAATATAATTAACTGAACTGTAGCTTTGCCCCCGAGTTTTGGCATAGAGCCAAGTCTGAAAGAAGTTAAGTTGGTAACTGCTTTATGTGTTACTAGTCATAATTAATTACATCACTACTTTACCGGGGGTAATGGTCCAGGCAGTGTCATTAGATTGCAGGGCCAACACATGTTTCCATTGGCAACTCTCCTGGTGAGGTTTCACAGTATTATAATGAATTTGTATATTGTAGTAATTATATTGTTTGCTGTCATTATCTATCTATAGAGCTCAACAGTGACCGCCCACTTGTTGAACGGCTCTGGTTCCGGAAGTGACTTGTCCAATTCAATATCTCTATTGATGTTTAAAATTATTCTTATATAAAGAGTTTTAAGTCGAGAAACCAAGCCAACCAGCTACGAGTTGAATCGTGACCATGAAACATTTGATTCGACGCAAAGATACAAGAATGTGTACATAAACTATATAATTCAGTGGTAGCAGCTCACTTGCCGTTTGCGGGTGAGGTAAACAGTTACAGAGGTAATGTTACTTCATAACCAAAGTCAAGCCACTAAAACCTGACAAAAAAGACGTCACTAAAATGTAGTAGTATAAAAATGCTTTATTTTCGTTGCTTTCCACCCTCTCTGTCTCTCTCTCAAACATAGACACAGACACACACACACACACACACACACACACACACACTCACACCTGGCTGAGTCCGTCTCCGTACCTGGTCAGGTTCTGGTGGTTGATTAACACATATTTTTGTGGATTGGCTCTCATAAAAAAAACAGATGGGTGCGACTGAAACACATCACTGAGGACTTGGAGTAACTGCAAAGCTGAATTCTTAATCATTTAACCATGGGTTAAAGCAACACTAAAGCACTTTTCCCACTTCAGTCCCCCTACAGGTTGGAAGCGGAATTGTCCATTACATTACATTATGCAAGTTTGCCAGATCGGGTAGCGGATCTGTAGTTCGAATGACACATAATGAGACATTACGACAGCGGTAATGGACAATTCCGCTTCCAACCTGTAGGGAGACAGAAGCGGGAAAAGTTCTTTAGTGTTGCTTTAAAGTGGGCCGGAACAATCGGGGAACTGCGCTCTGACAACCCAAATTAATAAGTAAGAGGGTCAGCGGCAACTAGGTCAACGTTGAAATAATTTGAACTTTAAGCGCAGCGCAAAGTGGCAAATCCGAGTGGTGCCCGACGCCAGGGGCAGCGCAGCGCAGCACAGCCCATAGTTGGGCGCCACTGCCCTCCCCACAGGAAATCAATGAAACGGCCGGTGCAAAGCTGTTTTGCTGTCATGTGTAGGCGGCTTTAAGCAGTGATAAGGAGCAGCTACAGAGGCCTCACTTCTTTCTAACTTCACAGACTTTTTCAAACCTGTAGCCTTCAGCCCCAACCAACGTGACTTAAGTGACATGACTTGAGTAAATTTATCCGATTTTGCGCAGCTCCCTCTGGAGTCACACAAGACTTTATATAACTTTATTCAGTGGATTTCCCCTTTGAGGACAAACAAGGCCATGCTTTTAATGATTAAGGTAATTATTTAAATAATCATAAAGTCATCATTGATAACAAGGATCTGTCTGATTCAGCTCCAAGCTAATATCCTGGGGGAATGTAGGTGCTTACATGTACTCATATTCTGTTATCCATCCATCCATCTTCATCCGCTTATCCGGGGTCGGGTCGCGGGGGTAGCAGCTCCAGCAGCGGACCCCAAACTTCCCTTTCCCGGGCCACATTAACCAGCTCCGACTGGGGGATCCCGAGGCGTTCCCAGGCCAGGTTAGAGATATAATCCCTCCACCTAGTCCTGGGTCTCCCACGAGGCCTCCTCCCAGCTGGACGTGCCTGGAACACCTCCCTAGGGAGGCGCCCAGGGGGCATCCTTACCAGATGCCCGAACCACCTCAACTGGCTCCTTTCGACGCAAAGGAGCAGCGGCTCTACTCCGAGCTCCTCACGGATAACTGAGCTTCTCACCCTATCTCTAAGGGAGACGCCAGCTACCCTCCTGAGGAAACCCATTTCGGCCGCTTGTACCCTGGATCTTGTTCTTTCGGTCATGACCCAGCCTTCATGACCATAGGTGAGAGTAGGAACAAAAAACTGACCGGTAGATTGAGAGCTTTGCCTTCTGGCTCAGCTCTCTTTTAAATCATAATGGTGCGATAAATTGAATGTAATACCGCACCTGCTGTGCCGATTCTCCGACCAATCTCCCGCTCCATTGTCTCCTCACTCGCGAACAAGACCCCAAGGTACTTGAACTCCTTCACTTGGGGTAAGGACTCATTCCCTACCTGGAGAAGGCACTCAATCGGTTTCCTGCTGAGAACCATGGCCTCCGATTTAGAGGTGCTGATCCTCATCCCAGCCGCTTCACACTCGGCTGCGAACCGATCCAGTGAGTGCTGAAGGTCACAGGCCGATAATGCCATCAGGACCACATCATCTGCAAAAAGCAGCGATGAGATCCCCAGCCCACCGAACTGCAACCCCTCTCCACCCGACTACGCCTCGATATCCTGTCCATAAATACTACAAACAGGATTGGTGACAAAGCGCAGCCCTGGCGGAAGCCAACTCTCACCTGAAACGAGTCCGACTTACTGCCGAGAACCCGGACACAGCTCTCGCTTTGGTCGTACAGAGATTGGATGGCCCTGAGAAGGGACCCCCTCACCCCGTACTCCCGCAGCACCTCCCACAGTATCTCCCGGGGCACCCGGTCATACGCCTTCTCCAGATCCACAAAACACATGTAGACTGGTTGGGCATACTCCCAGGCTCCCTCCAGGATCCTTGTGAGAGTAAAGATCTGGTCCGTTGTTCCACGACCAGGACGGAATCCGCATTGTTCGTCTTCAACCTGAGATTCGACTATCGACCGAACCCTCCTTTCCAGCACCTTGGAGTAGACTTTACCGGGAGGCTGAGAAGTGTGATACCCCTGTAATTGGCACACACCCTCTGGTCCCCCTTTTTAAAAAGGGGAACCACCACCCCGGTCTGCCACTCCTTAGGCACCGTCCCAGACTTCCACGCAATGTTGAAGAGGCGTGTCAACCAAGGCAACCCCTCCACACCCAGAGCTTTAAGCATTTCTGGATGGATCTCATCAATTCCTGGGGCTTTGCCACTGTGGAGTTGTTTAACTACCTCAGCAACCTCCACCAGGGAAATTGATGCCAATCCCCCCTCATCCTCCAGCTCTGCCTCTACCATAGAGGGCGTATTAGTCGGATTTAGGAGTTCCTCAACGTGCTCCTTCCACCGCCCTATTACCTCCTCAGTTGAGGTCAACAGCGTCCCATCCTTACTGTACACAGCTTGGATGGTTCCGCTTCCCCCTCCTGAGGTGGCGAACGGTTTTTCCAAAAGTACCTTGGTGCAGACCGAAAGTCCTTCTCCATGTCTTCTCCGAACTTCTCCCACACACGCTGCTTTGCCTCTTTCACGGCAGAGGCTGCAGCCCTTCGGGCCCTTTGGTACCTTGCAACTGTCTCCGGAGTCGTCTGGGATAACATATCCCGGAAAGACTCCTTCTTCAGTCGGACGGCTTCCCTGACCACCGGTGTCCACCACGGTGTTCGTGGGTTACCGCCCCTTGAGGCACCTAAGACCCTAAGACCACAGCTCCTCACCGCAGGTTCAGCAATGGAAACTTTGAACATTGTCCACTCGAATTCAATGCCCCCAGGCTCCACAGGGATGCACGAAAAGCTCCGCCGTAGGTGTGAGTTGAAAGTCTGTCGGACAGGGGCCTCCTCCAGACGTTCCCAATTTACCCGCACTACCCGTTTGGGCTTACCAGGTCTGTCCAGAGTCTTCCCCCACCCCCTGACCCAACTCACCACCAGATGGTGAGCGGTTGACAGCTCCGCCCCTCTCTTCACCCGAGTGTCCAAAACATATGGCCTCAGATCAGATGAAACGATTATAAAATCGATCATCGACCTTTGGCCTAGGGTGCTCTGGTACCAAGTACACTTATGAGCATCCCTATGTTCGAAAATGGTGTTCGTTATAGACAATCCATGACTAGCACAGAAGTCCAACAACAAACAACCACTCTGGTTTAGATCAGGGAGGCCGTTCCTCCCAATCACGCCTCTCCATGTGTCTCCATCATTACCCACGTGCGCGTTGAAGTCCCCCAGCAGAACTATGGAGTCCCCGACTGGAGCCACATGCAGGACTCCACTCAAGGTCTCCAAGAAGGCCGAATACTCCGAACTCTTGTTTGGTGCATATGCACAAACAACAGTCAGAGTTTTCCCCCCCACAACCCGCAGGCGTAGGGAGGCGACCCTCTCGTCCACCGGGTTAAACTCCAACGTAGCAGCGCTCAGCCGGGGGCTTGTGAGTATCCCCACACCCGCCCGGCGCCTCACACCCTGGGCAACTCCGGAGAAGAAAAGAGTCCAACCCCTATCCAGGAGTATGGTTCCAGAACCAAGACTGTGCGTAGAGGTAAGCCCCACCAGATCTAACCGGTAGCGCTCCACCTCCCGCACAAGTTCCGGCTCCTTCCCCCACAGAGAGGTGACATTCCACGTCCCCAGAGCCAGCCTCTGCTGCCCGGGTCTGGTCCGTCGAGGCCCCTGACCTTCACTGCCACCCATGTTGCAGCGCACCCGACCCCAGCGGTTCCTCCCACAGGTGGTGGGCCCATGGGATGGAGAGCAAACCCGGCCACGTGGCAAACCCGGCCACCAGACGCTCGCTGACGAGCCCTCCATCTGGGCCTGGCTCCAGACGGGGGCCCCGGGCTTCCTCCAGCAGGGTCACTTCATCCCTTCCTCGATTTTTCATAGGATTTTTGAACCATTCTTTGTCTAGCCCCTCACCTGAGACCACTTTGCCTTGGGAGACCCTACCAGGAGCACAAAGCTCCAGACAACACAGCCCTCAGGTTCATAGGGACACACAAACCTCTCCACCACGATAAGGTGATGGTTCCCGGTTTATGTTAAAATGAAATATGTCAACATTTAATATACAATATTTAACATACAGGATAGTCATGTTCACCTATCATGAGCAGCAATCATCAGTCATCAGCATTCAGATTTTTGAATAGAGGGATTAACGGTATTCTTGACACATCAGTATGCTCTGTAGGATTCATCGTAATTGGCCCATCAAAGAGCATCTAATGCAGCTTTTAAGCGAGTCGAATTGAAAATTACTTGTGCACAAACGTATCACTGTACATTGAGCTTTGTATTTGCTAACATGGAGCACTGAGCAATATGACCAAAGAGCTGGTCAAAGTCTCACACACTTTTGTTCAGCTCCCCTTGTATTGTCATTAAACAAACAGCTTAAATCAAAGCAAGTATACAGACATTTGCCTCTCGTTTGTTGTAGTTCCTTTTTAGCACACACTTATTTCCATTTCTAATATACAGCATATTATTGAGGCTCACAACCAATGTAGTTACACTGGCCATAGGACAAAAAAAAGCTGTGTCTCATGTATTGTTATGATAGTATTGATAATTTGTTTGTATCTTTTTGCTACTTTGCTTTATGTCTTTGTAATCAAGAATAAAGCTTGAAGAGTCATCACAGCAGAGATAACTAATGTAACCAAATAGGCGATAAGATTTATTTAAGAAATAATATCTTACTTAACAATACAATTAGTGCGGCTTCCGGTATGGCGCAGAGCTGATCAGTTGCATCTTTTTTCGCTCCGCTACAAACTTGAATTTAACCCTGTAAAAGTTCACCGCTGATTTTTAAGTGCCGGGTAGGGTGAGTTTATTTTATCGGCGTCCTTTACTCAGAATGCCGCCTAAGAAAAATCACCCAAAAAAAGCAGACTCTGCAACTGAAAATTTAGAGTCGGAGGAAGACATTTTGCTAGCTGCAAGTGTTATACAGGCTAATACTCGTGGGGAAGAAGGAACAGAGACTATAACTGCGGGCAGCGACGTTAGCTCGGAGGATATTCTCAAGGCCATCAAAGACATGAATGCAGAATTTTCGGCTAAATTCAAAAGTGTACTGCTTGCAGTAAACAGTGTAAAGGAGGAAATCAAAGAATGCACCGGGCGAATTTCACAGGCAGAGACACGCATTTCTGGAGCTGAAGACGACATCACAGCACTACAGGCAACTACAGCAGCTCTTGAAAAAGATGTTCATGTGCTCACTTTTAAAGTAGTTGACCTAGAAGGCCACAGCAGGAGAAACAACTTAACTTAATTTGCGATCCAGCGGGCAGATATATTATTATAAGGGGTGCCTTACTTTCCAAGCAGTTAAATTTAGTTAATGTTTACGGTCCTAATGAGGATGACCCTCAATTTTTCAACAATCTTTTTTTAAACTTGTCCACATTTGCAGGTAATTATATTGTTGCAGGTGACTTCAATTGTGTTTTGGATCCTATTAAAGATCGCACTTCAAGCTTGAATATCTCCCACACCCAGGCTAGAAAAACTATACTATGTTTTATGAAGGAGTTGAATCTAACAGAGATCTGAAGAGAAAGGAAACCAGACGAGGTGGAGTATTCCTACTACTCTAGCACTCACAGGTCCTATTCTAGAATCGACTATTTTCTAATCTTGGCAGCACTAAGATCCAAAATTGAGGATGTTTTTTATGATAGCATTATTATTTCCGACCATGCCCCAGCGTCTCTCATTTACTATGACTCTAAATTAATAGGTGACCCACCAAAGTGGCGTCTTCAACCTAAATGGCTACAGGATAAAAGCTTTATGGAATACATTGACCAACAAATTGCCCTATATTTTCTAATCAATACAAATCAGACTTCAGCTTGCACTAGATGGGAAGCCTTAAAGCTTTCATAAAAGGCCAAAAAACCAGCTTCACCAGCTCAAAATCAAAAAACACGAATCAAAAGACTAAATTACTCGAAACTAAAATCAAAACTCTGGAGAGAGAAACCGCTCATAATAATTCCACAGGTGCGCACAAGGAGTTACTGTTACTTAGGGCTCAATACAGCAGCATCTCCGCTGGCAAGGCTGCAGCTAACTTAATGAGACTACATCAAACATACTATGACCAAGGAGAAAAACCGGGGAAACTCCTGGCTTGGTGAATTAAAAAACAGCAAACGGAGAGAGCAATTAATTCAATTGAAGATGAAGATGGAAACATTACAGTCTATAGCTGGAGAGTAACACTAATTTTAAATCCTTCTATAAAAAGTTATATTCATCAAACTATTTTCCTGAATCTGGCACCCAGGCTAGCTTTTTAGACAGCTTGGAATTCCCCAAGTTGTCAGAGGAATCTAGGTGTACTCTTAATGCTAAGCTAAATGTGGAGGATATATCCAGCGCCATAGATAGTATGAGGGCGGGGAGGGCACCCGGTCCTGATGGGCTGCCAAGTGACTTTTACAAGAAATTAAAAAATAAACTTTGTGCTCCTCTCCTGGAGATGTTTTTGGAGTCTTTTGAAAATGGTAATCTACCCTCTACCCTGAGAGGTGCCCTCATTACTCTGCTACTAAAACCTGGCAAGCTGCATACTAAATGTGATTCATATCGTGCTATTTTGCTTCTGAACTCCGACACTAAGGTGCTTTCTAAAATACTGGCTGGGAGGTTGGAGGGTCTTCTCCCAGTCTTGGTAGGTGGAGATCAAAATGGCTTTATACAGGGGCGTCAGGGATTCCATAATGTCAGGAGAGTGCTTAATGTTTTACATTCTAGAAAAGGGTCATTGGACACTGCAATCCTGTCTTTGGATGCAGAGAAGGCCTTTGACAGAGTTTCTCACAAATTTGCAAAGCTCGATACCAGCACTTCTAGATTTGATAAAAGAGTTTGGAATATTTTCGGGTTACAAAATAAACAATGCAAAATCCCAAATCATGATGCTAAAGGAGGAGGAAAGACGTAAACCTACACCTCTGATCGCCTCTTTCAATATGTCTGAGTGTTTTAGATATCTCGGCATTCGCATTGTGCCAGAGATCGATAAGATAGTTTCAAATAACCATGACCCCATTGTGGACTCAATAACTAAATCGTTAGATAGATGGTCATCCTTACCTATATCTTTAATTGGACGGATTAACGTCCTTAAAATGAATATTTTCCCAAAGCTTTTGTATCTATTTCAGAACGTTCCCTTGCCACCACCACCATCTCTTTTTTCAAAACTAAAAAAATGTTTTCTGCTTTTATCTGGAATAACAGATGCCCCAGGGTCCGCTTGTCTTTGTTGTTTTTGCCATATGACGGGGGGGGGGGCTCAATGTGCCTAATATCCAGTGGTAGTACTGGGCAGCTCCGCTTCGCACCACAATGTACTATTTCTCCTTAGACACTATCCCTGCGTGGATGGAGATTGAGACAGCCTTGGTAATTTCCAAGTTACCCCTTAATCTGTATTTATATTCAGCTGATATCAAGAAACTAAGAAAACAAACAAAGACCACTTTTCTTTGAAATACAATAAATGTCTGGTATGAGACGCGGAAATGTCTGGGTGAAACAAACTCTCTCAGCCTTCAGTCCTATTTGGGGAAACCAGAAGTTTGCTCCTGGGAGAGCTGACCCAGGTTTCCAACTATGGGCCAGCAGAGGTTTGAGGAAAATTCTCGACTTGTATGAGGATAAAAGTATTATGTCATTTGAAGAACTCATGGTAAAACACAATGTTCCTAGAAAACACTTTTTTAAATACTTACAAATAAGGAGCTATATAATGGCTGCCCAGAATCAAAAAATTACGGAACCCACTTTGTCAGTGTTAGAAAATATTGTATCAACCAATTGCAACAGCAAGGGTAGAATCTCAATTCTATATGCTATGCTAATATCTAACTCAACCGAATCTTCTGAGCACAAATTGAACTCGTGGAAGGAAGACATTCAGGTGGACATAACATTGGAGGATTGGAGCAATATTTGTAGTAAGGCTCAGAAACAGACCGTGAATACCAGGCTCAAGTTATTACAATATAATTGGCTAATGCAAACATATGTTACGCCAGCGAAGTTGCATAAGTTTAATAGGGTAAACCCAGATCTATGCTACAAGTGCAATCACTCCAAAGGGACTCTGTTTCATTGTTTGTGGGACTGTAATAAAATTAAAGACTTCTGGAAGGAGGTAGCACAAATTATATTTCAAATAGTGTCGGTTAGGCTGCCTCTCCACCCCAAAGTATTTATCCTGGGATTGTATGCATCTGATCCGAACTTAAAAAAAGAGATACAAGTACTTATAGATATGTGTTTACTGCAAGCCAAACGGTTGATTTCTCTTGCTTGGAAGGATGTGAATAGGCCTAGTATTGGTCGGTGGTTTAGAGAAATGTCTTCTTGCCTAACAATGGAAAGAATAACGTATATGGTTAAAGACAGACAAGATACTTTCAAACAGGTTTGGGGACCATTTTTGAACTTTGTTGAAGAAAATGATGTAGGGGATATTCTGGCAAATGAGGGGAATTCTGAGTAATTTAGTATTTTTTATGTGGGAGTGAGCTGTTTATATTTGCTTGTGACATTGTTTGATTGGTTGGATGCTCCAGATATATCTTACAAGAAGGAATCAGACCACGGTTAAAGGTAATTCTTTTATATAAACTTTTTATATATATATACACATTTGTAATTTTTATTAATTTTTTTTTTCACACTTGCTGTCTGTAGTTTGGTTTTTGCTTCTATTGTTTTTCAGGGTTGGACTACATTTATGTATGTCTTGGTTAAAATGAAACTCAATAAACATATTGTTTAAAAAAAACAAAACCGTACAATTAGTTCTTAGGCATATTTTTAATATTCAATTTGCAAAACCATAACCATCATTGTAATGAAATCATTATAGAATATTATGTAATCGCTGGGCAATAATCAGTTTTTGCTAAATTCATTTAGCGATTTAGGTATGAAGCTAATGGTTAATTTCCTAATTACAGTAATTGTGCAATAATTGAATTGCTTATAATGCTAAAACTAAAGCCTAACAAGACAATAAGATTACTCTTTAAACATTGATAGTCAGTGTTTTCTAGATACTGGGTGGAGGACACTGGCAGAGTGCTGCTGTCTTATATTTCATGCAGTTTGAATGTTACAGTGGTTGTTATGGGAGTTGACTTTGTTATAT
Source organism: Sander vitreus (assembly GCF_031162955.1). Taxonomy (NCBI): domain Eukaryota; kingdom Metazoa; phylum Chordata; class Actinopteri; order Perciformes; family Percidae; genus Sander; species Sander vitreus. Next base: position 19,106,463 of record NC_135855.1, on the reverse strand, counting down.
TTTTGAGGCAAACTACTAAACCTAAGAATGGTAAGATTATACCATGAACAAATGGGATCTAACATCCAAAAAACATTTACCAGTAAAATAAAGGCTTTTTAAATAATTTTGAAGAAGAGTGCCTTGGGCTTCCTTTTTTTCTACACTTAATTGAATTCCCGACCCGAAAGAGCACCTTCAAAATTACCAAGGTTCACATTAAGTTAAGCAAGTACTACTCATTCACACATGCTACCAGATTTATACATACAAACATTTATAATTACCACATTTATGCAAGTTAATGCGTCTGCTGATTTGTGGGCACTGGATATTTGTATTTCTTGATGAAGTATCACTAATTAGATGCTGGCCTTCTTGTTGCAAATTAACAACCAGTTTTCTCTTATCTCTTGGTGCTGACAGCTTGTTCTCAGTTCTGGGATGTCACTCGGTGCAGAGATTTAGCTAAATATTCTGCAGAGAAACAAAGTGGGATCATGAACCCATTACACTGCAGGTTTGTCAGCCAGTCAACCTCGGGACATTTATCGTTTGGTTTCTGTCCAAGCTTGGGACTTTCACTGGGCTTCCAGAAACACACACACACACACACATGCACACACACACATGCACACACACACACACACACACACACACACACACACACACACACACACACACACACACACACACACACACGCACACACAGAACTGCAGTGTTAATGGCTTCAACAAACTTGCTCCCGATCCTGTTTTTTGTGCCTCTTAGTTTGGGCTGACTGAGAAGGAAAGAAGAAAGACTGGAATGAAGCGTTGAATAATGGTTTAGAGGTAGTAGAGTGCTGTGATAGGTCACTGAGGTCATTGTTTGCTTGTTATGGTGGCTGTTTGGTTCACAATGAACAAGATAATAACAAGAACGCCGTATATACCCTATTTAATGCAGTGGAATACAAAAGACAACACCTGTTTGACACAGTTTCAACAAAAATTCAACATTACAAGAATGAGTTTAATTTCCGGAGCTGTTGTAATGAATTGCATTATTTTTCATGGGTGTCATTGTATCCACCTTGTTCTATTGGGCTAGAGTACATGTGTACACTAGGGACAGTACTTCACACGGGGGTTCCTCACCTAACAACTGTACTATGTGCACGAGTGGCTTTATAGAAAGAGGACACATCCTCCAAATAGAAAGTGTCCGTGCTACTGTATCCATCTTTGTAAATCTACTATAGCCGCTTATTCTGTTAAGGGTTGAGCAGACTGAGACTGTCTTAGCATGCATTTAGCAAGAGGTGGGGAACACCCATGATTAATATTAAATGTAGATCTTAAATTTCTCTTGGATTCATGTTTTTGCCTTCCAGCATTTATTTTAATGCCCAAATATGCCAACTGTGTCTTAAATATGAAGCAAAGTACGACCTTGTGCTGAAGCAAAACAGTGTCCATCTCTCACAGCAAAAGTGTGGTGTGAGAATGTGCTCTACTTTTCTCATTCCTAAAACTCTTCAAGCCTCATTAACTGTGAAAACAAGCCAACTAGCTGCTGTGAATGGTTTGTAGCATTTGCTCAAGCCAAGAAAAGGTTCTGTGCCTCGCGGAGCTGGAGCAGTCAATCACTGAGGCAGACGGTAATGGGAAAAGTTTCATGTTTTAGAGGGTGTCTTATGTGCTAAATGGCAAGGTGTATAGTTTACTACAGCGTGGGCTGTAAAAGTAAGGTATATGACGTCTGTTTTTACATCTGAGCATCTGTTCACATTTATACAATAACATTTAGGTAATTTTAGGCTTGATTCTACAAAAAACAGCCTAAATCTACATCTTCGCTGGCGGCTCTGTCAGGCTGTACTTAAGCACATCGGTGCTTTGAGCTAAATGCTAATGTCATCATGCTCACAGTGACGATTCTAACATGTGGATTTTTATCAGTTATAATTAGAGATGCACCGATAGACCAGCCGGTGACCGGAATTGGCCGGTTTTCACATGCTGGGCCATGACCGGCGACCAGCAGGTCAGTCTGACATATGCCGATTTCATGCCGGTCAACGCTACAATTAACTGACAACATACGTTATACGAGTTACAGTTCTCAAGGACGCACGCACACACGGACGTGACAGCACAGTCTCTTTTTCCTTTCTCTCAACTTTTCCGCCATGTGTTGCGCGTACCCGCTCGCGGTCCGCGCTATTCTCGCACATGTAGGGAACCTCGTGAATTAACCTGCAACATGTCAGCTGTTTGGAAATTCTTCAGCGTGTATGCAGAAGACAACAAGTTTGCAATATGCAACACTTGCAAGGACAGAGTAAGGCGTGGAGGGACGACACCAAAAACCAAAATCACATTTTTTTTGTTGGATATTGGATGTGAAAAGAAGGAAATGGTTCTAACATTGCACTTTAGATTTGTGTGAATTTTATATAGTTCTATTTTATAGTGATCCATTATTTTTTCTATGTTCTGTGCATAATGTTCTATTAAAGAAAAGATAGAAAATACATATTTGTGTGTGCTGTAAAGTGGTTAGAAAAAATTAAATCGGAATCGGCTAAAATCGGTATCGGCTGGCCTAACTCAAAGAAAATCGGAAATCGGAATCAGCCTAGAAAGTTGTAATCGGTGCATCTCTAGTTATAATGTTTACCATGTCCACCATCTTAGTTTAGTGTGTTACCATGCTAACATTTGCTAATTCAGACTGAACATAAATGTACAGCTAAGGGTTATCGGAATTCATTTTGCTGGGATTTTGTTATAAACGTAGTTTTGGATAAATACAGATTTTGACTTAGAGGAAAGGTCAGAGGATCACCAAAGTTACTACAAAAGCATAAATGACAACCTGGTCAAAATGGAAGAAAATTCAGGGGATCACCAAAGTCATTAAAACACATCCTTCTGGAATCATGAACTTCTTTATAAAGTGTTTGTGTCAATCCATCTAGTAATGTAGATGTTGACATATTTTACAGGATAAGTGAAAACTTTAACCAGTGAGTGTTGCTAAAGTCAAGGGATCTTCTGGGCACCATGAACGTCTGTACAAATTTCATGGCAATTCATCTGATAGTTTTCAAGATATTTCAGTTTGGACCAATGTGGTGAACCGACTGACAAAATGACCTTGCCATCCCAAGAGCCACAATGCTAAATAAAAATTGCTCTCACCGCCATTGCAATTGTTGCCGCCCTTATCTCTTGAATTCAGCACATCTTCCTTGGCTGCTGACAATGACTCAACTTTTCAAAATTGATAAACAGGGTGCTGCTCTCTGGCAATCTCGTACCCACATATACACACCAAGCTAATAAAACCATATCTCTTACCTGACATCACCACGTTTGTCTTTTTAGGTACTTTTAAGAACATTTCCCTTCATCCCCAAACAAAAAATATTTTATGCTTCAATGTCCAAAACAGACAATCTCAGAGTTGAACCTTAGAGAGCTGTCTAACAACTCTTGGTCTGAGCCAAACCAACAGTGCTCTTTGCCAGAATGCTTATCCCTCTTTTCCTCCATGGAGTTAGCAGGATTGCATCATGCTTACAGCCTGTAGCCTTGTATAAGCAGGGGAAATTAAGATCCATTGCATACTTCCAGTGTGTTTGATACTAACATGCATACAAATTCAGTCCACTGGTGTGCATTTTTATTTCAGTCCCTAAACTATACTTAAATCAATAGTTCAAGTCAATTCACATTCTAGTTTTCTATGCTTTGCAGCTGTGTTGATGCGTTTGTGATTGCACTTATCCAGATCCAGGGGGCTACGTTAAGATATCGGTGAGAAGTCATAAAATATAGTGTTTGGTGGTGTAGGAAATGAGAAATGGGTCTGCATGGATAAGATGCACAAGAAAAATGAAACTCACCAAAGGTTAAACAGGCCAAAGAAATGTCATCAAAATGCCACTTAAACATGATTTGGCCTTTTGGATTCTTTCATCGCATCAAACTTTGTGCCAGCTGTGTGGCTTGAATATGAGTGAAAATGCAACGCGGTCCTCAGAAAAGGTCGATCCAGATCTGTTATCTTGAAATAAAAAAAACGGGATTTAAGATAAATCACAGAGGAATCTATTTTGTGCACCTGAAAGCATGTTGATATGATCAGTAATATACATTTGAAGATTTAATTTTTCATTGGAAGTAAATGATAGAATTATAATTAAATGAAAATGGAAATGGAAAACACTAAATATAAATACTTTTTTTTCTATAAAACATGTACAACACAAGTTAAAATGCAAATAATTTTATTCTCCAAGATGTTATGTTTTATGTCTTATTGTCAACCTAATAATTAATGACAAATACAGAACCAGATGTGTGACTAATGGAATTGCTGGTCATAGCAAGGTGACCAGTAAAACTACAGCAGACGACTACCCTTGGCTAAAAATAACTTACTTTAAGATGCTTCTTCAGGTTGGAGGTGGAGTAATTTGGATGCTGAAAGGAAGTTGATTGCTGGCAAGCAGAAGTTGCACTGCAGTGCACAGTTATATTTCATTCTCCCTTCTCTTTCTTTAATGTGAAATGCTGTTTGAATTTCCAAGATAGAAACGCATTCCTGCCGTGGCTCTGTTGTGCCGGTTCCGGCTCCATCTTTACCTCTATCAGTGATCACGCAAATAGCTAATTTTTTTCGTTTTCATATTGGGGCTTCTGGGAAATGCATGGAGTTGCGAGAGTGAATAAACCCGTGAAACAGAGAAGTATCGTCATGTAATCCATTGATTTCAATAATGTAACTGTATTCTAAATACCAACTATTTAAATTGTAACTGTAACGGAATACAGTTACTCATAATTTGTATTCTGAATACGTAACGGCGGTACATGTATTCCGTTACTCCCCAACACTGGCTGTGATCTACTACTATCTTTGGTTAATGTGAAATTATTGCATGTTAGGATCATATTATCTATGGATAAAAACAATTTTTTTGAATATGAAAAACACATGATGTGGTTGCAGTGCTTTTTAAAAATGTGTGACTGCAGCCTTCCTTTCAAGCTAAATGCAATAAGATTGTATTTGTTGTATTATTAAAACCCGATTACCAGACTTCAAGATGGTCATTTATTTGAAAATTGTTTGCCCACCACGTAAAAGTTTGATTCATTCAATTTCGCGCACCCCTCTACACATGCACATTAGTGTAGGCAAGTCTTACAAATATTAAACCTTAATAGTGCATAATACAGAGAATAATAATCTTCCCTACTCACCATTTTACTGTAGATGTCCTGCCAACAGTTTTATAGATGTCTCTTACCAAGTATGGGGAAAATGCCTTTTGGGCAACTGGGGATTTTGTTTTACTGCAAGTGGCGGTTTGCCACTGGGGCAATTTGGCGTTAAGGCTCACTCCAGCTCTCTTAATACATCAATGATATACGGCTGCAACAACCTTCAGCAATAATATAAGGCAACCTCTATGTGGCCTGCAAGGTGAAATCCAGGGCTATTGAAAATTGGGGGTAAATATCCCTCACATCCACAATAGAAATAATATACAGTAAATATATAATATATATAAAAACAGTGGCCACATTTTCTGCCAAACACAACTGGTTATAAAAGCTCAAATCCTACTAGCTACTAACTCGCTGCACAGTAGCTGTTACCTTCAACCCCACTAATATTCTCCCATTCAACACAATCCGTGCTAATTAGTTTATGCCTGGCAGTCGTCCCTAGCCTGCAGCCACCTTGGCTACACCTCACCTTCATTTTCCCTTTGGTTACCAGACACAACCGGGCACTGAAAGTGGAAGATTTCACCCCTCTATTCTTGAGCCTCAGGCTGATGGGCCCTATTCACAACAAATAAGAGGATCAAGCTGCAATGGGTGTGGGTGCAGTGCAGTCACTCAGTACATTAGGAGGGAAAAGAGGACAGTGTCTATAAGCCTGTTTTCTCCCAAGTTGGGTAAAATTTCTTGAAGCATTTCAATTTGGTTTGACAATTTAGAGTGCTGTTAAAAATAGCAACCTATTCTCTTCACCTCTTTTTGTATCTGAAATATCTTGATGTGCTTGATTGTTTCATTGATTGACATTTGTGATTATCTGAAGGTGCGTTCTTTATTGTGTTAATGGAGGTTGGTTCAGTTCTGTTGCAATTTACAGTGACTGAAGCTAATCAGCCAATAAACATCTCATACTAATTTCAGCTTCAAACCGGCCTTAACTTACCTAAGACTGTTTACAGTATATGCAAACTGACAATGGATCAGAGAGTTCAACTAAAGCTTTTGCATACAATAGTATTAGACTTTTTTAATTGATTTGACAGTTACCTCAGATAACAGCATGAATTGTCACATCCTTCATAATCTTATCTTAATCTTTGAAGTGTAACGCAATTAGCCATCCCTCATTAATCTCCTCGCATTACTAATTTTCATTGTGGTGGAAACTGCTGCTTGTTTTGCAGGTATAAGGTGAAATGTGTGCATGACTGAGATGATTTTATACTCCAATTTCAAAGGATTGCCAGAGCAGAATTAACGTAAGGGTTCCTTTGTTGTTCTTTTTTCATTTTGGCAAGAAAGAGACAAAACTGAAGAATCTGTTAAATTATCATCTCATCTTCTCATCAACTTGCAGTGACCCACCAATTCAACTGACTTTATTCGTCTGAAAAATGAGGACCGGGGGAAGCGATGACAGTGCTTCAGCTTTCATTAACTCTAAATCACTTTCCACACAGAGTGCAACAGTGCACACAGGTAATTAATTTCCTCAAGGACAATTATTTTAGTGCTCTGAGATAATGACAAGAACTCCTCAAAGTTCAATCTCGGTAGATACTGTAGGTGGTTTTAAACTAAAATGATCCCCAAAGGCTCAATTTAGCCTTTGCACCATCTCTGGTGACAATGTTAATTTACCGTGCAGCTTAGATTTATTTGAGAGAACTTACTCTATTCACAGTGTAGAATAACTTAAAAAATATTGTACTGCGGCAAGAGCAATTAACACAGTTACGGGATGTATTGACACACATAGTAAAGGAATACAGTGCTTTGGGACAGTAGGTATACTTTTCACAATAAAAATATCTTCAAAAAGTACTACAAAATATACGTGTTGTGCCAAATACTTTATTATTATTTGTATGTCCCATTGTTAGACTAACCTGTTTCCTCTGTCACTGTACATTATAAATTAGAAAATGGCTGTTATTGCATGATACTGATAAAACACTAAATATACTCTTTAGCATTTGAATACTTTTTTTTATTTCTAAGTTGTTCTTTTTTTTAGCATAGCCTTGAATGAATGCATGTGTCAAATACAATTGGAAAATTTTGAAAATATTTATATATATATATATATACATACATATATATATATATATATATATATATATATTGTATATTGAGGTTAGAAGTAGAATAAGTCTTTAAGCCTGAAATGTAAGACTCGCACACACACACACACACACAACAGATGGGAGCATGAACAGTAATGCTGTAGAGTGCATACTAAGCAAGACACCTTTAATATCACACAATTTCATAAAACCTTGTGTGTTTATAATACAAAATGCAAATACAGGTATTCATTACTGTCCAAGTCGCCAAGGTATTTAAAAATGTTCAATGTGTTATTGTACGTAGATTTAATTGAAGTACCACTTTGTCTTCAGGTGAAGAGTAAATGTTGCCTTGTCTTGCTATGATAAATCAGCTGCACATAATGTGAAGCACAGTGATTGACACACAGGCTCCCAAGACAGGGTGATTATGGACTTTATTTTTACATCTCACCTGTAGTGCAGGTGGGATGTAAATATAACTTTGGGATCAGGAAGAATACATTATCAGTGGATGCGTTAGGGTCTAGAATCAATCAGATCAGTTCTTCTCTTTCCTGTTGAAAAGCAGAGCTCTCCCCTGCATGGTGTGTCGTCAGTTTTGCAATGGAGAGTAGAGTTAAGACTGGATTTCCCAAGAGAAACAGATGTCCTTGTCTTGGAGTTGCAAGGCGCAAATAATATGACACCTCAAATGTGCCGCCAAGAGCAGACAATGTGCCCTTGACTTGAATTCACTTTTCTGAATATAATGAAATCCCTGTCACCATGTTACACCAACAGTTTTAGTTTGGAAGACACTGGATCACCTACTAAGAGGCTGTCCTCACTAGAAAAAATAACAGTATTGGTCTTTCAAATGCTTGAAATGACACATTTTCCTGACAAGCAGTAAGCAGGTCGGGGTGGATTGTTAGTCTGACAGTCAACGGCAGTTTCTTTTCCAATTTCTCTAAATTTAACCAAATAGTTTTGTTATCTAAACTTAATCAAACCATAACAAAATGGATGGCAGGTCAGTTTTGAAAGGCACAGATAGAGACCTTTACACAGTAGTATATTGCATTAACATTGCTTTATTTGGTCACTGCCAGAAAACTTACATTAAGCTTAAGAATTCTAAATCGCATTCTGTCAAATGATAACTTATTTTAACAATGTCAAAGAGGTGTGAGTAAAGCAGTTAATTAGAAGCCTAGAACAATGCAATAATGATACTATTATTTGACCCCCTGAATGTAAGAGAAGACCGAAACCTATGACATTACTAGCGGACCATCATGCACATGTCCTGTGGTTCACAATGGAAGGCCCATGTAGCACGCACTCTTCTGCTTCCACCCCTGTCACACAAGCCGCTGATGGGTGGCAGGAGTGATGAATGTGGGGGCGGCTTCTCTCTTTAAGGACCTTGCATGCTAGAAGAGCTGAGACTTGTTGGTTTGAAACCGAGCAGAGAAAGATTCAAAGCTGATGCCCATTTTCTGGCCACATTGTGTACTGCTTTGTTGAATTACTGGTCTCCTCTTTTTGATGAGGTTGTCAGAAAATGTTGATTTTGTGGCACTTGTATTAGATTAGACAATTTGTTAGCAGCAGCAGCACAGTGCAAAGGAGGAAACACAAGCCATTGACTGCATTAGAAGTTACAACATTTAACACATCTGCCAAGAGTTCATTTAAAAAATACATTCAGGGTAACATTTAACGTCAAGCTGATTGTCCATGTAAGGGTTAATATGTAATCTTGCCTCACACACAAATATTGAGAATATTGTTTTGGTCATATTTGGTAGTAATGGAGAACTACTGTATGGATAACTAGGTAATACTGTAAGTAGAAGGGAAGGAGCTCAATGAAAGATCAGTCACAAAGGTTTCTTCCTCCTCTCCTTATTTCATTACTATGCCGAAACTGTGCCTTTTGGCTCCAGTCCTCTCGTATAATTTACCACCGTCCTTTATTTAAAAGGCATCTCCCTCCTGGTTCATGCCATCATTCAGCAAGTCTTACACTATCATTGCCCTGTCTTATTCACACCAGAGGCAATCACAAATCAGTGTTCTCTTTAAATTATTTAGAGGTCCTTTATTGTGTCGCCTGCTGCTTCTTATGCTGGCTCCAACAACACACTATAGGTTTAGGTAAAAATTACTAAAAAATATAAAAGTAAAAGTATTTGCTAAGCAGCCAAAATGGGATCTGTTATAGGCACATCATTATATATATTATAGGAATGGTATTATTGATGCAGTAACATGTAAGATGCATTTTTATTTTTGTATTAAGCTGCATTCTGTTGGGTGGTTTAGTTTACTGCATACTTTATATGCTTATTATGGATTTTTTAAAATCTTAATCTGAAAAGTAACCAGTAAATTAAAGTTGCCAAATAATTGTAGTGCAGTAAAAGCACAATAGGATGTCAGGGTTAGGGGGTTAGTCAAGTACAGGTAACTAAAAATTGTACTTAAGTACAATTATCATACGAGTACAGTATCACTGAGTTTGAACCTACTGAGTTTCCATCTACATCTGGTTACACATGCATCAATAAGCATGTTATAATATGTTGTATTGAAAGAATCCCCCGGAAGTAGAGATTTTTGTTTGCATAATTAAATGGAAGAAATATGACATAGGATTTGCTGAAAACTCAAATCAATAAGTAGCATCACAATTAATAAAATCTAAACCATCTGTATTAGACCACCACCTTTTACCTGTATCTAGACTCCACATCCACATTTACAGTATTGATGACCGAGCTTGGTTATTACACTGCAGACTGAGTATGACATTTATCCCCATATACGGTCATTAACCCACAGAGAGTAGTCAATAAGGAAATCAAGACTACTTTTTTTATCCACAGTGATATGTAGCTAATCTTGTAATTTAATAAATTACCACACTGTACATATTGTGAACTAAGCCAGAGAAAGGAACAGTACGTAACGGTTAATAGTGTCACTGGAATTACAAATCATTGCCTACCTTCAGGGAGCCTATTTAACATCATTGTTGGGAGTAACGCGTTACAAAAGTAACGCAATTACAGTAATGCATTCCTTTTTTCTGTAACGCAGAAATATAACGCATTACTAATTACATTTCAGTAATATTATATTCGTTACAATCTCAGTAACGCAAGTTACAACGCATTTAGTGGTGTATTGTTTTTTTAAGAATTCACCAACACCACGTATTCGATGGTTGAGATGACTGCAGAGACGGTTACATTTGCGAGATGGACATTATTTTCAGGAGTTATTACGCTGCGTTGAAGTGAGCTGTCCTGTTTCTGTTCCCGTGGTCAGAGCCAACCAGAGACGGTACGGACAACATCTGTGTCCCAACAGGTGACGGTACTTTCAGCGCGGACAGCAGTGTGTCCGAGCTGCTGACAAATAGAAACATATCGGGAATTAATGTTGAGGCTTGCTACACGTAATATCATTGCATGTTATCAGCCGTAGAGAGTAACTATGCCTGTAGTGGAATGGCTTCGAATGACGACCAAAAACGCTTGTCTTTTACTGTGACCATTTACTATTCAATATGTTGCAGTTTTACAAACAAAAAAGTGACCAACTCAGCTTGACGTCTCACGTTCACCTCAGTAAGCTAGCAAGAGTACACAACAGACAACTTCCGTGTAACTTACTTCAAAATAAAAGCACTTCCTCTGACGGTTCGCAATAAAACTAAATTACTGTTAAATAAGGTTGTGTACATTTTCACATATCAGCTGTAAATCAAGTACTGTAAATAATGTAAATAGTGAGTTTTAATCACACTATAATTGACCATTTCCTGTAGAGTGTTTTAAACTAAACAACATGAATTTCTGATTCAAGTGCTTTAAACAAACATTTTACAACAATGCCGTACTTCAATACAATGTAAGGTAGGCTACTTTTAATTGAGTATTTTCATTTTCTCCTACTTGCCTATTGTACGTTTTACTCATCTTTTTTTATAGTTTTAGTTACTTTGCATATTCATATTAATTATACAAAATAGTATGAATAATCTGTGATGTATTAAAGTGGATAAAGAGGAGACTTATTGATCCGGTGGTGAAATTCACAAGCTAGCTGCCAAGTCAAACTTCTCTGTTATTTTGGTGAAAGTGTTAAAGGAACACGCCGACTTATTGGGACTTTAGCTTATTCACCGTAACCCTCAGAGTTAGATAAGTCAATACATACCCTTCTCATCTCCGTGCGCGTTGTAGCTCTTTCCGACGGCTCCACCGGTAGCTTAGCCTAGCACGGATCCTGAAGGTAATTGGTTCCAACTAGCCTACTGCTCCGAATAAGTGACAAAATAACACCAACATGTTCCTATTTACATGTTGTGATTTGTATAGTCACAGTGTGTACAAATAACAAGGTCACATGAGACACAGACATCTTCTAACCGTATATAAACTGGGAACTATATTCTCAGAAAGGCAAAGCACTCCTACTTCTGCTACTTGGGCGGAGTGATATGCTTGCACCTGAGAAACACCGGACAGATAGTAACATACACTACCTGTTATATCTATGTAGCTTTCCATGCATCTCTAGCAACAACATACAGATAAAATAAAGCAAAAAGCCTCTACTCACTGCATTTCAGTGATTCATCCTGTCACAGAAACATACAGTATTTCTTCCTCTGCTATGGGGGTTTAACAGCTGCTCAGTGAAATATAAATTCAGGGTACACGGTATCAGGCTTTAATGACAGCGGTGCTTCATGTGAGAAATGACAACGTGTGCAGTAAAATGTAATCCCATCAGCTCCTTCAACTTGTGCATGATTCATCATAAAGCAGTATGGGGGGTGCAGTCTTAGTCAGTGTCCTCATTTAGGATCCATGTGGCCTGAGGGTAGAAGCTCCTCCTGAGCCTGAGTGCTGGCCTGGTGTATCCTGTACCTTCTTCCCAACCTCAACAGGGAGAAAAGGCTGTTACCCGGGTGGTTTGGATCTTTAATGTTTCTCCTAGCCTATTTTGCAGGGCCTGGTGTAAATATCCTTTAGGCAGGGTAGGGCACTGCCTATTGTATGTTCAGCTGTACTGTATAGTTGCTAGATGAATTTTATGTTTAAAGAGCTTCTTAATAAATAAATAATAATAAATCATTAAATCTGAAAATTTCCATGTAGACTAGATTAGATACTTGATGTAAGCTAATTTATGTTGCTTTGAATTCATGTTCTACAACACCATATTATCAGTCAATCATGCATACATTGAGCCACAATAGCATGGTATGGTGCCTTTGTTTTTCTTAGACTAATAATAGTATTTTCATATTCTTCTTTTTTTACTAAGGTGTACAGTGTTTGGAAAAATGGATATGTGGTAAAATTCATTACTCTTTATTGGATACTAATTATCTTTCAACTGACTTACAAATCTGCAGAGGAAACTGGCATCAATATCCACTCATCCTTTATTTACAGAGCCAGATGGTACGTTTGGATGCCATCAAGCATCTTCTAATACAACAGATGCTGAATTGTGAAATTTCTCTGTTTTGGCAAGCTGGCTGTGTGCCATTATGTCGAAAAGCCCGTTATCCAAGGCAAATATGTGACCCCCCTCTCTGCTGCTATCACAGAGCACCAAGTACAGCCAGAGTTATTTCTTTGAGAACAGAGAATGGGCTCCTTCTCAATTCAGTCTGTCAGCTCTCTGCATAAAAGTCTTCCACACTCAACCTTTCTCCCAGAGATTTCAGCAGAGATTCACTTATCTGTCAGAAAACAATTGTTCTTTGTAAAAGGCATTGGCTGGTGCAACTTTAATTTTAAAGATGTTTTAAATGAGCTGCCACCGTGTGATCGATGGGCTGTGTGAAACTTGCCTCCCGTTCCTCTCTATCCTTCAACGGAGGGCTTTAATTACGAGCCCCTTGTATTGATGCCGTCAGCTACAGTGTGATATACATCATGTATGGGGGGGAGAATGGAATTTTACCACCTGGTCGCCTGCTCCTACAGTCTCTTTGCACACAATGTCATCAGTTGAAAATGCATTGTCATCAAAGTCGAGTGATATTGCCTGGGGATCACGGCCTTTGGTATTCATGTATTCACTCATCTGTTTGCTTCCACTCAGAGGTTAAAGTGAATTTGATTTTGATTGATGAACAATCATGCATGAACTGACTGTTTAATCAATATATACTCAATGTATTTGCATTTTTTACGCATTTAAAAGAATATTTAAGCACTCAGAAAACAAAAGTGAATAGCCTTTAAATGTCAGAGGGGAGTATGTTCTTTTTATCCATTAACTTTGACAGTTTGGAAATGGCAATAAAGACACTGAGGTAAAAGCTGCTTTTAGACCTTAGCTTTAAATGTGGTCATGTCAGAATTATCCCACTAATTTGGGATAAAAACACATTTGAATATTGTATTGATGTTGATACAACAAATGCTTATGGACAATCAGGTAGGATATTGCATTGTAAAGTATGCAGTGCAACAGTGAACTCCAGTCCAGCTAAATTGCACTGGAGAGTTAACAGAGATACAGTAAGTGATATACACTGTACCTAAAATCTTCTGTGACTGTGTATGTACTTTTATGTTATAATATCCACATAAATTGTCATTTTATTTTTTAATTAACAGGTGCAATGCACAACATGAATTGCGCCAGATCTAGCTAAAAGCTAATTTTCATCTGTAGTTCCTATATAGGCGGACACTGCCAGTAATGTGCACGTTGATGTAGTAAAATATTTAACTGTAACTGGGTAGGGATCAGTGATCTATCAGTAATCCTAATATAGATAAATAAAAAGAATTAATCAGTTTAAGACTTGATGACCAAAAAGATGTAGTATTAATGTGATAATAGTAAATTTTTTGTAAATTCAAATAAACACTGTTTGTGGCCAATCCAGTAGATTTAATTGTTTTAATCAATGTTATCACATTGCTTCACAAATAGATTTAATGTTGCCATCAAGCATTTATACTATTAATATGCAAAGTTCACCACAATGGCTCAATACAACCTGATTTATTGAAGAGATTCCATTGGCTGATGGTAAGTATTGCACAGTTAAGTTGAATTCATGAGTGTAATGAAATGTTTTTTACTTTAATGTAATAACACATAAATTAAATGTTTTGGTTACCATTTACCTCTGGCTAAGGTGGACTTTAAAATGCACTCCCATTTCTCTACTTTTTCCTGGGGTAGCTAGTTCCTACTCACTATTCTGCAGGCTTCACATGCAGACATTTGCTAAATGGCAAAGACAAAGAATCCAAATCCTTTTACAGTATGCTGTGCACCTAAACATGCCATGTTATATTGGTCACACAAGCAAGGTAACAACACATCCATTCAGAACAAAAAAGTAAGCAGAAAAAAAACGTGTGAAAAGTGTTGGTGGCCTGTAGTCATCGACTTTACTGTGGTCCAAGTTATTCTGTAATTTACACCTCAAAGCATGTGTAAATGTGTGCAAAGTTTACAGATCATGTAAGCTTTTATTGTTAAAGTTGGACAGTCCAGAAAAAGGCATACAGTGAATTTAAAAGTGGCCATTTATTGTAGATGCAATTTTGGTCTTAGTTATTCTATAATTGGGGACTTTTTAAATGTTATTCCCAAAAGAATAAAAGTCCCAAAAGATCCGGACTCGGAGGGAAGTGAGGTAGTGAGGTCATGCGGAGACTCACTTTCCTTCCCCTCAGCCCACATTCTGATCTGGTTTGTTCCCTTGAGTACATTGGCTGGTGAAAAGTGTCAGTGCTGGGTATGATGTCATGTTTCCCACCTGGAACAATGCCAGAGACTGAAACATGCCCAGAATCGGTTTAGGAGAACACACTGGTCTCTTGTCCTGTGGCCTTTAACTTTCCTCTGCATTGCTGTTTTACACTTTATTGGAAAGTCAAGATAACTTTTTGCTTGCTTCTCTAAAAGGGTATAATGCATTTTCACCCCCGCTGTGATCTCCTGTCATAGGTTGTTTTTCTGTTAGGCAGTAATGCCTCTGCAGCTGCTTGATAGTTGTCTCTTAGGCACCTGAAGGCCGACGCTCTTGTTACTTTCATCAATGCCTTGATGGTCCTCTTGATTATAAATGTGGGTGTTCTTCACTGACTAATGTAACGTTTCTCATCCATTGTCATTAGGATATGTTAATTCATGATAAAAAGGTAATGTTAGAATGCTTTCCATTAATGCACAATTGGGATTTATCAACATCAACACCGGTATGATTGAAAACAGATGTTTCTGAATGTTTAATAATGATAAGCATTTCATGAGTGATACTCTGTTAGTACTCTATGTTATGGTTTGTGTTCTAGTGCATGAAGAGTTGAGCTACAAACAGGAAGAAGATACAAATTCATCTAGAATGTAATCTAGACTGAAATACTGTACATTTAGTTTAGAGAATACACAATATGAAGTTAGGAATAATTTGTATGTAAAGTAGGACATATTTATAATAGTTTTGTATAACTGTCTTGCAGCAATTCTGCTGCTCATTTAAGACATTTTACATTACGAGGCTTTTCTCCCTTTAGTAATACTGCTGTTGTTTTTACTTGTGTTTTGAAATTGTAATATTTTTTAATCCCCCCCAACAGAGATTTGAAGCCCATGAGAATTTAGCGATTTTAGTTTTTCAGAAATAACACCATGTACTGCAATTCATAATAGACCAGTTGGCTTAATATTGAGAAAACACAGTTCTTTGGGTGCTGCCTAAATATGTGTCTAAGGGGAGAGAGAAACTCAGACAGTCAGAAATAGAAAAAAGCTCACAATTGTGTGCCAGTATAACCATTATTCTTTCATGCTTATTATTTACAGTGTGCACTGTAATACTAAACCAAACCTAATGAAGAACACAATAGTGGGGCATATTTATAACAATATGGCAAAAATATTTTTGATAAATTAGTATAGTTTGTAAAACAGGAAACCATCACTGTATCAAATAAAACGTATTGCCCAACCATACACAGAATATTAATGGCATCCATGAAATTCATTTATTGCAAACTTAAATATTTCAGGCAATCCTAAATAGATAAAAAAAATTAAAATGGAGCTTTACTGCTTCACATACAGTATTGATTATGTTGATCGTTGTTTTGGTTTCCCCTAATACGCAGAAAATCATCCACAAATAGAGAGGAAAGACAGAATCAAAACATGTCTAAGGATTGTTTGTCCACTCTCGCAGTCTGTTCAGGGTAACAAACAGGACAGAAAACAATATTATCATAATTGGCTGAAGAGAGAGAGACACACACACACACACACACACACACACACACACACACACACACACACTCATATGTTGTTGTTTCTTGTGCCGGTAATGAATATTGGAGAGAACTAAACAAAACAAACCATGCAGTCATTTTAAGTATCTGTCGTTATATAGAGTGCTGGCTTTAAATTGTGTATAACAATGAGATGGAAATTACCGTGGTCTGTTTTGCTACACATTGCACATTTTGCTCACGTGTACTGACGGGTCTTTGATGAAGGACTTGTATAATACAGTAAAACATACCTGCTTTATATAGTTTGCATATGGAGTCCGTTATTGGAGATGCAGCTAAAACACATTTTATTCACTTTCTCTGATTTATAAAACAAATAAATAGTTTAAAAAAATAAGTTAACAAAATAGCAATATATACATATTAGGGCTGTCAAAATAACGCGTTAATTTCGATTAATTAATCTGAGAAAAAAATAACGCGTTAAAAAAATTAACGCAGATTAATCCATTCCATATTGACGTTTGCATACAGACGAAAATCTGGTGCCACTGATATGTCTGCGCTTCTCTCTGCTGCTCAGAAACAGACGTTACAGGAAACACAAACCCCGCTGCATGTGACGCTAGTTAACACTATACTCAACAGCAGCTAACGTTAGCCTACCGCTAGCTAGTAGCTGGATTAAACACGGTTACAATGCTGACAGCTAACGCTAAACGGTGTAAAGTTTGACTTTTTTTACTGTAGAGGATTCAACACCGGGATGTAATAATCTGTAGCTGCCGTCGGAAAAACAACACAGACGGTGCGTTCAATGAAACTGGTAAACTACAGCCTCGTGGTGCATTTGAAGTTATTGTAAATGTCCTTTTCCTATCTGGTTGTTATTTTTGTCGTTCAACAGCAATTTACTAGTGAAATAAGTTATTGTTATTATTATACATTATTATTAAATCATTTAATTTTGACCTTATGGCCTTAGCAATAAACAAGCCGTTCTTTAATGTCACAATTGCAATTGCAATCGCAATTTAATGTTTAATTTTTTTACTTTCTTAAACAGTATCGGTTCAGGCACCGTTAATTATGTATGCGATTAATTTTGATTAATTAATCACAGAGCATGTAATTAATTAGATTACATTTTTTAATCGATTGACAGCCCTAATACATATACATTGTTTCTAGTTTGTATTTGTTTATCATTGTGCACAGAATTTCTTTTCACTTCCATTGTGTCATTTCATCACAAATGGAAAGAAGCAGAAGAAGCAACTTGATAAGCAAATACTTTAACACAAAATTTTTAATTAATTATGATTACTGGACCACTGCTCTCAGTATTTAAAATTATGTTTTCACATTAAATATTAATTAAATAACCTTACGCCATTCAGTTTCAGCTCAAGTACAAAATCTCATTGAACATAATAGTAGATGAAATGAGGCACCGCTGTCTTAAGCCTGGAATATGAAACACTATCCATGTATGTAAGAGGATCTGAATCACACAGACTGATAAGGTCATACGTGCAGTTTGGTGCTAGTCCAGCACAATTTACTCGTCCGCCTTGAAGGTGACCAGTAAATTCTCAGTATCAATGTTGCAGACAAATTTGATGAGATTGAAGAGTAGTGTATTTGTCTACATTAAATCATATCAATGTTACAATCTTCTGATTAAACAAGACTAAAGCTGCCAGTATGCTTCTTCATAAGTGGTTGTTGGATGGTCAAAGCTTCAGAAACCTCTTCACCCCACACTCCAAGGTCGGATTGGGGACGGGGGGCTTTGTCTAACTATTTCTGTATTTTTCCGAATCTGACAATCCGACATTCACAGCTACTACAACACGCAGTAATTGGTCACCTGTGCAAAGGTGAGAAAAGTGCCAGAACCGAGTGCAAAACTGAATGCCTTCTAGGAGAGCCTGAAAATGTGAGTAATTATCCCCAAATTTAAATTACTGTATATCATGTCTTCCCCCTTCCTATGAGGAATGGCTTTTTACCCCGCCTGTGGGGACCATGAATGTCTGTACCATATGTCACGTCTATCCATCCAATAGAAAAGTTGAAATGTTTTTGCTAAAACACAAAATTGTCAACCTAATAATGGTACTAGAGGAACAGTTATCGGCTCACCAAAGTCAGTGTGAAACATCTTCTCGGGACCATGAATGTCTGTAGAACAAATAATCGCAGTCCATCCAATTCTTGTTGAGATATTTCAGTCTGGACCAGACTGAAACCAGACTGACAGACCAAATGGTGGACTGACTGAGAGACATTGCCATTGTTAGAGCAATGCCGGTACCATGGCTAAAAATGACAAGTTTCGCTCTCTCATTTTCCCCCTTGTTTATAATTGTTCATGTGCACTAAACTGGGTTTAGAAAATCAACAGTCACTGAATTTGAAACCATACTTTTCCCACAGCCCCTGAGTCTTCCAGTGGTGAGAAGCAGTTTAGATACTCAGTACTGTTAACTGGCAGTTGAAGTGGTCCACTTGAGTAAGGCTGTTCACTGCAACGCATTCTCATGAACAGGTCCGTATGATATCGTACGAAAATGTATGCACATGAAAACATATGATATTCTACTAAATTAGGAGACTGCCGGCTGGTCACGTGATGCGGGCTGGCTACGAGCTCCATGACGCTGAGCGGCAGTTGCTAGTTGTTTAAGCCACTACAGAGCTTTATGACGCTGGCTACAGACCGCTGTTGTATCAGCGGTAGTTGGTGGTTTAGTTACCCGAAAATAGGTGACTTTGAGCCATGTACAAGGCACCGTGAGCTGCCAGTCGTTTCAGCAGACATTACGGTTAAATTTAGTCCACAAAATATGACCGTTTTGCCGCAACAAAAGTTAAGATCAGGCACCAAAACGACCAGTTAAGATTAGGAAACATATTGTGGTTTGGATTTAAACACTCCTAAGGATCACAAATTTCCTGGGTGAAAGGCTTGAGTTTTCCACAGGAAGGGAACTCTGCTCTCTGGCTTGAAAGTCCTGTATGTAACGCCCACCGATTCACCCAGACCTCCTCCCTATGCAGGCCAGCCGCATTTTAATACAGCGGCTGTCAATGTGGTGCATACAGCAAAAAAAACCTGGAATGCTTACGAATTACAGTGCTTAACTTTTCGTAGCTTTTTGTACGAATGGTTCATGAGAACAGGCTGGGCTGTTACAAAAACATTCTAGGTCAATTATCAATGTCTATGTCAACAAGCTGTAGAACATGGAGATGAAAAAGTTTTTCTCAATATCAAAAATAACGTTGGATAAATGATAACAGCCCTCTAAATCTAGTGGTAGATATAAAGTCAGTAGTTTACAGGTCAATATTCCAGGTTTGTATGAACCAGATTGTGGATTATGTGGGGAAAAATACGTATTAATTCAAAATGCATTACATTTCATTTAAATTCAAAATGCATTACATGACCAGCCTAAACGATATAAGATGTAATAATATCCAGGCTCATCTTTGTACAATAACTAGCTACCCCCTGGTCATTCAAGACTGTTGGACCATTAATTGAAATTTGGTGTTAATTAACCACACTAAGAATTATAGATTCCATTGTTTGAGCCAGTAAAACATTATTAGTTTTTGAGTAGTGTGAAGTAAAATGAATGGGTGAGTCTAGGTTTTGTTTTTCTTTGGATAAAGTGTTATTATCAGAGGAAGAGAAAAAAAGGTCACCTTTATTAATCATAATTATTTACAGTAATTAGGCCAGATATCAAAGGAGCACTTTGTAACTGCTCTCAGAGAAAATTGATTCTTCATGCTCAGAATTACTTCAAGGGTACTAACACGGTTTAAATTATGTATGCAAAATGAAAATAACAAAGTCCAACCTCAATTTCCACCGGCACTAATGTGGTGGTTCACTTTACAACCATTTTTATATTGATTAATAGGCTTTCAATGTGCTTAACCTTTGGAAAAAAGTGGCAATATGCTGGATGAGAGAAAATAATGATCACAAGTGATATTTATACAGCTTTATGTAACAATGCTTTTTTTGCCCTTTACAGAACTTAAAGATACTTTATGTTACATAACTAAGATACATAAAACAAATCAATCAAACAAAAAATAATGGTTATTAGATTTATTTATGAAACTTTATAAAAGACTGAACTACTTTTACATAGCCTGAATACTTTAAATGTTGTTTTACACTATAAAAAAAACTATATTAGAAATACTCTCTACAGTAAATTCACTGAGCTTCATTTTTTATTAAATTAAAGCTCTTTTGTAAAACTCTTGAGGAGTTCATAATTTGGTCTGACAGCAGACACACTACACAGTCCAGGACCAATTACTTAGCTCATGATAAATGATACAAATTGTTTTTGTCAAAAAACATAACAAGCTAACACAAGTGAACAGTCATTGTTAAATACTGTACACCTTTACGTTTATTTATAGAATCAATGAGTAGGTGTAATTTTTTTTTGTCACATTATGAATTTGAAGACATGATTGCAGTGCCCGTCCAAAAAGGGCCGATTGCTTGGCCTCCTGTATTACTGCTTGTAGCTTTCTCCAGCACCATTGTACCCCAAAATATCTTACATAAGGCCCTCAAAGCACTTAATATGCAACTCAACTGTATACTACTGACTTACTTTGTACTTCTACTTCAGAGGAAAACATTGTACTACTACTATTTACCTGACAGAGAAATGTTACTGGTTACGTTGCAGATCCAGCATTAAGTTAAAGTTGAAAATCTATCTTAAACAGACGTTAAGTAAATTTAAGTACATTGTGCTGCTAATAGGGTTGGATATCGTTTGGGATTTTTCCGATACTGATACTAAAACGATACTTTTAAAACGGTGCCGGTGGCTAAACGGTGCCTGAACTGATACTCTAAAAAAAAAATAGGGTAGCCTAATAGGGAATAGGGTATTTTACAATAACTTTGAATGCACCACGAGGCTTACTAGTTTCAAGTGAACGCACCAGCTGTGTTGTTTTTCCGACAAAGGCAGCTGCACACTGCTTAACGTCCCGATGTTGGAATCTTCTACAGTGAAATACAGACACCCTTTACACCGTTTAGCTGTCAGCATTTTAACCGTGTTTAATCCAGCTGCTAGCTAACAGTAGGCTAACGTTACCTGCTGTCAAGTGTAGTGTTAACTAGCGTCACGTGCAGTGATGCTACTGTTGCCTCTAACGTCTGTTTCAGAGCATCAGAGAGCAGCGCAGAAGGCATTTAATTAGCACCGAAATGAGGCACTGAAATCCGTGTTGCTATTCGGTCCGGTAGATACTGGTCGTTTAGGCATCGTTTCGGTACCCAACCCAAGCTGCTAATGCCTCTCTTTTTACTTTAAGTAAACAATTGAATGCAGGACTTGTACTGTGCGTTCATTGGCGGTTTTACCATATGACGTAGGTAGGCAATTGATTGATTAATTAGCAGAGGTATTTTGCTGGCAGTAGTGTCATGTTAAAAGTTTGTATGGCAAACTTACAATTTAAAGGCAGAGTGACGATGTTCCTGACCTGTAGGATATCCACTTGTGCTCGGTAAGGGAATTGAAAAAACCCTGAAGCCACGGCCCTGCAGCTGCGCACAGCAGTCGTTTATTTATTTATTTATTTTTTTCAACCTTTATTGGTTGGTTGCTTCATTTTTTTTATTTATTTTTTTACAGTTTATTAATATTGAACTGTTATATGTATGTATATTGTGTGATTTGCATTGTATTTTGATATGCCTAAAAGGTAGTTCAATAAGCAGACAATGAAACTTTTGAGAAACATTTTGGTATATGTGCTCTTGTTTCACAGAGATAGTTTAGCTCTGCAATTGAAGCCCTCAGTTGATTTTTTTTCCATTTTCTTGCAACATCCATATTGCTTTTTCCAATTTATTTTGATTCGCACAATCTTCAATGCTTTAGAATAAATGTAATGTGTCAGTAAGCATACACCCAGGTATCGACATGTTTCCAACTATAAAGACCCTAAAGGCCGGATAGCTGAATGTAATCCAAGGTCAGTAACTCTCAATGATAATTCCCTGGCCAAATATGTATTTTGGCCAGCAGAAAGCAATTCACTCTTCATGAGTTGGCAAGCTGTAGCTACTATCTGAAACTCTAAATACAGTCTGTTTTCCAGTTGAAAGGCCTTGAAATCACATAAAGACCCAACAGTTAAGCAATAGAAGAGTACTTCATAATTTCAGTGTACTTCCTCATTAGTTCAAGAATATTTGGGTTCAGATTATACAAACTTTTAAACTTTGGTCAACTGCTTAAACTGTTTTGTACTTAAAATATGGTTATCTGAAAGTACCTCATGAGCAACATTTAAAAGTAGACTTGTATAATCAAAGGCTGCTGTTTTCTGTAACTAGTATTTACAATAGCCTACCCAGTGTCGAGTCATTCCCTCGTGACATTTTCAAACATTAATTCAAACCATTTTCAAACACACACAGACATTGTAGTGCAACAAAAACTAAAAGCCTAAAAGTGCTTCTCCTCAGTCCCAATAGGATTTACCAACCCGCATTGATGTAAGAAAGACATTCTTAAATGAAAAGTGTAAACTCGTACATTGTTGCGGAGATCTATCATGATGCTTTGTAGATGCAAAATCTTGGCACTCCATATGTTTCTTCTTACGAGTCCACAAGAGCCTACATAACAAAAGACCACTAAAGTCAGGCATTTAATGTCCTTTTGATTGGAAAATCAATAACCACAATTGAACAACTTGACCAGAGCTGGTTTAAGTCAGCCGCATAATCATAGAAACCCTGAATGTGGCTATGTGGTGTTAGTCACTTCTGGCGTTTATACTGCACCTGCCTGGAAGTAAGACATTGTCAAGGCCATTATTTTATTAGGTTAAATTATCATATCAGCAGTCTTTCACACTACTGCACAGACTAGTGTGTGATCTGTTCATAATGACCTCTCATGTCATTGCCTAAGACTCAATTAGCCTGTATAAAACTTACTTTTGTGAGCTCAGAATATTCTTCCCAGCACAATTCATCTTAGCCCAGTCTTTTTTGTTTTAGTGGTTAATTTCTTTCATGGAAATAATTGCATTGGACTTGATAATCTTACATAAACTATGCAGACATGAAACATTGTTTCTTTTTCAACCTGTCCCACAGAGATATGGAGGGGGAACTTTATTTTATACAAGGAAGACGAAGTATAAGTGACAGATCATTTATAGGAGTACTATATGTATAGTATGTTGGTAGCCTGGAAATCAGCGTCTTTGCAGAAATAAATAGTTCATAATTCACATTCTCAAATAAAACATGTAGAGTTAAATGTAGAAGAGAACATAACAGTTTTGACTCTTGACAAGTAATAAGGAATGTCTTTTTACACAAAACTACAGTACATAATATCAATGAAATTGTCTTGCTTTTGTTTTGTGATATAAATTATCTTGAGAGCTACTTAAATGGTAACACAGATACAAAATTGCATGCACAATACACAGGGGCTTATGTGTCCTTGATTCGGGTCCAATTGGAAAAATGGAATGAAAAAGGCCCTGCAGGGTCTTAATATTTAAACAAATGTGGGTGTAATGGCAGGTCCCTTGGTTGCAAAGAAACTAGAGTGAGTGACTAGGGACTGGTCTCCTACCTTTTCTACTCTAGGTGTAGACACGAGCTGTGTTCGAAACCGTTCCCTATCACGGAAATAGTGCACTATATAGTGTGTTCGCCATTTTGTAGTGGTGTTCGAATTCTCCGCGGTAAATTTCATTCACTATATAGTCCACTATAAAATACCCACAATGCACAGCTAATTTGAGTGTACATACGATGTACCCTACATTTTACTCCCATATATCACAATGCAACACGGCTGTGTTTTTTTGGAGGAGAAGAAGAAGCAGAAATCACAGCGAAAATTGGGAAAAGGAAAGGAAAAATGGAGCGGGCTTTTGTGTTTAAAACAGTGGAAATGTAACATGCAACATATATACAACCTTTTACTATCCTCCTGGGTGCTCGCTTTGTTTCAGGGACGTATTGGAAGTATTTTAGTTTTGGTTTGTTTACATGATGCTGGGCGCGTGTGTTTTCAGTGATTGTCCAAAATCTTGTTTGGTCGTTCCCTATATAGTTCACTATTTAATAAACACTATATAGGGAATAGTGAGTGAGTGAATGAGGGAGCGGTTTTAAACACAGCTATGGTGTGCCATTTCAATAGAGAGAGTAACTCTCGCCAAAATGAAACCTAGGGTCTTTTTGTGAATGTACCCGAGTCAAACTTTCGTTTAAAAGCATATTTAAGACGGAAGCGCCACTTTTAAGATGTACCGTATTTTTGTTTTTCGGTCAAATGGCCTTTTGAATGGGAGTAATAGGGCCACTTTTATGCTAGCCTCAAAATAGCTATTTTTAAAACACTAAGAAGGCTCGACACAACATGAAACTTCGCTCGAAGTATGACATGGGGCTCTACACCTTAACTACACCAGTGCAGAAGGGATATACTAAATCTGTGGGTACTTGTTTTGATGTTGACTCGTTTTGACTGCCGAGGTGGTAGCAGCCGGAAACAACAAGAGCTATGGTGAGTTGTTCAAAACCTTTGTTTTTAGTAAACTCTGGGTAGACAAACAATGTTCTCAATGCTCGAGTTCATGTGTAGAGACCCTGGTGATACTTGGAGCAAAGTTTCATGTTGTGTCAAGCCTTCTTAGTGTTTTAAAAATAGCTATTTTGAGGCTAGCATAAAAGTGCCCCTATTACTCCCATTCAAAAGGCCATTTGACCGAAAAACGAAATACGGTAAATCTTAAAATTGACGCTTCCATCCTAAATATGCTTTTAAACGAAAGTTTGACTCGGGTACATTCACAAAAAGACCCTAGGTTGCATTTTGGCGAGAGTTACGCTTTAAGGCATTGAGTATTTGGATTGAAAAAAGGTGAGTCAAAGCCATCCCAAGGCAGTTTACCATGGGCCGTAATTCCCACCAGTCTTGGAAGTGATGGACTACCAAACCTCTGGTGACATGAGCATGTAGAGCCAGAGGATATTAGGGTTGAACGATAAATCGTTTTCAAATCGAAATTGCAATTTGAAAGAATGTGATTAGCTAATCGTGAAGAACGTGATTAAAAAAATATTTAGTAGAATGTTTGGTGTAACATTTGATTTAACATTTTTTATTCCTCTTTTCATCATTATATTTATTGTTATTTCATTAGATAAATGCTGGAATAATGTGACATATCACAGATTGTTTACAGAAATGTCTGTATGTCCTATTTTCAGTAGGTCCTATTTATTTTGTACTACTTTATTTAACATGATCGTAGAAGGTGCAATATGTAGCTAAAAAAAGAATCCCCAAATCCTTCAGCCCCAGAGGATATGCAGATGTAGTATATTACAGTAACTTTCTCAGGCAATCGCACTGGTGGTTTAGCACACTTAGCAGGACAGTGTTTTTATCATTCTACTTAACATACTCAGTAGTTCATATTAGTGTTGCCTTTTTCCATCAAAACAATTTACATTATGCCAAAATGACTTGATTTGATTGAGTGATGCACATAGTAAAGAATGAGTGTAATGGAATGTACAGTATAAGGTCCCGATAGTTGTGGGAATTATCCATATTTCTTTTTACTTGCTATGTTTTTTGGAAAATTACCAGCATGATAGGGTTTTATTAAGTTTGTGATTTAGTCTGCAGTTAGGAATGGTTTCATAACTGCTCATTCCTGTCATCCAGTATGAAAAATAATTAAATTTAAGTACTTTATTTTGTTGTTATTAATCAATGTAAATTAATAATTGGCATTTTTCACTGTATCTTAGATGTATTTCTATTATCTTATACAATTTGGTATTTCAAATGGCCTCAACTCAAACTGAAGTAGTTTTAAATGTTAATCTTAAAATTCTTGCAATCTGAAATTCTACTGTTTGCATTTTTTATGTTTGGAATCTTTTTTGGAAAGTTTGGAACATTTTTTAGATTCTTGTTCTCCTTGATTACATACGGCACAGCCCACCTTCACTATAAATAAAATAGGCTAAATGTGAACTGATTCATCATTCCTTATAGTTTAGTCATATTATCACAGGGAGGGAAATGTATTATTAGAAGTACATATGACCACCATGTTGTTTACTATTTTTTAACTAACTTCCATCCATCCATCCATCTTCATCCGCTTATCCGGGGTCGGGTCGCGGGGGTAGCAGCTCCAGCAGGGGACCCCAAACTTCCCTTTCCCGGGCCACATTAACCAGCTCCGACGTCCTCCCAGCTGGACGTGCCTGGAACACCTCCCTAGGGAGGCGCCCAGGGGGCATCCTTACCAGTTGCCCGAACCACCTCAACTGGCTCATTTCGACGCAAAGGAGCAGCGGCTCTACTCCGAGCTCCTCACGGATAACTGAGCTTCTCATCCTATCTCTAAGGGAGACGCCAGCTACCCTCCTGAGGAAACCCATTTCGGCCGCTTGTACCCTGGATCTTGTTCTTTCGGTCATGACCCAGCCTTCATGACCATAGGTGAGGGTAGGAACAAAAACTGACCGGTAGATTGAGAGCTTTGCCTTCTGGCTCAGCTCTCTTTTCGTCACAACGGTGCGATAAATTGAATGTAATACCGAACCTGCTGTGCCGATTCTCCGACCAATCTCCCGCTCCATTGTCCCCTCACTCGCGAACAAGACCCCAAGGTACTTGAACTCCTTCACTTGGGGTAAGGACTCATTCCCTACCTGGAGAAGGCACTCCATCGGTTTCCTGCTGAGAACCATGGCCTCCGATTTAGAGGTGCTGATCCTCATCCGCTTCACACTCGGCTGCGAACCGATCCAGTGAGTGCTGAAGGTCACAGGCCGATGATGCCATCAGGACCACATCATCTGCAAAAAGCAGCGACGAGATCCCCAGCCCACCGAACTGCAACCCCTCTCCACCCCGACTACGCCTCGATATCCTGTCCATAAATACTACAAACAGGATTGGTGACAAAGCGCAGCCCTGGCGGAAGCCAACTCTCACCTGAAACGAGTTCGACTTACTGCCGAGAACCCGGACACAGCTCTCGCTTTGGTCGTACAGAGATTGGATGGCCCTGAGAAGGGACCCCCTCACCCCGTACTCCCGCAGCACCTCCCACAGTATCTCCCGGGGCACCCGGTCATACGCCTTCTCCAGATCCACAAAACACATGTAGACTGGTTGGGCATACTCCCAGGATCCTTGCGAGAGTAAAGATCTGGTCCATTGTTCCACGACCAGGACGGAATCCGCATTGTTCCTCTTCAACCTGAGATTCGACTATCGACCGAACCCTCCTTTCCAGCACCTGGAACTAACTTTACTATCTTAAATGCACCTACAGTTGTGGCACTCACAATTTCGTTGTATGGATCTCTGTGCAATGACAATAAAGGTTTATCTTATCTTATGTAGCTCTGTGACCGCAATAATGCAAAGAAATGTCAGCCAGCCAAATTATCCAACCAGGAGCAAGCCGTATGGTTTGTTAGCAAGCATGACACGTGAAATGTCTGCAGCGTGTTTGTTTACAAAGAAGGGAGGCGAAATACTTGGCATTTGTGCATGCAGAGATGTGTTATGATCTTCTCAACATTTCTGCCTGTGCACTCAGGAACATGGGATTCTATTTGCTCGGCTTCAGTGAGACTCCCCAGCTAATGCTGCTTTTTCTCTCTCTTAATTTCCTCTTCAGAATCAGAATCAGAAAGGGTTTTATTGCCAAGTACGTTTTTTAACACATACAAGGAATTTCTTTTGGTGTTGTTGGTGCACGTCACACATTCTTTAGATTGAATATTAAACAATATAAGTATAGGTACAAACAATATAAGTATAAGTATATTTACACAGTATGTATTAAGTTAAAAATAAAGAATAAATAAAGATATAAATAAAATAAAAAATTGGTGATGCGTTAATGCTCAAGAGATCAGGTGTTCACATGGAAGACAGCCACTTGGGCAGATGACAAGAAACAATAATATAATTGCTGGGAATGATAGATTTGAATTGTATTGTTGCACTTGATGTACAGTTTGAAGTTACTTTTTGAAGAATTTACAGTGTTAATTACATATCTTACATTGTTAACATATATATTGAATATGATATCCTTTTTTTTAAGATTTTGAGAAATATGATCCATCCTTAAAAATGAAATATGACAGGAACAAATCAAAATATGTTATGTCTATTTTATGTACAGTACACATACATGCTTCTAGCTCTGGAATGTCATCTGAATTTACATTGTATGGTTGATCCTACTTGTTCCAACAAATCATCTGAGCTTGATTGAGCCACATACAGTATTTGTATTGTAAGTGTGTCCCAGGGAGCACTGATAAACTACCTACTTACTATCTTAATGTACGCTTAGGCACTGTGGCATTACTGCAAATACATCACACAAATAGGCACTAAAGCTCTTAGAAGCAGCAAGGCGGTGCAGCCATTAGCACTGTCGCCTATATATATATATATATATATATATATATATATATATATATATATGTTTGAATATATTGAATGAAATTCTGAATATATTGAATGAACCTTGAATATATTGAACGAAAGTCTGAATATATTGAATGAATGTCCGAATATATTGAATGGAAGTTGAAATTCAGACTTTCATTCAATATATTCTGATGCTCATTCAATATATTCTGTCATTCTTTCAATATATTCAGACTTTCATTCAATATATCCAAGGTTCATTCAATATATTGGAGGTTCAAGGTTCATTCAATATATTCGAGGTTCATTCAATATATTCAGACTTTCTTTCAATATATTCAGACTTTCATTCAATATATTCAGACTTTTATTTAATATATTCAAGGTTCATTCAATATATTCAGACTTTTATTCAATATATTCAGACTTTCATTCAATATATTCAAGGTTCATTCAATATATTCAGACTTTTATTCATTAAAGTCAGACTTTCATTCAATATATTCAGACTTTCATTCAATATATTCAGACTGCCATTCAATATATTCAGACATTCATTCAATACATTCAGACTTTCATTCACTATATTCAAGATTCATTCAATATATTCAAGGTTCATTCAAAATATTCAGACTTTCATGTAATATATTCAAGGTTCATTCAATATATTCAAACTTTACACACATATATATAAAAGTGCTGTCAAACGATTACAGTATCTAATCGCGATTAATCACATTAATGTCATAGTTAACTTGCAATTAATTAATTAAATAATTAATTTTTATACATTCTAAATGTCCCTTGATTTCTTTTTGTCCCATTATTTTTTCTCATTTTAATGCTCTTATCAACATGATACGATACTTTTAAAACGGTGCCTGAACCGAAAGATTTATATATTATTTTTTTTTAATATATATATATATATTTTATATATATATAATTTTTTTTTTTATATATATATATATATATATATATATATATATATATATATATATATATATATATATATATATATATATATATATAAAAAAATCTATTTAAAAAAGGAGCACCTTGTTCAATTGTATTTGTCTGTTTTGTATGTTCAAAAATATAAAAAAATAAAAAGTTGATCTAAAAAAAAGGAGCACAAAATGGCGAAAACAACCACTGGATGGGAAAAGGATATTTCACAATAACTTTGAATGCACCACGAGGCTGGCGAGGCGAGGCTGAGTCTGTGTTTTTCAGACAACGGCAGCTACAGTCTGGTGTTAGAATCCTCTACCGTGAAATACAGTCACACTTTATACCGTTTAGCTGTCAGCATTTTAACCGTGTTTACTCCAGCTGCTAGCTAACGGTAGGCTAATGTTACCTGCTGCCAAGTGTAGTGTTGACTAGCGTCCCATGCAGCGATGTTTCAGTTCCCTCTAAAGTCCGTTTTCAGAGCATCAGAGAGAAGCGCAGGCATTAAAGTGGCACCTAAATAAGGCACCAAAATCTCTCTCTCTCTCTCTCTCTCTCTCTATATATATATATATATATATATATATATATATATATATATATATATATATATATATGTGGTTAGCGCAATGTCTCTTTCGCTCCATCCTGCTCCATCGTGCTCTATAATGCCCGCTGCTTTACCGCCTTGCACTGCAGTGTCTTTAGTCACATAGAACTATGACTTTTCTAGCCACACTGCCCCCTGTTGCATATCTGATGTAATTACATTAATATCTGATACATTGCAACTACTTCAATACTCCACCATGTTAAAACCACAGATTAATGACTATTCAACAATAATGTGCTGTGTCAATTAGTAGTTTTGATGGTCAAATAGTCAACTATTCTGTGAAACCCCTACCAGTGCAAATGTTAGCAGGCTAGGCTAACTAGCTTCCACTTTCCACATGCAAACTTGACAGCACAAATACTCTCAAATACTGAACGTTAATGGGCAGACATCTTAAAATGCTAATGATACATAACCAACACTAAGGGGAAGTAATGTCTTGTAACAACGTGTGTCTTGTAACAACGTACGTCTCATAGCAACGCTGGCTCTCAAATGTCAGTCAACCGTCAACAGATGTCTGAAGACAGTTTTCTCCTCTTTTGAACTGTAGAATCATTGTAGTTATTTTATCCTTAGAAGTGATAAGAATTCAAATTTCAGTTCAGCATTCAGGAATGTTAAGACAGTTGTTATACATTTTTATTTTAGAATGACAATGTTATACGGTGTAAGGTGTGCGTACTGAATCAATGGAAAAAATCACAATAGAAATAAAGAAGATCTGCCTATCTTATGGTAAAATGTGTAATGTATCTTTTGTTTAACATACTCTAAATTTGAAGTGAATGAAGCCTTTTTCAATACACTGTAACATAATATTCAATATATGGGCTCATAGGCCAGCTGCCTCAGTGTACAAATAAATTCTTTCAGTGAGGAACTAATGCATCTGGGAATAATGGTTTGTGTTCAGGATGATAATGTATAGTAGTGTATGTGTCTAAAACTTATGAATATTTTGTTACAGTGTGCAATCAGAACCTTAACATTAATGATTCATAGTCCTTGTGACCCATTATTTCTGCTATTAAATTATTAATGCTTTGGACTGACTTTCTTCACATAATCAAGTACTTATTGTTGGCTGCTATACATTGCTCCTGTATACGCAAACAGAGCCATACAATGAGACATTAAAGTACAACAACAGTACTCTGACTCGATTAATCAGGGCTCTTATGGTTTCAAAGCCGTTTGTCTGGTTATTGTAGGAAAAGACATCCGATACTATATCAGCACAATGACCCAGCTGTTTGTCTTTTCCACCTCCCCCTTCTCTCCCCAAACCATCCATCCATCTAGAGTTTTTCTTGGAGCTGCTGGACAATTCTGAGAAGTCTCTCAACAGTATGTTCACACGGACGTACGGGAAGCTGTATATGCAGAACTCGGAGGTGTTCCAGGACCTGTTCACTGAGCTGAAGCGCTACTACACAGGGGGCAACGTCAACCTGGAGGAGATGCTTAATGACTTCTGGTCCAGGCTGCTGGAACGCATGTTCCAGTTACTCAACTCCCAGTACCACTTCACAGACGACTACCTAGAGTGCGTCAGTAAATACACAGATCAGCTAAAGCCCTTTGGAGATGTGCCCAGGAAACTGAAGGCCCAGGTCACCAGGGCCTTCATCGCTGCCCGGACTTTTGTCCAGGGGCTAATGGTGGGTCGGGAGGTCGCCAACAGGGTTGCCAAGGTGAGTTTAATTTTCTTCTCATAGCTGTTTTCGTTATTGTTGTGTTGCACGGCTGTTAGGTGATCCTGTGCTGTTGAGCGGTGTTGTATTTTTTAAATTCCTGTAATGAACTAATGAAACATTTAATCATTTATGTGATGCTATTTTCTGCTATATTGTACTCAAAGAATACGCACACTGCCGATGGTCTATCCACCTACACCTGTTTGATGTATCTGCACTGTTCATACTTTCATACATTCTTAAGTCTTTGAAACCTCTTCACTGGACTTCACATCATACTCCTTTAGATTAGATTGCACCTGAATTATTTGTTAGAAGCTCAGAAATAAAGAGCATACATTTTGATTCCATATGAAGATCTTTTTTGGATGCACTTGATCCCCGGGTGTGAGGTCCAGTACGGGACATTTTTTATATGACTGGTGGAGTACACTGTAACTATGAAACTGGTTCATTTAAATCAGAAAAATAAATACGTTTTTAGAGCATTATCAAACACTGGAGATTAGAAATGTGTTTCTCAAGGCTTAGCGGATATGTTTTCTAATTCCATGTTAAACACAGAAAGTTACGCAATAGTTTTTCATTGACGTCTAAACTGTAAATAAATTATATAACCAAAGCTGGCTGCTTTTGGTGGTACAGTGCATTGCTTCACTTTATGACATAAATGCAAAGGACTAATACAACCAGTTATATAAAGTCATCATCAACATATATAACATTAAGTACACAGTATAAGTACTTAAGTAAGTATACAGAGTGGGTTTCCTGGAAAACCCAAACAGTAGCCATTAAGGTGTAACATAAGGGCTTAGAAAGCTTTGTTTACCAAATTTTAATTCATGAATTAAGTTAGTTTAGGTTTTCTTCCCTCCCTCATATCCAGGTGCTGGTCATATAATTGGAATATCATGAAAAAGTTGATTTATTTCAGTAATTCCATTCAAAAAGTGAAACTTGTATAATGTATACATTCATTCCACACAGACTGATATATTTCAAGTGTTTAATTCTTTTAATTTTGATGATTATAACTGACAACTAATGAAAACCCCAAATTCAGTATCTCAGAAAATGTTAATATTGTGAAAAGGTTCAATATTGAAGACACCTGGTGCCACACTCTAATCAGCTAATTAACTCAAAACACCTGCAAAGGCCTTTAAATGGTCTCTCAGTCTAGTTCTGTAGGCTACACAATCATGGGGAAGACTGCTGACTTGACAGCTGTCCAGAAGACGACCATTGACACCTTGCACAAGGAGGGCAAGACACAAAAGGTCATTGCTAAAGAGGCTGGCTGTTCACAGAGCTCTGTGTCCAAGCACATTAATAGAGAAGCGAAGGGAAGGAAAAGATGTGGTAGAAAAAAGTGTACAAGCAACAGGGATAACCGCACTCTGGAGAGGATTGTGAAACAAAACCCATTCAAAAATGTGGGGGAGATTCACAAAGAGTGGACTGCAGCTGGAGTCAGTGCTTCAAGAACCACCACGCACAGATGTATGCAAGACATGGGTTTCAGCTGTTGCGTTCCTTGTGTCAAGCCACTCTTGAACAAGACACAGCGTCAGAAGCGTCTCACCTGGGCTAAAGACAAAAAGGACTGGACTGCTGCTGAGTGGTCCAAAGTTATGTTCTCTGATGAAAGTAAATTTTGCATTTCCTTTGGAAATCAAGGTCCCAGAGTCTGGAGGAAGAGAGGAGGCACATAATCCACGTTGCTTGAAGTCCAGTGTAAAGTTTCCACAGTCAGTGATGGTTTGGGGTGCCATGTCATCTGCTGGTGTTGGTCCACTGTGTTTTCTGAGGTCCAGGGTCAACGCAGCCGTCTACCAGGAAGTTTTAGAGCACTTCATGCTTCCTGCTGCTGACCAACTTTATGGAAATGCAGATTTCATTTTCCAACAGGACTTGGCACCTGCACACAGTGCCAAAGCGACCAGTACCTGGTTTAAGGACCATGGTATCCCTGTTCTTAATTGGCCAGCAAACTCGCCTGACCTTAACCCTATAGAAAATCTATGGGGTTTTGTGAAGAGGATGGTGCGACGCGCCAGACCCAACAATGCAGAAGAGCTGAAGGCCACTATCGGAGCAACAGTGCCACAGACTGATCGACTCCATGCCACGCCGCATTGCTGCAGTAATTCAGGCAAAAGGAGCCCCAACTAAGTATTGAGTGCTGTACATGCTCATACTTTTCATGTGTATACTTTTCAGTTGGCAAACATTTCTAAAAATCCTTTTTTGTATTGGTCTTAAGTAATATTCTAATTTTCGGAGATACTGAACTTGGGATTTTCATTAGTTGTCAGTTATAATCATCACAATTAAAAGAAATGAACATTTGAAATATATCACTCTGTGTGTGATGAATGAATATAATATACAAATTTCACTTTTTGAATGGAATTACTGACATAAATCAACTTTTTGATGATATTCTAATTATATGACCAGCACCTATATATTACATTTGGTTCAGTTGTTTTACAGATTTTATGAAACACAATTTAAAGCCTACTAGGACACTTGTGAACATGGAATAAATATATGATAAGCAATCAAAGAAGAAAATATATGATAAGCAATCAAAGAAGAAAATAATTATTACAGTACATTCTTTCTGAAACACTTTTAAAAACCGAAACATATAGTATAAACCAGTAAATGTCTATAGTTACTGATTCGTCTTTAGAAATATAATCTGTAATTAAAAGTATAAAAATATTTTTCAACACTTATTCATCTACTAATTTCATTCAATTGCTGATAAATTTGAATGACCGTCTACAAAGTTGTTGACCCCAAAATCAATATTCATCACCTGCAATTAGACACAAATTATATGAAACTGTGGTTTTAAAAATGTCTTCAGAGCTCAGCAGGGATGTGATTTTTTTAATCTGCTTTTAGCTTGAAGCTTGCTGTGCCTTTCAGTCGAACAGGAGAGACATATTGTCGGAAGAGGAAAGAAACTGAGAGTGCAAAAAATGAATGAGATGTGCTGAGTTTGAGAAAAAAAACTTTAATCATTCTCATGTTGGAGGCTTAACCAACTCCCTGTGTTAAGCTCTGGCCGTACACAGACAGAGACAGATCATAGAACTGGGATTGCGAGCATGGGCATTATATAATATCACAATTTAGGTATATGACCACATGTAAATCTTTGTTATATCACAGAAAATGCTGTCAACAAAAACTATGCAGTCAACAGCAATCATCTAGGGCTACAACTAATGATTATTAGGGTGGCTGTGGCTCAAGAGGTAGAGCTTGTGGCCTTTAATCACAAGGTTGGCGCTTCAATCACCAGCTCCTCCTGTCCGCATGTTGAAGTGTCCTTGAGCAAGACACTGAACCCCAAGTTGCTCTCGATGAGCAGGCCAGCATCTTTCAGCTCAACTACCATCGGTGTATGAATGTGTGTGTGAATGGTCAAATGAAAGGCAAATTGTAAAGCGCTTTGTCTGGTAAGATAGAAAAGCGCTATATAAATGCATTCTATTCACCATTTACGAAATTGTCAAATTGGTATTCATTAATCAGATCATTAAGCTGATTATTTTCTCGATTAATACTTTATAAAATGTGAAAACGTAGTAACAAAAACACCTCAGCCAGTTTCTCAGACTCTAAGGTAATGTCAAATGTCAATGTCAATGTTGGACCTAATGTCAATGTTAATTGGCATTTCTATGAAAAAGCAAGTAATAGTCCAAGTTGAGTCACATATTTGTTTGTTCACATGTTAGAAACACTATACAGTATGAGTTAAAATTCAGCTGTAAATGTTCTATTGAGGGTTGGTGTTAAATCATTTTTGATTTCCAACATTAAAGAAAACACTTCTGGCTGCTGTCAATCATGTAAACCATTCAAGTGAATGTTTTATAAAAACTAGTAATGTTTGATGTAATATGATCAGTTTATTAGAAAGCTGTAGAAACCAATCAAGACTTGGAATGGAGTCATGAAAAAGCCATATTATCTATACACACAAGAAAAGGCTACATTCAAATTCCTAATCTACTTGTTCCTTTTCATTAGAACATTAAACCATTGTCAACTTGTATTACTATTTTACTGAAACCGCTTGATATATTATCACCCTCCTCTTGTACCCACTGTCCTTACATAGTTATGGGGGCTTGTGGGAATTTACATCATGATAGTATATACATATTAAAGTGCCATATCCCTGCTGCTGTATATCATCTCTGAAGAGTCAGTCATATTAAATAGTTTTTTTATTGTCCTTTGGCTTGCCACTGAGCGAGGCTTCCACCATTCCTCAGAGGTATTTTAGCCATTTCAGATGGAGAATTAAGACGAGCATCTCTATACATCTATCCTAGGCCTAAAATGCACCCTCACTCTGGATCAAATCCCATATTCCTCGCTTCCTCATCAATTATGAAGTGGAGCCAGGAAACAGTGTGGCATTGCTGAAGGCTGTCAGGCTGGTGAACAACCATAGAACTGCTGGTGAAGAGTTGCTTGACATGACAAATCACCTTGACCTAAAAATCACCCTGCGTTCTTGTTGCTTTCAGCATAAGAAAGCCACCTGCATCTTCTTACAACACAGTCTTAGAGTACATACCAATTTCTCACTTAAGTGTTGGCACAATGCTATATACTATACCGTATATAAGCCATTCTGTCTTCAATTTCACATCCATAAGCAACAATGATTTATATACTTTATGGTGGAACACTTTATTTGTGTGGTGTTATATCTGCAATTACTCTATTTTCAGAAATCAGTGGTTTTGAATGGTCATTCAGCAGTTTGTGTTTTTTTTAGCAGGAGCAAATGGTGATCAAACACACCTCACAGCTGGACAAACTGCTTTAAAGTGTCATTTCATAAACCATCTATCATGAAGGTGGAATAATGTGTACTTCACGTATTATTCTGTATAATTAGCAGTGGTGGAGACCTATTTAGATACTTAGGTAAAAGTGCTAATACAACAATGTAAAAATACTCCCAAGTCCAGCCAATACAATTTAGAAAAAGTAAAGACAAAAGTATTTACACCAAAATGCCTATACCTATGTGTCAAAACTAAAAGTAGTCATTATACAGTGTGTGTGTGTGTGTGTTCATTGTAGAGCCAGTGTGAACAGAAACAGAAAATTATTCTGCATGTATTCCGATAAATGATTAATCGTTGATTGTTTTTAAGCAAAGGGTCCAATCATTCTTTGGTTCCACCTTGTCAAATGCGAGGATTTGCTGCTTTTTGGATTTAAAAGCTTCTCAGTTTCTCTTGTTCTTCTTTCACCACAACCATTTTACCACCATTGAGAAAGTAAATCAATCCATAAAGACCTACAATAATACTTCTCCCCTAATTTTGAGAGTTGGGGAAATTAAAATGCCTACTAGTCTATGAGAAGTATTATACAAATGTTCAGAAAATAATATGTCTCGGCTACAGGTCTTTAGTCCAATTTATACATGAAGTGTTGAATGTTTTGCATGGCCCCTGGAGGGTGGCTTTAACTAGCTACCATTAAGGCTCTAACTCAAATAACAATCAGTCGTGACAACCTGAGGTTTTAAAATTACAAAATGTGCCTTTCATATGAAATGGCTGCTTTCAACCATCTGTCTGTTCAATTTTCCACATTAATTTAACACAGGATGGTGGACTGATGATGATGAGCCACACATAATTACTGCTAACAGACAGCTCTGCATGGAGTCAAATCAGAACAGGAGAGATATCACTTCATAAAATGGGATTGCACTCAACTTGCTCTGAACAGTTTCCTGGACCTCGATCCTGGATTAAGAGCAGAATCTCTCTGGATTACAGTTTTTGATGACCATTAAGAGTTTTATCCTGGGGTACTTAAAACACAGTCCAACCACATTATGAGAAGATTGCAGGGATTTGGACCTTCTGAAGGGTTTAAAGTTCATGCATTCAAGCATTTAGAGCACTTATCACTCACTCTGCACACGCACGGGAAGCCGGCCTAGTCAATGGTGCATATTTAGCTGTGATGATGGAAGGAAGGAAGGTATTTTGTAGTAAGGGATTTGTTTTTCCTAATGGTTTACACTGTCATGTTGATCTTATTATACTCTCATTTTCTACCATGAACTGTCAGAGAATTTGACATTAAGCTCCAAGGCAGTTTCTAATCTTTACACAACATTTTACCTTAGATAAATGCTCTGCCAGATTACAGAGTCTTTGCTGACATGTGAGAAATATTAGGATCAGTTGCATGTGGTTTCCATAGTTTTTATTTTATTTATTTTTTCTACTTATGTACTCAGTGCCATCAGTTTAGCCTACTCACTGTCAGGGTGAAACAGTAAACTGCATTCAATACCTACTCCTCATCGGCATTCTGAAACGATTATGGCTGTCCTCTCCGTAGGGTTGTCTTCTAGTGTGTCTTCAGATGGCTGTACAGGCCGATCCGTGAGCCACATATTTTTGTGCAGTGTGGGCAGTGGAAAGTGGAGGTTGTGAGTGGTGGAGGAGCCTTTTTCGCTTCTTCCTTTCGGTGCTGTAGCTTTGTCTCTGCGACACGGCAGAGTTCCATTTCCTGGCGCACAGCTCCTTCCTGCACAGTTGTCTTCCAGCTATACCTGTCCAAAGTGATGTGCTCCCAGTTGCTTATTAGAATTTGAAACTTTTTGAGGCTGATCTTAATATTGTCCCTGAAGTGTTTTTTTGGACCGCCATGGCCTCACTGACCTTCCTTCAACTGGGAGTATAAGATCTGCTTGGGGAGACATGTGTTTGACATTCGACATTCGTACTGTATTATTGTGGTGGTGATACTGAACATGTTGGCTTCCTCCAAAACGCTGATGTTGGTACGTCTATCCTCCCAGTTGATCCTCAGATCTCAGATCTTCCTTAGTTGTCTTTGGTGATGTTGTTCCATGGCTCTCAGGTGACTGCTATAGGTGGTCCATGACTCACACCCATACAGCAGGGTGGGGAGGACCAGGAGTTTTGTTTGGGCCTTTAGGTCTCTCTCTTCACTCTTTTCCTGAGTTTGACATTTGCTCCACTGGCACAGCTGAGGCGATGGTTGATTTCGGAATCAATGTCAGCTTTTGAGGAGAGGAGGCTATTGAGATACGGAAAGTGGTCAACATTTTCAAGAATGGTGTTGTCCACTTTTTTGGTGGGCTGAGTTGATGGTTGATTAGGTGGAGGTTGAAGTAGGATCTGGGTCTTCTTTATGTTCAACGCTAGAGCCAGGGCCCTGTATGCCTTGGCAAAGGCATTCAGGAGGCCCTGGAGGTCTTCTGCGGCGTTTGCTACAATGGCATTGTCATCCGCATACTGGAGCTCCATGATGGTGGTGTTCCTGATTTTGCTCTTGGCTTTAAACCTGTTAAGGTTGAGGAGCTGGCCATCAGTTCTGTTTAGGATTTGGATTCCATGTGGCAGCCAATAAGGTGGAGTATGGCAGCAATAAAGATGGAAAACAGGGTGGGTGCCATGATTCATCCCTGTTTGACCCCAGTTTCTATTGTGAAAGGCCCCGACTCAGAGACACTGTTGCTGAGCACTATGGCTGACATGCCATCATGTAGTAACTCCAGTATTCTGACATACTTATCATGGCAACCTTGATAGTATGCTCCACAGAGCCTGGCGGTCTACCGAGTCAAAGGCCTTTGTGAGGTCTATGGAGGCCATGTACAAAGGCTGCTTTTGTTCACTGAATTTTTCCTGCAGTTGGCGTTCCGTGAATATCATGTCTGCTGTACCTCTGGATGGACGGAAGCCACACTGAAATTCAGGGAGTACTTCCTCAATCAGTGGTAACAGTCGATTGACAAGGACACGAGCAAGCTCTTTGCCTGTTGTTGATTTGATAGGAGTGAGATGCACAGGAGTTTAGTTTCCACATTCAGTCTTGTCCCCCTTCTTAAATATAGTCACTATAGGGGCATACCTGAGCTCTGACGAGAGTTCTTCTTTTTCCCAGACCTTGAGGAGCAGGGCATGGATGTGGTGCAGGAGTTCTGGTCCACCACTCTTCAAGATCTCAGTTGGGATCCCATCTGGACCAGTGGCCTTGTTGTTCTTTAGGCTCCTAATGGGATCTTGGTTATGGTGGGTGGTTCCCCTATGTCTTCTCTAATGAGACTCAGAGGAATGTAGCTGATGCTACCTGATTCAGCTGTGCTGTTGCGGTTAAGGAGTTCCTGGAAAAATGCTCTTTCCATCGGACGTTAATGGACTCATTGTCCTTCAGCAGCTTCCGTCTGTTCTTTGAGCGCAGGGGGGTTAGGCCGCGGTAGCTTGGGCCATAGATGGCCTTAGTAGCGCTAAAAAAGCCTCTGGTGTCACCTGATTCCGCCAGCCTCTGGATTTCCAGAGCTTTTTCTGTCCACCAGGCATTCTTAAGCTCCCTTACTCTGCTCTGGACGTCCGCCTTGGCTTTGGAATGAGCCAATCTTTTTGACTGGCAGGTTATATCATTTTGCCAGGTGTGAAAAGCTTTCATTTTTATGGAAATGAGCTGTTCTATCTCTGTGTTGTTCTCATCAAACCATTCCTGATGTTTTCTGGACTTGTACCCAAGGTTGGTTTTACAGGTATCGAGGATGGAGGATTTGAGCAGACTCCAGTGCTCTTCGATGTCATCAGAATATTCCTGTTCGACGCTTTTCCCAAGAGAGGCCTGAAGTCGCTGCTGGGTGGCAGTGTCCCAACTGCTGCTCCAGACATGCCATATAACATGGAAAAATAATGGAATAATAATTGGCAGATTAATCAATAATGAAAATAATTGTTTGAGTAAAATTAAATAAAGACAATTATAAAACAATAGGTGTGTATAACTAAATCATACTCAATTAGGTGTTCATTTAATCAAGGAAGTGAGAATATATTACAGTGTCCTTTACTGTATGTTATCTAGTAGAGTCTCCATACAGAAAGAGGACTAAAGCAATCAGACAACAGATTCTGCTCAGGGCAGATTAACTGACCTCCTCCATATGAGAATATGGTTCATCCATGTTTCTCAGCTGAGTCCCACTTCTACAGATGCACTGGACAAACTTGTCTGTCTCTTTCTCTCCCTCTCTCTCTCTCTCTGTCTGTCTCCTCTCTCGCTGGCTCACAGCTCAGGCAGCTTGCTGGGGATAAGGCCTCAGCCACAGTGCTGTGACGGCAGATGGCATCTGGCTCAAAAAGGTTGGCACGTCATCGGGAAATGTGCTGCACCAAAGATGTCCTTTTTAATTAAAAGATTTTGATCTGTGGTGAACTGCAGAATGTTGGAAAAAATGAGAGACAGCATGTGGTCTGAAATACAAGGACATGATATAAAAGGATAATGAAGAAATATACTGTATACATCTCTCTACCATATATCCTCTTCAAATTCATACTGAAAACTCTGAAAGATACTGATGCAGTCACCCTGATGCTGAGGGGGAGGACATTTAGAACAAAATACAAAAGGACGGAAAATCCATCCATCAAATTTTAACATTCAATTTTATGTTTAAATAAATCTGTCTTATCCAACAACTAGTGAAAATTTGTCACATCCGTTGCCAGCCCAGATGACATCTTATGACTACTTTTTTACACCTTGACTTAAAGTGTATGGCACCACATATTTATTTTACAAGCACTTAGAGAAGGTTGTCAGCACCGATGTTGTGACATTTGTACAGAGGTTTCTTGGCAGCCACATGAGAACTG
Source organism: Sander vitreus (assembly GCF_031162955.1). Classification (NCBI taxonomy): domain Eukaryota; kingdom Metazoa; phylum Chordata; class Actinopteri; order Perciformes; family Percidae; genus Sander; species Sander vitreus. The sequence continues at coordinate 19,064,338 of NC_135855.1, read as the reverse complement.
TTTGCCCCTGGCTGGGCTGCAGACCTTCAAAGTTAGATGGACACAGGGGGAGTGCTGTGCTTTAATCCAGAAGGCGCCATGGCAGATGGATAAAAATATATGCAGGTCTTGTTCCCACCAGAGATGCTGAATGGCTCACGGTACGCTGTGCGTAGTCATCGAGCAGCATGGGCTTGGCTTTTAACATGTTTGCACTTGTCTTGGTAAATTAAAGAAACAGTCCCAACTGCTGCTCCAGACATATAACATGGTACATGTCAGGGTAGATCAACGGGCGATCCCATACCTCCCCAAGAAAGACATTTGAGCTGACTCATGTGGGTTGCCGGGACCGCCAAGTACCGCTGTGTTGTTTCGTGGAGGCACAGCTGCTCACATGTGGATTATTCTGTCAGTTTCAGACAGTCATTGATTTGACAGCAAGTGATTTTAGTGCAGCCTCTCTGGAATTGTCTTCGGCTCCATCTTACATTTAACATGGTGAGTGGAGGGAGACTCTAAAGTTCACAGAGAAGCACGGAAAGGAGAAGGTTTATTATCAATGACAACTTTAGTGCATACGGTGCACAGTATATGACTGTAGCCGGGTTGCTCGGCTTTTGTGGCTGCTGAACCTGCACAAATACTGTAAGACAAAAAGAAATTCATGAAGCACCCGCAATTGTGAAATGCACACCTAACTGCGTTGTCAAGCAAATAGCGTCTTGGTGCTCCTGTGCTATTTTCACATATTTGAATAAGGCAATATACATATATTTGGCGCAAAATAGGCCCATTTCTATGCAAATAGATCTTGTTGCAAAAACAGTCCAATTCACGAAGATCAGCACTAATAGCCATACATGCAGTTCCAGTTAATTTATTAGCATCTTCAGAGAGTTGGTGGTAACTGAAGCGCACCCACAGCACTGACAGGCTGGGATATTAAATTCCAAATATGTTTTCTCTCTGTTAGGTTTAATTATGAAATTATTAATTCTTTGAATATAACTTAGTATACGCCACTGCTAAATCAACAATTCAGTACACTTTGTAAGTACACATGAGACAGTGGCGTTGTTTATGATTCTACAAGTACTTGGTTAAGGTCAGATTACCTTCATGGTTGAAGTAGAGGACAGTATTGCAAGGCATTGCTATAGAGCTCGTTTATCACAAAACACTTCCCACGTTCCCTCTTTGACCAATTCGTTTCTACAAGGACTCGATGTGACAAAGTTTTTGTTACATTAAATGCTTTCATTTACTTATTAAAGTCAGCACGACTTGGGGAAGTCTAGTAAGAGAATGATCACCCAACAATAAAAACTTTCGTTTTTCCCACATCATAGAAATAATACATATATAAATTAACATTTATATACGTATTAATATATAAATGTTAATAATAATAAATTAACTACTGCACTAAGTTTAAGCTCTAACAAAGCATCACATTTTATGAGCTCATTGTATGTGCAAGTAAAACTTTATTCTAAGTACTAAATGCAGCTGTCAGTTAAATGTTATGGCGATCAGATACATTATTAAACTCTGAAAACTATTATAAGAGCTAATGTTTTACATCTTACTGTATGTGATAAGTAGCAGTAGTGCTTTATGAGGTTTTCTTTAAAACAATAACCACTACTTAAAGCAATGCAGACATACAATAATGCATATTTTACTGCATTACAGACGTAGTTATGAAAGTAGATCTTTAAACTTAACTATGCATTGGCATTATTTCTGTCTTGTCCTCACTCCAGTTTGCTCTTCTTTCTTTATGATTAAAAAAGCATTAGCTTATGTGTAAAGGTTTTAATGTTACCTTCTGTGAACATCTTCCAGCTGATGTTCACAGAACTTGAATTTTCTCTAACCTAAGGAATTAATTTTTAGGTTTGTATCGCAACAACCTTTAGTGTAATCCTTTTGTTAGGAAGAAATAAGTGAAGTTTTTACACAGGCGTTTGGTGCGACCAGGCACATGTTTCTCTTGGTAGCAGATGGGAGTCTGATTTACACAGTGACAATTCACTCATATTGCCATTGACACTAATGGCTGTGCAATTGAGTGGGGACACTGGGGCACCAATGCAGTCTTACATCCATGTCCAATCAGTGCAAAGTAACGCAGCCTGTCACAATAATTATGACAGAACTATTGAAACAATTTTTTGGCGACAGTCTCACTGTCCCACTAGTGTTCCCCTTGATTGGCCTTGGTAGCTTGCAAAGTCATTGTCATTTCTCACAACTTCATTACTTTGTGGCACAAAGCAATTTCCATCGTCTGTGCTCTTCCCACTCTGTTACTCCTAAAGGGAGTTCACGCCATATGTGCATGACAACACCCTGTTGGATAGACAAGGTGATGTCTTCCAAGAGTGTCTTTTAGAGTTATCTCTCATTATGAGAGTTGTATCCATTATTTTAATGATTTAGTTATCTTGAATATGTCTTATTGCTGATAGTGAATTCAGGTGAGTGTAATGGCTGCTGACTGTGGCCTTTTAATCAGATGAAATGAGAAGTGGCTTGCTTTATTATTGCTCAGCTCATTGCATTTATAATCTTACATTTTCATTTTTCCTCAACTCAATGAAGTTAAAGCTCATATCAGCTGGCTGAAATGTTGACTACATCTTTAAGATGCTCTTTTAAGTGAAGGAGTAAGCCGCTTTTTAAGCCTCACCCCACTCTCAAATGAAAAATACATATTTCTACAAATAAAAGTCTGACATTTGTTGATATGACAAATGTTCACTTAAAAAAAGGTATTCATAAAATAATGTACTTAATTTATCAAAAGTGACTCCGTATGCAGAATGGTTTGAAAACAAATTTGAGGTACTTGTAATTTACTTGGGTATTTTTATTTCACCATTCTTCTACTCCACAATGCAGAGGGAAATATTAAATTTTATTTTATATTTTATACTTTATATATATATAAAAAAAACGTTATAGTTTAAGATTATACATACAAAATATATGAAAGGCTTATAAATATGTGATGCTTTAGCATAGATTAAATTACCCAACAGTGTACAGTATAAAAAAGATAGAATAAGCTCCATGTCAACCAATTTACACATTAATGCATACATAATAATCCAATGATAATTTTTTCTGCATTATGAGTACTTTTGCTACTTAAAGTACATTTAGTGAATAATACTTACTTATATTGCAGTATTATTTTTGTTATTGTCTTTTACTTATGTAGAGTGATCTAAATAATTCATCCACGGCTGCAAAACTCTGGCACTGACTGGCACACAAACACATGCTCTCCATGTGGCGTTATCATAGCACTTAAACATCAGATGAATAGATTAGTGTTTTAATCTCACTCTGGATCTAAGGCATCTCGCACCCAGTCATAAACTCAGCCTGCTGTGAAATATTCCATCCACTGAACTGTAAATAAGTGCTAACAAGATTATCAGATTACCCTTCATCCAGGCCATACAACGACTGCTGGGTACAGTAACTGCAGTGATGTAAAAATCCCTGTAAAATAATTGCGTTAGGAGGCACCATTTTAATGCAAATGTTCTAAAGGCTCACAAAGCTCAAGGGCAGCCTAAAACACCTTCCAATTTGCAGTATGAAATATATTTCTTTGGTCGCCGCTAAAAAGCCACACTGAATGTAAAGAGGGCAGTGGGAATGGGTCTATAGTTAAGAAAATTCTCCAAGTGTTTTCTCCATGTATCTTAACTAGGCTGTCTAGAAACTTGGCCACATTTAATTGAATTGACAGAAACAGATTAATCCCAGAACTTTTTTTTTAAAATTATGTATTATTCTTATGAATCAATACTGTACTTGATTGTACAAGTTGGAAGAAAAAGTATGATGTTTTTAAATAATACAAAATGACATTTGAAATGGTTTGCTGATGTTGAGTAGATGATACAGTATACTACATTTTCATTTGGCTCCTCTGTATCGCTGCCATCGTTTATACCACAGCAGTGATACAGTGAATTTATTAAAGGAATATATTCCCATCCTGTTGACTAGTTTTTGTTTTATGATAGTGGTTTAAACTGGATTTAATGTCCTTGCCCAGGTACAGTGACTGGGTGGGGCTGAACCAACAGAGAAAACAAAAGGGACGAGCTCTCTCTCTCTCTCTCTCTCTCTCTCTCTCTCTCTCTCTCTCTCTCTCTATCTCTCTCTCTCTCTTTCATCCGTCACTATAACAAATATATTTATATGCAAATTAGACTGTGAAATAGAATGATTCAAATAGCTTGATAGGAAAAAGTTTGAGTCATCGAGAGGGAAAGAGATTGCTGGAGATGCATGGGGATGCGGGTGGAAGTGGAAGTGCAATCTAAAAACTGTCTTGTCTCTGTCTCAGTTATAGTAAACTGGTGAATTGCATGCAGCAGCCAGATTTGACTTGTGGTTGTTTATGTTTGATACTGATTTTGTCAATACCGAAAGTGCAGGCACAGAATGACCAGACTCAGATCTAAAGGTGATTTTATAATCTGCTAACACAATATTACATATACTTTAAGAAACTGCAATACATTACATCTAGTCTATATCGACGACGTTTCACTTACGGGATTGTTCCAGTGCCACCGGAGGTTCCGTCGGATGTCCCTCATTTTCGGCCGGACGTTCCTCACCTTCCGCTTTTTTCGTGTTGGGATTCTAAACTCCGGTCAAATCGGGAAACATCCTCTGAGCTAGAACCGACAATCAAATTATATTTATCTTTTTCTTGAGTAAAAGTATCATCGCACACTTGACAGCCATTTTAATTCCAGAGCTCGCCTCCCTACGTGCACATGTTCCACTAAGTTCCTTCCCGACGCTATTTTGCAGAGGCACTGTACCTGCTTCTGGCCTTTAGCGCTGCCCAAGACGATTGTGATTGGTTTAAAGAAATGCCAATAAACCAGCGCATGTTTTTCTCCTATCCAGGAATGTTGTGTGGACTAGCCAGACCCTCCTCCACAGCGCTGTGGAGGAAGGTCTGGCAATGCAAGACTACATTGCATTCATTTAGCTGACGCTTTTATACAAAACGACTTACAATAAGTGCATTCAACCATGAATTCATAAAATAACCAAATCATTATTATAAATATCATGAAGTGTGAATTGGCAGGTGAAACTTTCTTTGGGAAATAAGATAAGCTCTGTCCAAAGCAAACACTGTGATTGGCACATACTTGGTGCTGTTTGTCTGTCCAAATGTGGCAGTAACACCTGCCTGTTCACTCTGTTTGTCTGCTAGTGTCTTGTCCGGGTTTCTCTCCGTCTGTTTCATCTGTATCTGTCTCTCTGTTTTCTTGGTGTTTGTTTTTCTGCGACTTTGGCTTCCTACACAGCCGGTTCTTTTTGTGTTTGCTCTTCTTTTTCTTTTTTTTTGGTACTCCCTCCAGCACTGCCTGTGAAGAAAAAGTGAAGGGTCCATGCAGTCTGATAGCAGACACCTATAGCACTATAATAATAATAATAATAATAATAATAATATAAAGCTTTATAATTATATAAATTGGCAACACTTTATACCCCTATTTAGCATTTATAAACAGTACATAAACATTTACATTTACAAATGTTTATGTACTGTTTATAAATGCTAAATAGGGGTATAAAGTGTTGCCAATTTATATAATTATAAATGCTTTATATTATTATAAACTGTTTATAACGCAGTATAATGTATGCAAATGTAAGTATTAATATCTGTTTAGAAGTGGAGGCTGACACAGGTGAGTAGCCCTGGTTAAGATGAACCACATTGCAAATGGTTAGCATTGCTTAGCGTAACATTAAACAATAAAGAGCTGGAGATATACAGCCATGCTTTGTGTAGGACTGCCTTCCATGGCTACCATGAACTGCAGACCAATGGATTATCCGTGTTACACAAGGACAAACATGAATACACACATGGCATGACATACAGTACAAGAATATGAGATGGAGGAAGTCTCCATCACAGTCCTCATGCTTACACATGCTTAATAGGGGGACTTACATCTTAGAACTCCATTTTTCCCTCAAGCTGGTTTGGGTTTGGCAACCAGCAAACTGAATTAAGAGTTTGTTGGCTATTAGTTCAGCTCTTTAGCATTTTCCCACAAGTAACAGAAATACTGTAGGTGCACACACACACACACACACACACACACACACACACACTTATAATTATTTTTTGGTTTGGTTTAAATTTGGTTTTATTTAATCCTAAAGTAATATCATAAAACCAGCAAAAGCTCCATTAGTAACATCGGATTATCTTTCTAACATAGAAGCCTGACACATAAATGATTTCCATGTCAGATGTGAAATGTGTTATATTATATATTCCCATATGTTAACCACACTCCCAGTACAATATTTTTACAGTAAAATCAAATACAGACTACAGTGTTCAAATCAGACTGTAGACAAGACCAAAGCTGAATACATTCTCATAGCACAGCATCACATGTCGCCATGGAGCTACTGTACAAAGGTTCACTGATGTTTTCTTTTTTTTTAAGTCCATCTCACTTTTATCTTCAGATGTATTTATGTCCTCTGCCTTTGTGTCTCTACATGTTTCCGTTTTCTTTTTTCCAACAGTATTAATGTTAATACAAGTCAAATTAACAATAATAATAATGAGAAAGAGTATGGTATACACAAAATGAGTAATGAACAAATCATTCTCAGAATAAAAACTCATCTTAATTGCATATCTGTCTGTCCTGGAAGAGGGATCCCACCTTTGTTTTGTTTGTTTTTCCTGTAAGAGTTTTTCCTTATCTAAATTGAGGGTCTAAAGGGTGTTTAAGGCTGTACAGATTATAAAGCTCCTCAAGGCAAATTTGTGATTTTAGGCTATAAAATAAATAAAAGTTGACATAACTTTTAGAAACAGCAAATTAATCACTGTTTTGCTCATATGGATGGACATGACATTACTAACTTAACATGTATTTAACTCTCTCTTCAAATCATTTTCTGTGATGGGTAGATTGGTTCCTCTGCCACAGCAAAACCCAGATGTGTCCAGTTGTGTAGTCCTTATGACAACCACTGACCAATCTGCCAACCTTCCCTGCTCACACACACACACACACACACACACACACACACACACACACACACACACACACACACACACACACACACACACACACACACACCAGCAGTCTTCAGAGTGTGTGCTGGACAAAATCTAAAGTCAAGCATGAATACAGAGGCTGACAGGCCAATTATCAGATGTACTCTTCGTTCTGCATCCCCACCTCTGAAGGGAAGCAGATGTGAGAATCTTGTCGCTTTCACTCAAGCCAGTACAATGACATGGCCCAACAACAAAAGGCACAGCCTTCACAAGGAATTGAGATGGACAGAGTTGTAAACATTGTACTGTCATACAGTTTTATCTGGTGGGTTTTCACATTTCAAGCTTCAGAAGATATGATGTAGTGTTGAGATGCGTCTGACTATTCTTTCAACTAACTTTCAATTGGAATTTCATTCCTTATAGATGCTTTGTAGAAATATAAAAATGTCCAGAATTGTAATGCGCAATATTACTGTTTTTTAACTACTCTTTCCATTCTAGGAATCATACTGCATGTCATAAAACAATTACTGAGGTTTAATGAGCTTGAAAAGACATGACATAAACTGAAGAACATCTCTTTGTTTCATAGGTGAATGTAGTACCAGCATGTGTCAAAGCCTTGACCAAGATGCTGTACTGTCCATACTGTCGTGGCATGCCTGGGCTGAAACCCTGTCACAACTACTGTCACAATGTTATGAGGGGCTGTCTCGCGAACCAGGCAGACCTAGATGCTGAATGGAACCTCTTCATCGGTAAGAAATAAAAGATTCTGCTTCAAATCGAGTGCCCTTGCACCTGTTTCTCAGTTTCTCTTTGTAATATTTTTAAGGTTTGTGTGTCTGTCTGCCTGTGCGCACACTCGTACTTCTAAGGCTGCATGTAACTTTTCTAAAGCAGTGTCTTTGAATAGTCTCTGTGGGAATTCAGTAGGTTGTACTGTGTTAGATTCAGCTTTAAAGGATTTGCAGAGACAAAACTGAAATCTCATTTGTGCAACCATTCCGTCTTTTTTCAGTCTGAAATGTTGTTTGCTGTTGCTGGAACTTTGGCATAGTGCTTAAAGCTCTGGTCCCTGCTGTTTGGGATTGATAAAGGAGAGCAGATCCTAGGCAAACACATTTTCTATAGTGTTTCCAGCTGAGCTCGGTGAGTAATATAGCACTTCAGTTAGGCTGTAAGTAGCTGGATGCTCTAAGCCCTCCTGTTAAATGGATACCAAGGAGGCACATAGAGTGTTCCCTCTGGATCTTTTGTAGGCCAATACTTTATTTGTTATGTACCCCAGTTGCATCCTCCCACCCACACTAACAGATTTTTTTTTTAAATGGGGTGACGTTTTTTTAAGAGGCATCACTGAAAACAATGTGTCAAGTGAACTGCACTTCTAAGCTTTTGGCTGTTTTGTGACAGGCCTGTCATTCGAGAAACCATCAGATGACGTACCGCTTGTTCTCTCCCATGGCATGTCTGAAGTCTCAGATCGACACAGGCCCCTGTGCACTGAATGAGATGTCTCGCAGCTTTATGACATGTGTTAAAAAGTTAGTGTCTTGTTCGGTTGTGAAGAGGCAAATCTATTGCCGTAACGGGACATTCTGTTTGACAGTAATGGGAAGAGCTGTTGCAACAGAATGATGAATCTGGTAAGACAAAAACACCCTTGGGGTGTAGAAAAAGTGTTTTTTTTTTTTTTTTTTTAATTTTGTTCCACTTTTTGTGCAGACATTGTTTTTTGGTTTGAAAGACAATGTTGCTGGGAGTATTATAATTACAAATGTAGAACCCAAAGGATGTTTATTTTCACAATGAAAGACACATTTTTTTATGTCTACTGACATTTTGTATTCATTATCTGTTGCTAAAGAACTTCGATTTGCTTACGGTGCAGCTTGCAAGAAATATTGATTTGCCTTTCAGAGACAACTTCTAAATGTGTCACAGGTCAATTATTGCCACTGGAGCATATCTTTGCATTATAGAAATGTATGGATTGAGCCCTTACACAATCTGTCATTGTCATCCCTTTAAATCATCACTTATTAGAGGAGGTTAGATAAGAGGCACAGCCTTCAATTTTTAGGAGCCCTCAATGACATTTACCTGTGGACTTTGTTCATAGTTAAATGTTACTATCGATATCATTGATTCGAAAGACAATAGAAAGGAGAGCAAGGCTTTTCATTTAGTTTTAAGAGAGAAGATGAGTTTTGAAAATTGTCTATAATCTTTCTAAATCCAGTTGAATCTGGGATTTATGTAACAAATAACATTCTTTCTTTTATTAAAAATGGACAAAAAAATAGAGGAATGCCAACTTGGCTAAATAAAACCAGATAATGTTTTTTCTCTCTCTAATGTACAAAGTTGAGCTTTCGTCATTCTTACTTAGTGGAACAAATCAAAAGATTTCGGAAAATATGACACAAGGTTGACAGATTTATATTACGGTATATTAAAGATGCAGTAGGTAAGACTTATAAAACTAACTTTCTGTCATATTTGCTGACGCTATGTTCCAGTAGAACTACATAAAGCAGGTAATTTAAAAATAAATCTGGCTCCTCTGGTACCACCTCCAGCCTGTAGTGCGATTTGCAAAAATCCACAGCTCCCTGTTCAGATTCACCAATCAGGGCCATGGGGGGTGTCTAACTGCGTGTCAATCACTGCTCAGGCACACGCATTAATTCTCCCTTGTGGGGGGAGGGGCTTAGGAGACCGTTTGGGCTTTAGCAGAAAGGGGGGAGGGACTGAGAAGTTGTTGATGTTCAAATTCTTTGGCTAAATCCTGGATCTTCACAATCCTACCTACAGCACCTTTAAACATTGTAACTGTATTGTTAGATTTAATTAAATACAGTAAATTAGGGCTGGGCGATATGGCAAAAAATGTGATCCCGATATATTTTCCCATTTTGATCGATTTGATCGATCCAAGTTTTTGCTGATACTGCCTGTTCAAAGTGCATACTGAGTGAAGCCGGAAGAAACCAGAGGTTTAATTACACTTTAGAATATAGTTTATTAACATGTAAAATAAAAATAAAAACATGACTTTACAATATGCAGCGCGTTGTTTTTGAAGACTCACATTACACATTCACATTATGGGATGCCCCACTGGTCAACAGAGCAGTAGTGCCTTCTACTGGCAAAATAAAATTAAAAGTAGCCCTATTTTCCTCGTACAGAGTCATCTTACAATTACTTCTTCCTTTTTTGTATCTGCAAAATAAACAAATGGAAACTAGGGGAGTACTCAGTTTTGGCTGCATTTCTTTTGATTTTGTTAACAACCTAACTTAAAAGCAACATATTAAATCTAAACAAAAAACAAAAAAAGAATCCTGTCGAAAGCTTTTCAAATGTTTATAGAGGTAGCAAAAAACCAAACAAAGAGTAAACAGGTGCATATGTAAACAAGTGTCTTTTGCTATACAATAAGATTTAGAGCTTGTAATATTCTTGCTCCTTTTTGAATATTTTTCATATGGGGCAATGGCTGCAAAAGACGACACGACTGATTGTTGTTTTGGTATAGCAGCTACAGACCAGCTAATGCTAGCGCTGTTAAAAGCAGACAAACTACTACTTTGGACCAAACTCTTTTTCAAGAATGTGTTAACTGTGGTAGCAAACGTAACTTTAGCCAACAGAAAACCCCTACAAGGTTAAAATTGACTAACTCTAATGTGTAGAAACTCCCCACCCTTAATACAACATTCTCATAAAAAAACAGGTTAATTTTGTACCACCAGAGCTGCATTCAATTATAATATACAGTGTATACTGACCTACAGACACGCCTGTAACATTTATAGGTGTTTTTTTAAATATCATGGCAGAAAAATGGTGGTGCAATTAATACATGAATAGACCCAACCACAATGTTTGTTTACAATAACTTCCGGGTAGAAAACTTCTATCCTCTGATACAATATATCGGTGCTGAGCAAAACGGGGATGAGGAATAACTAGATATAATTGTATCTCATTCTTCTAAAATGCATGTTTGATGCTTTTATATGTCAACACTTTTACTAACATTAAGGTGGAGACCTAATGTACTTGCTGCTGAGATGTTGCTGTTCGTAATGCTAGATTTGGTTTATCAAAGACGCTAGCAAATCAACAGTACAGAAAATATCACAGCAGTACTGTACCCAATATTGACGATTTAACATATCTCCGCAATTCAAATCAACTGTCATTTGTCAAAGTCATTTTTGTGTTAGCATGATGTCACGGTGATTCGGTCTTAACTAGCTGTATTCAATTTAATGCTTTATTTAATGTTTGTATTATGAGTTTGCTATATGGAAATATGAGCTGTGATTACAGCGATGAAAACAGAAAATGAACCCTGCCAAGAGTTTTCTTCTGAAACTGGTTAAATATAACAGTCTGGCTTATATAAATTTTTTCTCACTTTGAGTTAAATTGCTAGGTAATGATTGGCAGTGACACAATGTGTTAAATTAGGTAAGGCTTTCTAATTGAACAAGTGTGAAGCCCGTTTGAGCCAACTGTGTGTGTGTGTGTGTGTGTGTGTGTGTGTGTGTGTGTGTGTGTGTGTGTGTGTGTGTGTGTGTGTGTGTGTGTGTGTGTGCGTGCGTGCGTGCGTGCGTGCGTGCGTGCGTGCGTGCGTGCATGTGTCCTTGACTAATTTCAAGCTCAATACAGTAAAACAGTGGACTTGAGAAATATAGAAATACGATTAAAGATATTATTTCTGTCTTAGCATTTGTGCGCCTTGAAGAAATGGCTTAAAAGAAGGATTTTTTTTAACACAGTAAAACTATTTTTAGACCGACCAGGCATTAATTAATGCCATTAGATTTTCACAAAACAGGGAAAACATATTGTCATTAACATAATTAAGCATTTTTAATAAGTAATTTAGACCAAATAGAATTATAATATAAATACAGACTCTAAATAATCAAGTTCTGGTGAAATGGCTGTATAGCACTGCACTATACTGCAAACCACTACTGGGACTAAAAATTACATTTTTAAAGCCAGTTTTCAATCATCACAACATGGAGCACAACAACACTGTATGAACTAACTGTTGTTTTTCTGACTTTTCTGTTAAACATTTATTGAAATATTATTTGCATGTTCCCTCATTCCCAAAACACATGGTGACAAGTCTGCAGCTGCTGACAAGTCTGTAGAGAACAATGGAGCACCCCCACTCTCAAACACGAAAAACTGATTTGCAGCAACCCATGAAAGTCACATCACATGGCTGATTTTCTATTTTGTTTGAAAAGTGAAGATCAGGATTTATTTGTCATCATTTTACCACAGAAAATGTTTGTTTTTTTATCTGATGCAATGCCGCAGAAGACACATGGTGTCTCTGCTAAAAGTGTAAAACCAGGAACTCTAGTTGCAACAGCTTAGTAGTACTGTTTATTGTCATGCTGGCACTAAATGTCTTGACATTGAATAACATAAATACGGTACCTGCCTCATTGGGCATAAATGTAAATAAATTATCAAATAAATGTACATAATTACTAAGCCATTGAAAACATTGCAAAATTGAGAATAACGCCTGCTACCCTGTTTTGACATTTTCCAAAATAGAACATGATCTTTAATAATAATGCTGTACTGCACTATTATCGTGCACATTCACAAATACTTTTAGTTTTTAATTTGTTTTTCACATTAATACTAGATAAAACTAGAAGTTCAAATATTCATTTTTTTTTATTCCCTTTCTATATCACTTAGTGGCTTTGGCTTTTGGAATTCATAGTTGAAAATAAATGGGATAGGAATAGAGACATAAAAGCAATAACAACAGAACATGATTTTAAGTCAAGCCAGTAAAGTCAACGTTTTTTCAAGTGCTGAAACACTGTAACACCAAACAAATCAACAAGACTTACAAGTTAGAGATAAAAATTAAATTCTGGGCAATCTGACTAATTGATAACCACTTGATTATTAAGATGCCGGTATCACACTGCAGGTTTTACAAGCATTACTGGGGAGAGTAAAACAAATGTGCCACTACTGTGTTTATTCCTGAAATCTGTGTAACATTGAAACAATAATAACCTTGGTGAATACTTTGATGTAGCCTACATATCATTATGCGGAAGGCGACAAATGATTACAGCATCCCTGTCATACATTTTAAAGTTAGTCACAGTACAGTAGTTTACAGTTTGTAAAGGTTACCGTAACAACTTCACACCTTTCAGGCTGCAAATGGAAGACAGACTGTCAGTGAACAATGAGCATAAACCTGGGGAAGGATGTGATTTACCTGCTCGTCCCCGTGTTGGGTGATTTTAGGCAACCTGACTGTGTGCGTGTGTGTGTGTGTGTGTGTGTGTGTGTGTGTGTGTGTGTGTGTGTGTGTGTGTGTGTGTGTGTGTGTGTGTGTGTGTGCGCGCGCACATGTTTTCAGGGAAGGAACTCATGGTTTGGCCAATGGGTGATACCATACCATCAGTCACCTGCCATCGTGACAAATTTACCCAGCTCTGCATCATGACAGACACATCATTATCATTTTTCTTGTCAGCACCTTGTTAAAATACCCTCAGAGAGAGAGGGAAAGACACATGCTGTTATTCACACACTAGCAGTTTTTCAGGCTAACATCATGATCAACGCCATTTTTCAGCTACACATGGCCAAAATTGATGGCAGATTTTAATTTACTTTTTGATAAACCCCTTCCCCAAACAGTGATTGTCCACTCATACCTTTGCAACCATAACTAGCCACGGCAGGCTGTGGATTTCTCTTCATGCTGAAGTGGTGTATGTTGGGCTGTTGTAAGAGAAATACTTTATCTAAAGAGTTTCAAGAGTTTTTATTAATTTCCAAAACCAAAAACATGAGGATAAAAAGGAATGGTTTATATGCTCTAACGTAAGATGCAATTGTTAGCATGTTTAAAGCCACACATTAGCATATCATTAACTAACTAGGTTATATTATTATGTGGAATTGCACATAATGTATAAAAAAGAAAAACCTGTAAAACCTGTGTGGATGGTTCTGGATGCTATCAGAGTTTAGGCTAACGTTAGCAGTTATTTTGCCCTTTTTTGGATTTGGGCAAGTTACCGCTCCAGCAAACCCATGTTACCAGATATGGCGTTACATTCACCAAACACAATTAGTCCTCATCCTGAATACTTCTTTTCTTGTAATGTTAAAAGTGAAAACATACTATTGGAAAATCAGGTAAGGAAGCTAAGCAGCCAAACCGTGTTATGTTAGAACAAAAGTGTCTATTCTGTCATTTTTTCTTTGTCATACTTAGAATCCCAGGATTAACTACTGTAGCTCTAAACTGCAATACAAGAACATCTCTTCTTTATTTCCCAGTGTTTCAGACTGATATAATGTAAGTAGCCGTCAAGTGCCCTTTTAAAACATATTCTACAAGATTTAATTGTATTACAAGTAAACTTAAAATTATAAAAAGTCCATTGGAGACCATTTCCAATCAACTCCTGGAACTAACGTTAGCTTAATTAGTTACCTAGCTACAGCTGATGAAATCAGCCAGTTACAGTTGTCATTTCAGCCAACAAATATGTCAATTGTTGTCTAAAAATAAGAAGCCTGCTTTTGTCTACCTCTGTCTTATATCAAGGACCTATTGTTGAAAGAATTTCGAGTGGTAAATCTACTACCGTTATCATTGACTGTTAGCCTGACAAACCAGACCCACATCAAGATATTGGGTCTGGGAACTCACCATTGGCAGGGCTCAATCCGAGGGGCGGGATAAATGGTTGTCTTTCAAATCCCTCTGCATGCAATAGGATAGCGCTACAACCAACCAGAGCAATGCTAGTTGATAGATTAAACTTTTGCTGTATCCGGTCGGCATACTCCGAACACATCTTCCTTTTTTAAGAATGACTTCAGTGCTTAACTCCAAGTCTTCCAGAGTCGCGGCCAAAGCTGATTCAAAAGACCACTGTTCGCCAGCAGCAGCAGCAGCCATCTTCTTTGTTTTCAAGTAGCAGGGAATTCATGCGGAAACCGTCGCAACTCTGCCGTCCTTTTGTTAAGCCCGCCCACCGACTCTATACACGATGTGATTGGCCTGACCAGAATTTGGTTTTCCCAGCTCGCAAGCCAACGGAGAGTTGCTAGACTGACCCTGGCTGAGTCTAGATTTCTAGGCTAATTGAATGTGACATGCGAGGATGGAAAGATTGACAGGCGTAGCAGCAGTAACTAAGGGGGCAGGGCTTAATTTACTGTATATACAGTGAAAATAATAAACTCATTGCATTAAATGAGAAGTGATTTGTATAGCCTACCATTGTGTTCCTTTATTACAAGCACTGGGCTGTCTGTGTATACATTTTTTCTCCTAATTAAGATATAGGCTTGTGTTGTCCTCTGTTGAGTCCTTTGACACCACAATGTAAGCGATCCTTATTGATTTTATTTGCTCATTTTTTTTAATTGCATGGATTGTGTCCCAGTGTAACTGGACCTCCCCACAACCTCCCAGTTCATGAGAATTCAAGGCAATATTTTGTCTGTCCTGTAAGATGTAAGATTGTAAGATTATGAAGATGAACGCCCTGCCAGTGCTTTACTTTAAATGACGTCGATAGCTTGGCAGAAATAAAGCTCATACTCTGCTTTTACTGCACTGTGTAGCCTTTAAGATGTCTATAAATGATCTACCAGTCTCACTGTAAAAGCTCTACAGTGTCACTCAACGTCCACAATGCTTTACCTAATACTACCTTAAGAGTAATACAGTGGTCTTTAAGATTCCTCAAGTATGACAAAGCATACTGCATCTTTAAGTGAAACCTGAGACATTTACCAGGCAAAAACACACCAACACACACACACACACACACACACACACACACACACACACACACACACACACACACACACAGGCACACTCAAGCTGACTGAGTATCAGGCATGATGGTCTCAGTAACAGATATGACACGAACAAACAAGCTAGTGGGTTCCTGCCTGTCAGAGAGCTGAAGGCTGGATGACTCACTTAGCCTAGTGGAAGTGATCTCCATATCCTCAGCATAATCAAGAACCAGTATATTTTATTTCTAATTGCTACTGGCTGTGCAGAGTCTGCAAGATGCTTTTCTGTACATGTGGCAGGAATGCCTACACAGCTATACTAAATATAAGCAACATTTTTGTAATACTGTAAGTTACCACAGCTGATGGCCACACACATGCATGGTATATATACCACATGCCTCCACACACATGCACACTGACTGTTATTCTTACCATATTTTATCCTCACTTTTTATATAGATGGAAAGCATACAGTACTTGTTTTACACAATTATTACATTTGATGGTATTGCATATTTTAGACTATTCAAAATTGCATAAGCCCAAAGGAATTGTTTGACATTTTGGTATCGTGGTATCAATATAACTCTTGGCAAAAAAAGCAAGCAGCCATATTTCCCAAAATGTCAAACTTTTTCTTCATAGTTACAATTTTCCAAAGCATTAATTTTGTATTTTATTGCGTGATTCCTTTCTTCTACCTCCTGGGCAGCCACACATTTGTACTAATTTTATTAATGTGTGACAGATACACTAGAGTTCAGTTGGTAATCCATCACAGTGAACATCACATGTGCTTTTAATGTTTCCTTTACCGTTCAACACTGGTATAAGAACTAAACAAACAGCAGAAAGGCAGCACAGGAAAATACAATCATCCAGCAGAAGCACTAGTGTCTTGCAGCTGTAGCAGTAGAGAAAAGTGTTAATGTAAAAAGACATACACGTTTATATGTGAGGCACAACAGACATGGTATCTGAGACTTCAGATGGACTAAAGTAATCCAGACATAGCCGAAAGCCAATAAAACAGAAAAAAATGTGTTCGTTGAGCTACAGTCCAGTTGTAAGTGCATGAGAGAATGCCTGTGGAGACTCCCCAAAGACAGACAGATATGTTGGCAAGTTAGCGAGTCTTTTGCAATTGATTCACGTCTTGCACCTGCAAATTGGAAAAAGTGTTAACTGACTTCAGACGTCTTTTAGCAGAGTGATTTTGGCAGTGTTTGTGTTTAGAAAAGGAGTATTCTGAGTAAGACTGAAAGGGTTGTTTCACACTTGTTACTCAGATGATACGTTTTTCAACATAAACACAAGGTTTACTTTGGATGTGTTTAAAAAGTTAGTTTAACAAAGGTGAAGAATACAGGTTCAAGGATATGGCATAGAGGCATAATATGTTTGTAATCGCTTATTTAGTGTTTCCCCTAGGATTTTTTCCAGAGGGGGTGGTGACTGTCCCCCAATATGTTGTTGAGCACCGGAGGGGGGCTGTGGTCTGTGTCCGCAAGCGGTTTCAGGAAAGTGGCTGCATGTGTCCATGGCAATTGCACAGAACATCAACACCAGTACAAGTTTACAGCTGTCCGTGGACACAGAGTGCAGAAAGTGTGTCATAGCCTCCCAGACAGGTGAACTGAGACTCCGTTTCCTGCTTGTCGGTTAACGGTTAATAATCAGTTAACATTAAATTTCATTGTTTTTTTCTTTTGAAAGGCTGGTTGCCAAAATTGCCACATACTAGCTAATTAATTAGCCCGAGGTAAATGCTGTCTATCAGTAAACAGAACTGACATGGTGGCTGGCATTCCGGTGTGTGCGGCAATTTGTGTGTCGGCCCTTTCCCGCGAAGCTCCGATGTGCAGACAGCTGAGAAACAGAAGAAAGTAGCAGCTTCACCAAAATGAAGAATGAAAAACAGAACTATTTTGATACAAACATTTGCTTGCTATATATGCTCTGAAATTAACGTGGCGAGCGAAAAATGTACCTGCATTTGGCAACTGCCGAGTGTTAATTTCGGACACTGCACAAGACCATGGAATGTTAATGTAGGCCTATGTTACTCAGCAACAGGTGAAAATAGGGACAAGGTTTCGCGACTAAAGGTAAAATGAACTGAACTTTCAAGGCGAGGAACGAGAAGCGAATTGCCTGTACAGTATGTGCCAAAGCTGTGAAAACAACTTAATCTCACGCATCCGTTTTTTTGTGTGTGTGGAAAATATAGCATAATTATATAATTTTGTCATTCTTTCAGGGGGTTGGGGAGTCGTTTTATTTATTTATTTATTTTTTTGGGGGGGGTCTCCCCCCAAAGCAATGGTAGGGGAAACACTGCTTCTTGCATGTTGTATGTGTTTTCATCTATTGAGACCGAGCCCCTTTAAGGAAAGGTCAGAGAGCAAGTCGGGACAAAAAAAATAAATTAATGGCTTTATGTCTGCTTCTAAATATATTCCATTGCTTGTTTAATACAAACCATTTGTAATCTTTTGCTACTTTTCCAAATGAATTTTAAAGTGACCCACATGATCATTCACAAAAGGTTTTCTGGTTTCTGCCCCCTAAGGTAAAGATAGCGATAAATGCCCTGGTTTGATTTTTAATTTCTGCCTTTGGTGACTCCTTGTGCGGCATTTACATAAAAAAAACGTTAGTGCCGCTTACAGCAAAGCACATAAACCTAATCATTGGGTGTCTGGTATCATAACTTGTAATTGACACAAAGTCACATTAGACCAAAGCCTTCTGAATCGTATTTCCTAAAGTTTTTTGTGTATTTTTTAGTTTTTTTCACACAAATTTATGAAACACCTTAACACAGGCTTTTTCACTGTTTGTGTTATTGTAACCATTTTACTGTCGTCACAAAAACAAGCTTCATTGTTTAACCACAGCAAGCCGTGCCACTGTTTTCTCCAACATATTCATCAGGTTCAGTGTGTGACCTTTTGTGGCTTCTGCAAAGAAGTAAACGGAAAGCTAAATATGCTGTTTACATGCAAAGACTAATACCGAAGACTGATGGGTGATTCAGCTCTTTTATTGATTTATAGTGTGCTTATTGTGATTATAACTTTAATACAAGTTTGGTCTATATCCACGACTTTCCACTTCCGGGATTGCCCCGTTGCCGCCGGAAATTCCACCATATGTCCTTCTTTTCGCGCGGAGGTCCGTTACCTTCCACTTTTTTTGTGTTGTAATTTTAAACTCTGGTGGATTTATGAGGACTATGGTTAACTGCTCCTCAGATCTCTGCAGGGTCAATCAAGACAGCTAGCTAGACTATCTGTACAATCTGAGTTTTCTGTTTTTCTGTAAAATAACTTTTGAACGCCCATGGCGATTGTGATTGGTTAATAGACATACCAATAAACCAGAGCACATTTTTCTCCCATCCCGGAATGCTGTGTGGACTAGCCAGACCCTCCTCCGCAGCGCTGTGGAGGAAGGACTGTCAAAGTGAGACGAATACACTAATTAAGGTGTTTACACGATAGTTTCAATAATGCAGGTATTGCTGCTCTCTGCTTACAATCATGGCGTGAATGTAAAATGCACTGACTTTGAATCATTTGCATTGGTTATTTTATGTTTTCTAAAGACATGTTTGGGGGACGGGAGCCTTTTACAATGGGTATTAAGTAGAGACAGAACGACTCCCTGGAAAGGTCACCAGATCAATGTAAGGCTAACACAACTGACATGAACTGTCATATTCCCCAGTCACTAATCAATATTTAGTCTCCAATCCATTAGTTGCTTCTTTTCAAAAATGCGGGAAGAAGCACACATTCATGAGTTAGCATAGGAAATCAACCCCAGATCTTCCAACAGTACTAAATGTAGAGTCATTATGTAGCCCAAAACTGGAAATGTGAAACAGTAATTTTCATTATGAAAAATAAAATCAATAGAGCTAAACATAAATAGTAAAAATGTACAAAAAGTTATTAACAATTGATATTTTTTTATGTTTCTGTTTTACCAATATCATCTGGATTTTATTGTTCATACTGTACTTTAAACTGGCATAATCTTCAAGAGGCACTCCACAAAAAAAACGTTGCAGGTGCTGAGCAGCAATTATATGCTGTGATATAAAAGAGTCAGCAGCAACAGACAACACATCAAAGAGCCATACTGCAGTACTTAGTTGACACCTTCCGTCGCTGAACAAAGCCAGTGTAGTTTTCCTCTCAGCTTGTCAAACTAGCAAAGCATGTAAACAAGGAGCAATGTCCCAGAGCATGCTCAGTGACACAGTGATGTCTCCCTGACAAGGAGCTATAACTAAGATGCAGTTGAAGAGTTGTTTTTGTTAACCTAACAACTTTCTCTTAATCATTTTTGTGCCACTATTATTATAAGCAAAACATAAAGTATTGAAGCATTTCTCAATTACATTTTAATTTATAGTTTTTTTTTTTAATTCAATGCAAAGACTTGTGTCTTCATGACCTGTATGTAGACAAACAAATATAATTAATGTACTGTTTAGGCAACATACAACATTTTGTCATGATAAGTGCAGTTTGTCAGCATGTAGAGAAACACCACCACTGGCAATGGAATAATCAGCTTTCCCTGGAAATGTATGCAGGGTGTCATCAATTCATATTGTTCAATGCTTAGTGTTTGTATGCCAACATTTTCTCCAGTTTGGACTGGCAGATGGTGCATGTTATTCCCTCCATTTTCATCACTTCAACTCTGAATAATTGGGCAGACTTGTATTTGTGGGCACCCAAGTGGCAGTTCCCCTTGCATTATGTTCATCATTTCCAATACAACCAAATTATCCCCAGATTAATACATATCAACACAGGAAGGGCAATTGCTGCAATAACAAATGTTTGCTGATGCTCACTGGAAACATAAATGTACTAAGTTTGAGTAATTTCAAAATGTATATGATAATATGTATTTTAGAAAGAGAGTCACAGCTTTAATTCACATTGAACAATATTAAACTATTCAATACCTCAGTCGGTGTTTTACACCTTTTCTCCAGCTTCTTTGTTATTGAAGAGAATGACAGACAGTATGTGACATTGGAGCTACCACTTTAAATAATTTGGATAGTGATATGGCTTCATATCCTAAAGACAAAGTCACACAGGATGATTTTGAATACAGTCTTAAGCCTAACTGGACCATTTCTGTACTCTGGGTTTGTACACGACTTGACACTTTGGTCCTCCCATTGACTCCAGAGCAGTCATGCAGAGCCCAGTAAGATTTAATTTTACTTGGGCCAGTATGTGGTGTGAAATAGTTCAAGAATTTCCACCACTGAAATCTGAGATCCTGTAGCGTCGGCCAGTGAACGAGAAGAGAAATCATTATTAACTCACAAACACAAAGAATTTTGGCCATTACTTTAACATAGGTAAATCTTAGTAGAGATGTCTCCTACTTCATTCTTCAAAAATGTATATCCTATCTCAAGGAACTCAGCAATCTGCCTGGATCAGTATACATCAGTAAAATTATAAATAAAGTGAAAGAGGGCACAGACTTTTTGTCAGTGTTATTCTTGTCAATATTTTAAACTATTTAGTTTTCACAACAATGGGAAAGAAACCAGAGAGCACATATATTATAACCGATTTTATAGGTATCTGCTCAGGATGGATCTAGGAGTATGTGACAGAAATTGATCTTAGAGTGGGTGTATTTATTGAACACTCCAGCACCACTCACCACATCAAAATTGTATTGACTGAGCAATGACCAAAAGTAAAAGAAGTCAATTTGATCTACCACTGGGATCAGACGGCAGAAATGTTAAATTTAAAAGTTGATAAAAAGTCATGAAATTAAAAATCAATGTGGTTAAAAATGCCCTTGATAATTAGGAACCCTTTATTTGTTTTTCAACATTTTCACATAAAAGTTGTTGATTTGTCACTGATTCAGACATGAATGACTACTGTGTCCCCCAAGAGACTCTGCAGGTACAGTATTTTTGTTGGAGTCCCTTCTAATACCTTCAGGTGTGAAGATAAAGGAGTGTTCCATTAGAAAATGTCAGCCAAGAGCAGAAAAAGAAGTTGGCACCATGCAGCCAGCAGTAAACAACCATGTCAATACTCCCCACTGTATCAGTCAATGGATAGATAAATAGATGGAGGAATGGTGGTGCAAATTGAATTATTTCATCATTACGTGAAACTAATGCCAAAAGAAATATATCAGACAAGATCAATAGCAGATAAAGGAGGAAACAAAAAAAAATTATTAAAGCATTTATAAAAAATAAAAAAAAATAAAAAAGTGCTTAGGTAAGTGGACCTGTTTAAAAGAGTAATGTTGATAGCATCAACATGTAAATCTGGCTCAAGAGTTGTAAAAACTGCAACAAAGAATGGAAAAAGTGTAAAAAATAAATACTTTTAAACCAGCAACCCCTTTTAATGTGTTTCAGTGTACACATTTTTGTACAAGTACTAACAATATTTTATATAAATCACATAGATATTCAAAATCAAAACAATGTCAGTAGACAGAAACAGAACATTTCACCTAAATGCAATCTGAATACATACAAGTCAGAAGTGGAATTCGGAATCTTAAAATGCTTTCCACAAATAGAATCATGAGACTTTGTTCCTTCAAACAATGTGTTGGTCATGTTTGAGTGTTGATTCAACTAGACACTATCCCATATAAATATGGAACTAACCTCCCATCTCCATCTCCTGCTTAAAAAACTAACAAACATTGTCCAGGACCAATGTAAAGTTTAAGACACTTGGTGACCAAATTAATAAAAGCTGGTAGTATAGCTGGTATGAAAAACAGCACAGCCTGTGCACTATAATATGTGCTTTTCTTTACCCTCCTAATGATTTATGGTTTGAACAGATTAATCTTTAAGTTGCTTTTCATCAACAGCCCGTTTTTTATAAAAAAGTGTTCCCGTATGTAACATAATTTCAGAAGTTATTTAAGCATGTAGAAGTAACAATTCCTCCTAGCAATTCATATGGCTGACTCAAACTCGCAATCCATCAAATATTCATTAAGCTATATGAAAAATAGGTTGTCAGAACTCAGCTGAGGATATCATTTAGATCTTTGAGTCTTTTATAGAATGAGTAACAGAATTGCTGCCAATTTCCCTCTCACTGTATTCCACTGAGGCTTTTTCTGCGGTAGCATTAGAGCAGTACTCTGCTAAACATAGGCTGCTGAAGACTTCACAGGACTCAGGTTGGCCCACACAGTGACCTCCAGCCAGCTTCTGATGGAAATCTAACCAAGCATCATGCCCAATTTGAGATTCCAGAGTAAACAAACAGGAGTGCTCTTCAAAGGTACAGCCACTAACAGACAGAAGAGTGGGGTCTATCTGTTGCTCGATTCACTCAGTATCCCGTAAAAGAACAGGCCTGCTTTATAACATACACAACCTAAAAAAAAAAGTTAATATAATATGTGTTTTTGTGCAAGATGCTGAAGTGCTGTACATACTAAGCTGTTATCAGACTGCCAGATTTGGGTTTGTTTGGGGGTTTGGCAAGTTTAGTTGACAGGTTCTGGGAGAGTCGTTTCAGGTTTCAGGTGTTGTTCAAAAGTCTTTGTATTTTCTTACATGTTTTTATATAGCCTACCTGTGGAAAAAATGAAATAAACTGAATTGTGAGATATAATAAACAAGGACAGATGATGCACACCTCTCTTTGTCTTTGGCTAATCAGTAACAGTATGAGTAGAAGGCAACACACACAACATTAAAGCAAAATAATTGTCATCTCAAAGGTAAAAAAAACTTGCAAACAAAACATTTGTGTAGTCGTAAACTAATGGACTTTTATTTGTTTGATATGTCTTTTTGTTTACAGTTCCCTCTGCTTCTTTCTCAATGATTTAAACCATATACTGACCTACCTGTGGCAATATCGTAGGTCTGCTCGGGTCCTGCAGGTCCCACAATGTTTCATTGTTCTACAGAGAGAAGACGATAATTAATACAGCTCCACTGACTAAGGCCTTACTAAGCCTACATGATTCCCATGGCAAATTTGCTCAGTAACAATACAGTAAGCCAACGTTACTTGGATTGGCTAGCATTTGTTATAGCTAAATAACGTTAGCAGTTAGCTAACATTAAATGCTAACACACACAGCTTTACTAGTAACTTAACACAACGAAACAACAAACAGATCTTAACCATGCTAGCAACGTACATGACAGACAATATACTGTATATGATCAATACTTACACTTTATCAATCTTGTAGGAATCCGCTTTGTAGAGTGGTTTGTGTGTCCTCCAGAGTCTCTAACGTTAGCTGCACTGAAACGTCAGGACAGGCAGGCCCTGAGCTGTCACTCAAACATACTCCAAAAACTCATTAGCCAATGGGGACGCACCCCTGTAAGACCCGCCCACAAAAAGTTTGGAAGCGCAAACGAGAAAGCTGGGAGCACAACCGCACATGTGATGGAGAAAGGGAAAGACTGATCATTGAGAAAGAAGCAGAGGGAACTGTAAACAAAAGGACATAATATCAAACAAATAAATGTCCATTAGTTTACGACAAGTTTTAGGTTTTACCATTGAGATGAAATTGTTTTTGCTTGAGTTAGTGATTTTTGTTTGATACTTGAGAAGTTTTGCTTGGAATTAAAGGAACAAAAATAAACCCATACACTTGCTTTGTCACCTTTGTGGTGCAGGGAATCAATTCCTGCAAAGATCCAATTCCAAAGAAAAAAAGTAAATTCCTGCACACACTTATCACCTCTACATTAGTTTATTTAAAAAGAGTTGACATTTCTGAAAAAGAGTTGACGTTTCGTTCACAAGGATCCTTGGTTTTAAGTGTGGGAATTATTCAGTAAGAGGATACATAATTTTTCCATCAAAATTAGATGGATGTTGGACCTTAGAACATGACGCAGTTACATCCTTGTTTTAGTAGTTTTACATGACTCATTTTAGGCCAACCCCTGATGATTTTCTAACCCTAAGTATTTTTGTTTCCCCAACTTAACTAGTTCTGTTTCACAACGTTAACTATGTGTTTGAAACGGCAGCCATTACATTTAATAGAATGGTCACATCGCGGTCAGGTGTTACAGTCACGTGATAGAAACGGCCACCGTGCAGCAGGAAATATATATATATATATGAATATATATAGATATACATATATGTCTGTTTGGGAGTCATAGGAATGTGACCTATTCTATCGTGTAGTTATGAGGATGTGTTGGTTTAAATATGTATGTATGTATGTGTAGAGCAGGGAAAGGAAATGCAGAAGAACGTGTTTTAAATAGCGTTTAAAAAAAATTATAACGAAACGCAATGTGCGGCGGCCGGTGTTGATAGTGAGGCGCACCGCCACACATTAGTCTATGTGTGGGAAACACTGATGTCTCAGGCTGTACCACCTAGTGTCATACAGTCTCTCCCCTGAGCTAGCTGCAACAGCCTGAAGTGTGTAAAGTAAGATGTAAACAATAAGTACCCCAAATCATCTCCAGACTCCATCTGTAACTTGTAAACAAAATAAGACAATCAGCTATAAAACAGAAAATACAGCATCTCTGTTCTCTGCAAAGACGAACTAAATTACCCCTAATATATATATATATACAGTGGGGAGAACAAGTATTTGATACACTGCCGATTTTGCAGGTTTTCCCACTTACAAAGCATGTAGAAGTCTGTAATTTTTATCATAGGTACACTTCAACTGTGAGAGACGGAATCCAAAACAAAAATCCAGAGAATCACATTGTATGATTTTTAAATAATTAATTTGCATTTTATTGCATGACATAAGTATTTGATCACCTATCAACCAGTAAGAATTCCAGCTCTCACAGACCTGTTAGTTTTTCTTTAAGAAGCCCTCCTGTTCTCCACTCATTACCTGTATTAACTGCACCTGTTTGAACTCATTACCTGTATAAAAGACACCTGTCCACACACTCAATCAAACAGACTCCAACCTCTCCACAATGGCCAAGACCAGAGAGCTTTGTAAGGACATCAGGGATAAAATTGTAGACCTGCACAAGGCTGGGATGGGCTACAGGACAATAGGCAAGCAGCTTGGTGAGAAGGCAACAACTGTTGGCGCAATTATTAGAAAATGGAAGAAGTTCAAGATGACGGTCAATCTCCCTCAGTCTGGGGCTCCATGCAAGATCTCACCTCGTGGGGCATCAATGATCATGAGGAAGGTGAGTGATCAGCCCAGAACTACATGGCAGGACCTGGTCAATGACCTGAAGAGAGCTGGGACCACAGTCTTAAAGAAAACCATTAGTAACACACTATGCCGTCATGGATTAAAATCCTGCAGTGCACGCAAGGTCCCCCTGCTCAAGCCAGCGCATGTCCAGGCCCGTCTGAAGTTTGCCAGTGACCATCTGGATGATCCAGAGGAGGAATGGGAGAAGGTCATGTGGTCTGATGAGACAAAAATAGAGCTTTTTGGTCTAATCTCCACTCGCCGTGTTTGGAGGAAGAAGAAGGATGAGTACAACCCCAAGAACACCATCCCAACCATGAAGCATGGAGGTGGAAACATCATTCTTTGGGGATGCTTTTCTGCAAAGGGGACAGGACGACTGCACCGTATTGAGGGGAGGATGGATGGGGCCATGTATCGCAAGATCTTGGCCAACAACCTCCTTCCCTCAGTAAGAGCATTGAAGATGGGTTGTGGCTGGGTCTTCCAGCATGACAACGACCCGAAACACACAGCCAGGGCAACTAAGGAGTGGCTCCGTAAGAAGCATCTCAAGGTCCTGGAGTGGTCTAGCCAGTCTCCAGACCTGAACCCAATAGAAAATCTTTGGAGGGAGTTGAAAGTCCATATTGCCCAGCGACAGCCTCGAAACCTGAAGGATCTGGAGAAGGTCTGTATGGAGGAGTGGGCCAAAATCCCTGCTGCAGTGTGTGCAAAACTGGTCAAGAACTACAGAAACGTATGATCTCTGTAATTGCAAACACAGGTTTCTGTACCAAATATTAAGTTCTGCTTTTCTGATGTATCAAATACTTATGTCATGCAATAAAATGCAAATTAATTACTTAAAAATCATACAATGTGATTTTCTGGATTTTTGTTTTAGATTCTGTCACTCACAGTTGAAGAGTACCTATGATAAAAATTACAGACTTCTACATGCTTTGTAAGTGGGAAAACCTGCAAAATCGGCAGTGTATTAAATACTTGTTCTCCCCACTGTATATACCTCTTTTTTGATGAAGCTGGGTTGCATTGAATAATTGCACAATTCTGCTTGGCTGAGACCGGACCCCTGGATATTAATATAAGTGCATGCAATGTTAATTGGCAATACCAGGTTTGAGTATTAATCTTTATGTTTTAAATTCACCTCTCTTTAAATGGATCTCCTCTGTACTCACCTGTCCTCTAAATCGCTCCATTCAGTCAAGCAGGTGAGCTTAATATCCTGCCCTGTCAATAGCCACTAAGAGGAGGCAGACTTTATGTTCCTTGGTTCTCATGACAGGCACTCTAAAATGCTGGCCTGAGGGCAGGAGCTCAAACTCATTTTGCGAGGGCTGGTCAGGACAGTCTTGAAAGGTATTGGCTTTCCTCAGTGCTGGCCTGTTAGACTGTAATTATGAGAGCTAGACAGGAATTGCCCAAATGATCTTATTTGTCATTTTTACTCCTAAGCTTTTCTCACTAAACAAGTAAACTTTTCCACACCAGGCTACAATACACAATGTAAAAACAGACTTAAGTAAGGCAAAAGTTCTGTACAACAGTCACTGCAGTACAAAGCTTTGCAGCTTTAACACTTAAGTATTCCATCTCCTACGGACAGTCACTCAATAGTGGTTTAGTTGTGACACAATAGCAATCATTTAACCATAACCAAGTAGTTTCAGTTACCTAAACATAATCATACCTGAACCACAGGGTGGCAGATCAGAATACACTCATGAGTCATGCTGTTAGGGATCGCTGACAAATGATCTGTTTTGTTGTTTGTATAAGGACTTATTGTCCTGATTTTGTTGGAAGTGCTTAGCAGTGCTTCCAAAGTCCCACATTTTCTTACAGGTCACTGGCGATGATTTGAAATTGTGAACTGTGCTGAAACAATGAAACTTCAACAGTGATAAGTCAGCAACAGATACTTGTGATATTTTACTATAGTTTTCTTATTATCAACAAATGTCACGAAAAGACCAAAACCAACAATGAATTGATCCTATTAACAAGTATTTTATGTGTAACCTTTGTACCATAGACTTCCATTGTTATTGTTGCACTGGCTGATACATTTCTTCTTTATGATGAACCTTGGCACTGAAGTTTATTTTGATTTGATCCCACATACACCATCTTGCTGCTGTAAATACACTAGTGTAACAAATCCACAGCTGAAAATACTCACCTACAAAAACATTATTGAAGGCCTTAACACACCAGGGATGAAACCAAAAAAATTTAACATAAATCCAGAGCATTCATTGACAATTTTTGATGTTCAAACCTTTCACCCAAAGACTGACACAAATAGTCATGATCCGTGCATTCCTCTGAAAATTAAAGGTTTGTACACAATCGTCACACAATTATCGAAGTATAGAAATATATCTGTGAGTATATACAACAGAAATAATTTATCAGGTTTCATAGTATACTCTACCTTTCACAATGATTACATGTAATTTCTGACACGTATAATTTCCATAGCATAACAATAGCTAATGCACTTGGAAATTAGTGTTTCTCCATAGGTTACCTTGACAACGAAGAATGTTTACCCCTCTTTTAAAGGCTACTCACCATCACAAGCAAGTTTAACTGCTATAAAAAAGGGTACTATTTTGCGTGATTAAATGAATCAATTGATCAATATCGATATATGTGTTTGACGGTATGAACAGAATTATCATATTCCTGTGCAATTGCAGAGATGTAAAATATTTCCAGCCTTTTTCTTTGTTTCCTATTCCTTTGTACGATCATATTAATTTCCCACTATTTTTATGAAACTGTGGCAGTTCAGTGGGCAATCTGTTTTGGGTATTGATTCATGCACAGCAGAAAAGGTCATGGTCCCTGTTTGTTTTTTTGGTTTGGTTGTTAATGTACCTATTTCCAAACCGATGATTTAATGCAGGGGCGTGGCAGGAATTTTGGGCCCCATGACAAAAAAATCTAATTGGGCCCCCTCTGCGCAGCTGTTGTCACCACTTCTCTAGGACCTAACTGTCCCATCAAAAGCTTTACATAACTCTAATTAAAGGCTTGCAACTGTCTTGCTTCTTGTAGTTCAATACAGTTAATATTGTCTGTATCTTACATGCAGACTCAGGTAAGCTACTCACTCTTTTCCAACTTTCCAACTGTCCAGCATCCAGTACAGACAGTAGTAGTTGTTTTTTGTTATTAATGTGTTTGAATTTCTGTCATTAATAAATATTTCATTTTCTTTTTTGTAATGGTAAAAAGAGCAAGAGAGACAGAGAAATCCCCACAGACTCCCTGCAATTATGCTAACTGGCATGTCATTGAACACAATGTTGCTCACCTTCTTCAATTGGGACAGGGAGGGGCACAGTTAGGGGGAGACTGGGGTGCTGCTGACTCATCTGTTGTTAAGTCTGCTAAAAGGGGCAGGGACAATGATTTAATATGAATATCTTGCTAAACGTTTCCCTGCACTGATTAAATGGTGATTAAATGTACGCTAACACTAGTCTGTAGCTAGCTAGCATATTTCACTATGGACATTAAGCCAACTATAGGCTACCCACCTTTCTTGGCGAAAAACTGGGTTACAGTTTGACACCCTTTCCTTTGTCTTTTCTCTCACTCTTTTCTCTCTTTCTTTTTTTGAAAACCAGATTTTGATTTAACGTTACTTGGCAACATTGTGGTCACTGTAGTTCTGGCAGATCTGCTGACTGCAACTAAACACCATCACTGAGTGCGCTGAGGCAGGACCAAACCATTTCATGCAGATACAGGGGTGTGGTCGGTCAATATGGATGTTTACTTTTTGGTTAATGGGGATATTTAACTTTTACTGCCAAAAACAAGTAAAAACAAAGAGATCATTAATTTTATTATTATATTTGAAATATATATACTGGTGATGGTTTAATAATTTTATATTAGTTTTTACCTATTTTCTGGGGCCCCTGTCAGTCATGGGCCCTTGGAATTGTCCTAACTTTTCCCCCATATACGGCGCCATCCATCCATCCATCCATCTTCGTCCGATTATCCGGTATCGGGTCTCGGCAGGAGCAGCTCCAGCAGGGGACCCCAAACTTCCCTTTCCCGAGCCACATTAACCAGCTCAGACTGGGCGATCCCGAGGCGTTCCCATACCAGGTTGGAGATATAATTCCCTCCACCTAGTCCTATGTCTTCCCCGAGGCCTCCTCCCAGCTGGACGTGCCTGGAACACCTCCCTAGGGAGGCACCCAGGAGGCATCCTTACCAGATGCCCGAACCACCTCAACTGGCTCCTTTTGACGCGAAGGAGCAGCGGCTCTACTCTGAGCTCCTCACGGATGACTGTGCTTCTCACCCTATCTCTAAGGGAGATGCCAGCCACCCTCCTGAGGAAACCCATTTTGGCCGCTTGTAACCTGGATCTTGTTCTTTCGGTTATGACCCAGCCTTCATGACCATAGGTGAGGGTAGGAACGAAAACTGACCGGTAGATTGAGAGCTTTGCCTTCTGGCTCAGCTCTCTTTTCGTCACAACGGTGCGATAAATTAAATGTAATACCAGCCCCGCTGCGCCGATTCACTGACCAATTTCCCGCTCCATTTTCCCCTCACTCGCGAACAAGACCCCAAGGTATTTAAACTCCTTCACTTGGGGTAAGGACTCATTCCCTACCTGGAGTAGGCACTCTATCGGTTTCCTGCTGAGAACCATGGCCTCAGATTTAGAGGTGCTGATCCTCATCCCAGCCACTTCACACTCGGCTGTGAACCGATCCAGTGAGTGCTGAAGGTCACAGGCCAATGATGCCATCAGGACCACATCATCTGCAAAGAGCAGCGATGAGATCCCCAGCCCACCAAACTGCAACCCCTCTCCACCCCGACTACACCTCGATATCCTGTCCATAAATACTACAAACAGGATTGGTGACAAAGCGCAGCCCTGGGGGAGGCCAACCCTCACCTGAAACAAGTCCGACTTACTGCCGAGAACCCGGACACAGCTCTCACTTTGGTCGTACAGAGATTGGATGGCCCTGAGAAGGGACCCCCTCACCCCGTACTCCCGCAGCACCTCCCACAGTATCTCCCGGGGCACCCGGTCATACGCCTTCTCCAGATCCACAAAACACATGTAGACTGGTTGGGCATACTCCCAGGCTTCCTCCAGGATCCTTGCAAGAGTAAAGATCTGGTCCGTTGTTCCACGACCAGGACAGAATCCGCATTGTTCCTCTTCAACCCGAGGTTCGACTATCGGCCGAACCCTCCTTTCCAGCACCTTGGAGTAGACTTTACTATATATACTACACAGCACCCCTGATTTAAAGTGATGTAAGAAGTACTGTATGTACCTGATTTCATTACTTGCCATCAGATGTTTCTAAGTGATGCTTAACAATAAAGCAAAGGATTTGATTGCTTTTGGTGCCTTATCGAATTCATGTTTGACAAAAAGGACTAAGTTAAGCACCGAGATATGTAATTAAAAAGTAATAACAAGCATGATACGTAGTCATGATTTATGCATTCATTGATATGCTTTCACAATTTAGAAAATACAAATGCAAATAAATAAATAAATCTGAAGTGTTGTCGCTGTCTGTCTAACTGGAGTCATTAGCATGCATGCAAGTCAATGATGTGTTTTATGTATAAGCTATTTGTAGGCGTAGCACACTAAAATTTAATTTCCACTTGATGTCACACATCCTCTTACAAACACAAGAGTTGCTCTAGAGATGTCTTTCTTACACTGTGTGTGTGTGTGTGTGTGTGTGTGTGTGTGTGTGTGTGTGTGTGTGTGTTTGTTCATATGCAGGTACTGGCAGGTTCCTTTTGTGTTTGTGATTATTGGCAGTCAACACATTTGGAGAAGGGACCCTTTCTTTGTTCTCCTAGTTAGACCCATGTCATAGACACATGATGGAGCAAAGCACCCTGAGGGTTTTGCACTGCGTTTTGTTAATGCTCAGAGATGATGTGAACATATTGACGTGTGTGGGTAAACAGAAGTAAAATGTCTGTGTGAGTGTTTATTATCTCTGAGCTGACCTGTGTCCTCTGTGTTATGACAGATGCTATGTTACTGGTGGCAGCCAGACTGGAGGGACCCTTCAACATTGAAGCAGTTATAGAGCCAGTTGACATCAAGATCTCTGAGGCCATCATGACCATGCAGAGCAACAGCGTGCACGTGTCAGCCAAGGTACTGTCTTCTGAATGAGCTTTGTTCACCATGCTATGATGTGTTTTGCTCTAAAAATGATTTATCTTTACATTGAAAACATTGTATACATTAACTAATTTATACTTAATTTTATTTTTTGTAAGGTCGTATTTTATAAATAAGTGCAAAACAGATAACATAGAAATGTACAAACAATTGACAGGACAATTACAATGAGACAATACAAAATGTGAATAGAAAAAGAAAGGAAAGGAAAACAAACAGGTAATGTAACAGTAAACAGTGAGCATAATAAGTGGGTTTTTGAGTCTACTTCAATTTAGTAAATTCTAATTATTGCAAATTTATTTATCCATCTTAATTCTCATGGTGTGGGTGAAAATTCCCCTTAGATCATTGGGCCTGACCCTTTGCTGTTTGAGCACCAGACTGTACTACTCTATGCCCATTGAGATCAGACTACATCTTAAGCATATTTTGAAGCTTTCTTTTATATTAAAACATTTATAAATATTTGTTGGGTTTTATCATCCCTCCTTGGCCATTTTATTTTACTTTTTTATTTTAACTTTTATTTAATGCTATATCACAAACTATGTCATAGCCTGATACAGGGTGGGTTTACTTTTTCGATATTTAACAAAAAATCTAGCCGTAACTTTAATCAAAGTGGAGTCCAAACCTAAGCACACCTGGGATGCATGACGGGGATACTGGTCTTTTAGTCATTTAGTGGTATATAAAGGTGATTTTAGGAGACTGTTTAACATGTAAGAGAAGAAACTAATTTCCTCTTTAGACTTCAAATTGCTAATCAGTCTTTGGAAGAGTTTTGAATTTCAAGCAGCACATTCAGGATATTATCACACACAGAATAGTATGTCATTGTCTTTTTTGTCAAAAGGCAGGCTTTTCAGTTCAACTTTTTATTCAGACCCTTTGGTGTAGTCTGGCCTATCTTCATGCCAGAGTTACAAAAGTCAGTGGGAACTAAATGTCACATTCTTTTTCATATCAAGAGGGCTGCAATTTACAACTTTACCCGTTGTCTATGCACTTGACGCCTCTTCCCTACAAGGTTGTACTTAGCAGACAGATTGCTTTGAGATTACAGTCTTTCCCCCACAGTCACATTTTAACCATATGTACTTTCATTCTGCTGCACAGACCTGTTGAAAATCAGTTTGCTTGTAATGTTGTTAATGTTTGCTTGATGTAAAGGATCACAGAATTGTAATCATTGTGAAGAATTGATAAATATTAGAGAAAAGACAGCCTCTTGTCCTGACAGCCGTCTGAAGACATCTATTCTCACAATGAACCTCTATGAACTACACATTGATTAGTGTAAGGTTCCCACAATATTAATTTAACTTCTATTTCTGTCTCGCTATTAACAACAACACTTGAGTTTATATTTTAGGAGAGTTAAATCACTTTCTTTGTGTAAAAGCAGTGTTTGTCCAAGAGTAGAGTGTTAAAGAAAATTAAGACATCCAAAGCCAAAATTGTCATGGTTGCAAATCAGAATACCATTGGTCTATGACATATAATAAGATATGTTATTGGCCACATTAAAACCAAATACTAACTAATAGTGTTCAGGTTTATACACTAACTCAAAACTCATTTACATATATCTTTGTGATAAATTGGTTGCAGTCTGAGCTAAAAAAGGTTTTGACCTAGAAATCTTCGTAAAATATATGAGATTTTTATTTCATTTTGAAGCCACTATGTGGTACTGTAACAATAGCTTTCAATTGCATGTGAGTAACAGCATATCAAGGGTTAATAATGTTCTTTTTTTGCCAGCAATATGGCACTTCCTGTAAAAGGAGAGTCGGGCACTGATAGACAGCATTGGTTCCAGGCTGGCTCTATATAGTTTTCTATCTCAAATCACAGACCAGAAATTGTGCTGTGAGCAAATTGACAAAAGCTTTTGAAGGGAAAAATGTCAGTGGTGTAAGCAAACTACAACTTTTGTGGGATCAAATTGGATGTGTATTCTACAAAGAAATAGACTTATCCTTGGCTCAGTGTAGAGTCCATGCGGCTTCGGACTGCAGATAACCTTGTTTCTATTCAGTACTATTAAGCACTGCAATGAGAAGCTCACATCTCACAATAATTAAGAAATATTGTGTTAATGTTGCAAAATCAGACAATTTCCTAAAGATGCTGTAAATACTAAACACCAGTCTGTATCCTCTTTCGATTTTGTCTTGTGTTTGCCCCCTCTCTGTGGTAATTGTATCTTCCTCTGTTCATTCTATGTTTATTTTAGGTTTTTCAAGGGTGTGGCCAGCCAAAGCCATCAGGAATAGGCAGGTCTGCGCGTGGCATCTCAGATGTGTTCAGTGCTCGCTTCAGACCCTACACCCCTGAAGAGAGGCCAACTACCGCAGCTGGAACAAGCCTGGATAGACTGGTATGTACAGACATGAGATAAGAATATTGTAAACTGTGATTGGAAGGTTAATGAAGAAATAAATGAATGGTTAAATGAAATAGAAAAAATAGGGTTAACACTTTACTTGAAGGGGTGTGCGTAAGACTGAGATGACACATGTCATGAACAAGAAGGAGTCTTTATAACTGTTTATGACTAGTATAGTATAAGTGTCATTCGGAAAATGATGACACTGTTTGCATTGTTTGAGATGTTTGTGTTATGACAACTTGACATTGTCAGAGACAATCTCTTTGTTATGACAACTTGACATTAAGCCAGACAACATAACCTGGTTTATATATGTCAAAGCAGGCCTAATTATCAAACTTAAGGAAACTATTTAGGTTTATGTGTTGACATCACATTAAACTGTCATAAGTGGTTGGTTTTGACTTTGTCTGTCATGAGACCATTATAATTGTGTCGTGAATATTTTCCTTCACCTCAAGTAAAGTGAAACAATTTGGACTTGGTCATTAATAGGTCATTCAATGTTATAAGTCCAGTTTGATGACAGTTAATATAGTACGGAGGTAAATAACTGAGTTTAGGACAGATAGTGTTAGCTTTAGGCTACTTGTTGCTTAAGTAACAGCTAGCTGTTAGCTAGTTACCTCTGTTAGACTCAGGCCCGGGAGCCAGTAGCAAAACCTGGAAAGAAAACCATCTTGGTACTGTATTCCCTGTCGTCAAACTGGCCTCCTCTGTAAGTCTCAGAGGCTGTGTTTGGTCCCGTCCGGCCGTGTTCACTGAAAGCTCTGTTAACCGTTTTGCATTTCCTAGGATGGCGAAGGCATGACCCACCCTACTCTGCCTTTGATTGGCTAGTACTTGCCTTCATTTGTTGGTTTGGTTAGAATTAGGCAGGAGTAGTGAGATTGGTTAGGGTTAGGGTAAGAATACCAGGGTAAGCCAATCAGAGGAAGAGTAAGGCAGAGTAGGGCGGGACATGCCTTCGCCATTTCAGAAAACTCAAATTCGCTGCCGGGACTGGGAGCTCCCTGTGTCGACAGCCGGATATGGGACTCTGAGCTCCCAGTGTGGACAAACAGATTTGACGAAGTCGCCATACCAGGACCAAAACTCCTAAAATAACTCTATAATCGTTGGGCTTTCATTTTGAAGCCTAATTAAGTCTGAAGCAGCCAATTCATGATGGTTTTATTGAAGACATCTATATTCTACCACAAAATGATGCTGAACGCTCTTCCTTCCTCACTCTGTTTTTTACAAGCCCAGCTACCCAGAAGTGTGTTAACCAATGGCCAACTTCAATGTACTTGAAGTTGGACTCTCAAAAACTGTTAACACACAGACCAGAAAACAAATAGAGGCCCTAAAAGATTCAAAGAAAAGTAATTATATATCCATGTTCATGTAGTCCATGTAGACCCCAGGTTCTGTGTGAATTACACAACGCTGTGATTAGAGTAAACATACTTCAGTTTCTTACACTCTCAGTGCCAGAGGTTGCAGAAAGAACATGCTTTGCACTAACCTACTCTGACATATTGTTTTGGATATATTCCTCAGTGTGTATTGCTGCAGGAAAAGAGCCATTAGAACCGATTACAAAATGTACAATATCACAAAAAGTGTGACCTGTACCCTATCCAAGAATTTATACTGCTCCCAGAATCAGTGTTGAGGAAGCTAAAACAGATTCAACATCCACCCACCAAAGTTCAGGATGATGACAAATCCTAAGACATTAATTGAGGCTATAAAAGATCCATTCAAGTTGACAAGGTGTTAAATCAGGCCCTACAACCCAAAACTCTGATCTCTGTAGCCTACAGCTGTGCATCTTTTCCTGCTTTGCTACAACATGTATGCTGCTGTGATGTCTCTAGGTGCTCACAAGGGCATAATAAATATCACATTTTAAATGCATCATAATGTAATTGTAAAAGGAGTAAAATATTCAATTTTTTTCCCATGTCAATCTGCATTATTGTCATACATTTGAATGTCAAAAGGTGGACTGATAATTAAAGCAGTATGATACAGTGTTAGTCCTTCTAATAATAACACAACATGGTGTCTAGAAAACCCTTAATCGATTTTTCTCTTTAACAAATGTGTTATGTTGTACAAGATTAATGTAAATTGAATGAATTAAACTGAAAGACATTTCAGTGGAATAATTACTACATGTAAGGCCATGGATTGGATATTATTAAACCATATTTTTATGTCACTAATTTGTACTTTGACCAACCAATTTAATAAATGCTTCTTTATGTAATCCTCTGTTCAATTGGCAAATCCATTTAACATTATGTCCTTTTAAATAAAAGGCACAGTTGATAATCTTCTGCTGTACAAGTTGTTTGATAGGATTAAAATGGAAAATATGCAGGAGCAGAGAAGCAGATTAAAGGCTGCAGAGTGTAATGTGTCATCCATTCTAGTTGTAATTGTAAAAAAATAAACATGTTAAGTGAACTACAATAATTGTGTGAATCACCAGGGGTCTCATTTATAAAACTGTGCGTAGGATCCTTACTATAAGTGTACATACGCCCAAAAGCCCAAAATGGCGTACGCCCAAAAAAAGTCAGATTTATAAAACCGTGTGTACGCACACCTGTAAGCAATGTTCCCTTTATAAATCACAGATTACCCTCAAGTGTGCGTACATGAATCAGCCTCTCATGCCGCCCTGTACACGCCCATTTTTAACCATAAATAGTCAATGCAAAGCACCTTGTGAATGCTGATCAGTATATGAATGACACTGGCAGTTGTTACACCGAATCATGATGACTGGCGGAGAAAAAGCAAAAAACTTCTCAGACATTCAGGAATTGCTGCAAATTGAATTATAATTTCGGCCTGTTCTTGCACAGTGTAGGGAAACCTGATCTATAACTACATGTATTAATAATATGTCCAAAACGGCAGGCATTACGGCACTCGGGGACAGCTTCGATGTACCAGACGTATATAATAAGATTTAACAGAAATATCTTACATCCAAACAAGCCTTAGTGATAAAGTTAAATTTAAAAAAAAACACTTAGCTGTCTGACATTTCCCTCTGGAAACAGCCGGTTTCCCCCAGAGTGGCGAGTACCTGTATTTGGACCGGGATGGCACGGTTCCAGCGCGTTGCCCTCTCTACTGGACCAAATTCAGTACATAGATCCAAGAGCTCAGCTTTAGAAAATCTAAATCGGCATATTAGCCAGTCATCGTCATGGTCCCTGAAGTCGCTTTTTCTCCTGATTCTTCCATTAGCGTAGTCCTCCTGCAGGGCCAGCAGTGCCATCATGCAGCATTACGCACAGGTTCACCGCAGTATTTAGGGTATTTGATGCTATCCTGTATTCCAGTCAGGCCATCTCCTCCTCCTGCGCTCCGTAGCGGACAATGTGACAGCGAGACAGCGCCGATTAAACATTAAGAACGAATTTTTATTTAAGATTTGAGTTGGAGGTGTTTATGGAACAATTATCACTCAGTACAAGCGCAAATAACACTGCTGGATTTAATCTTCATGGTAACGTGGATGATATGGAGTGAAAAAATGTGCATGAGGCATCAATACTTGGAAAATATTACGAGTAATTGTTATTCCCACATTTACTTTCTGCAGTCTGACTTCAGTTCACCACCTCACCATCTGCGTCGCCAATTCCTATTTTGTCTCCAAAATGTGCGTACGCATGGGTCAGAGTTTGCGTGGAGGACCGCGCATTCTCCCGTCAAGTTTGTTTTTTATAAATCACAACCTTTGCGTGGGAAGTGGTGTTTGCACATTTTCAGCCCCGTTTTGTGCATATGCCACGTTTATAAATGAGACCCCTGATCCTTTTAAAATGTAGTTGTTCAAACAGCAGATCATTACATACAAGGCTTGTTGAAAAAAAACTACTGTTATAAGACTAATTCCCCTTGTAGCGCTGATGTCTGTATGTAGGTCCTGATCTTTGCACTGATCAGATTTGATGGCAGCAGATTTTTAAAATGATTTCACAGTAGAAAATTTATCAGGAATAAAATGGTTTGAGGTACTACATTTCATAGTGAGAGGAGGCTGGTGGATGGAATATTCAGCTGCACCATCTATCAGTTAACTTTTTACTTCACTAACTAATAGACATTCTTTTGCTCCGATTCTTTCTCTCAGTCTCTCCATTTTTCCGATGTCCAATTAAATCTCTTTCTTCTTCATTTCTCTGCTGCTCCCAGAGGGTTGTGTGGAGGACAATGCAACACAGTGTAAGCCTACCATTCATCCTCTTACTTTCACCAAGTGATCTGTCTTGTGGTGTTTTAATCAAACTGCCTATTGAGCTTGGCTTCTTTACATTATTCAAAGTTGATATTGATTGCTTGTTTGTGACATGGCTGTTTATTTACTTTGATTGAATTATTTTGGGTGTTTTATAGTCTAGGGAGGTCAGTATTTATTATTTTTTTGTCCATTTCTTGTTTTGTCTAAAATAATCTATCTTTGCAGCAAAAGTGGTTTAGTGGTTACGGCTGTTATTGCCTAACAGTGAGACGGTTGTTAGTTTGAATCTCTGACATTGTTACTACTGTTTGAATTTCACATATTTCTTTAGGGTTCCCTCAGGGTTTTCCTACTATTAAAAGACATGCAACCCAGGTTGATTGAGCACTTCAAATAATTTGCCCATAGCTGTAACATGATATGCGTGTTAACTAGAGATGCACCAATTACAACTTTCTAGGCCGATTCCGATTTCCGATTTTTTTTTAGTTAGGCCAGCCGATACCGATTTTAGCCGATTCCGATTTCATTTTTTCTAACTACTTTACAGCACACACAAATATTTATTTTCTGTCTTTTCTTTAATAGAACATTTTGCACAGAACATAGAAAAAAAATTGAACAGATAATGGATCACTATAAAATAGAACTATATAAAATTCACACACATCTAAAGTGCAAATGTGAACCATTTCTTTCTTTTCACATCCAATATCCAACAAAAAAAATGTGATTTTGGTTTTTGGTGTCGTCCCTCCACGCCCTACTCTTTCCTTGCAGGTGTTGCATATTGCAAACTTGTTATCTTCTGCACACACAGCTGACATGTTGCAGGTTAATTCACGAGGTTCCCTACATGTGTGAGAATAGCGCGGACACGCGCTTCACACCGCAAGCGGGTACGTGCGGCACACGGCGGAAAAGTTGAGAGAAAGGAAAAAGAGACTGTGCTGAACTGAACTGTAACTCGTATATAACTTATGTTGTCAGTTAATTGTAGCATTGACCGGCATGAAATCGGCATATGTCAGACTGACCTGCCGGTCGCCGGTCATGGCCGAGCATGTGAAAACCGGCCAATTCCGGTCACCGGCCAGTCTATCGGTGCATCTCTAGTGTTAACCCTTGCCAACCCATGCGTGTTGATGACCTAGCAAAGATTGGTTTCCATACTTTTTTCCCAGTGCATGCTGGGATAAGCTTGTGCACCAGTTGTGATGTAGAGAAAGAAAGAGTATGCTCTCTAGTCTTTGCTTGATTTTGTGCATGAATTTTTGTTGATTACCAATAACTAGTGTAGTGCCCGTTGAAAATGTGCTTGTTTGGAACGGGCCGATTGCTTGGCCTGTGGTATTGCTGCTTGTAGAATTCTTCAAAACCAAATTGTACCCCAAAATTACTTACAGAAGGACCCCAAACCACTTAATATGCAACTCCGCTGTATAGCCTACTACTGACTTACAGTGTAGGCTTCTTCTACATCAGAGGAAGACATTGTACTACTCTTTTTACCTGACAGATAACGCTGCAGATTCAGAATGTAATCACAAATAAAGCTGCAGGCAGCGTTGGACGGGCTCTCGCGCCTCTGCACGCTTCAGGGTTACTGGCAGACGCCGCTCCTTGCGACCGTGCTTTTGCGCGGCACTCAGACACTGCAAATTGTCACCAATGAAAAGGGAACTCCATGCTGAGTTCAGTGATACCTCACACAAGACTCTACGTCATACAGTTCATTAGCTGTGAAAGGGGGCGTGGCTAGAGCATAGGGGGCGGGCCAAACCATGACCAATGAAAACGGAACTCTCTGTTGAGTTCAATGATACCTCACACAGTCTACATCAAACGGGTCATCAGTTATAAAAGGGGGCGTGGTTAAAGCATAGGGGGCGGGTCAAACCGTCTCCAACTAAAAAGGAACTCTCTGCTGAGTTCAGTGATACCTCACAAAAGACTCTACCTTAGATGGGTCAGCATTTATGAAAGGGGCGTGGCTTAAGCATAAGGGGTAGGCCAAACCATGTCCAATGAAGAAGGAACTCTCTGCTGAGTTCAATGAGACCTCACACAAGACTGGCGGTGTGGCCGGAGTAAGTGGATGTGGTTAAAGTATAGGGGGCGGCTCAGTATCACATGTAGACCACACATTCTAAGTTTCATGTAAATCGTATGATGTTTGTCATATAAGGCTGATTTCCTGTTGCCAGCGGGGGGCGCTATGACCAAAAGTCAATATTTGCCTTTATATGTCCTCAGGCCTGGACTCTTGTTGATTGTGGGAAATTTCAAGCAGATATGACAATGTACACTGTAGTTAGAGCCACTTTCTCATTCATCGCTAAACACTCAAAATGGCCACCACGCCACGCCCACACTGTTTGATGATAAGTTTTTCTTTTAATAACTTTTTATCTGTAAGGTGTTGAGATGGTACAGACCAAATTTGAAGTCCATCGGATGAAATCTCTAGGAGGAGTTCGTTAAAGTATAGCACCTTGACTTTTAGGCCTACTTCCTGTTGCCACTAGGGGGCGCTATGAGTTTGAGTCAATTTTGTCCGGTAAATGTCCTCAGAGTTAGAGTCTTATGAATCATGAAAAGTTCCGAGCCAATTGGACAATGTACACTTGAGTTACACCCACTTCCTGTTTCGATGGCGAAACGCACAAAATGGCCGCCCCGCCACGGCCACGCCCTGTGATGAAAAGTTTTTCTTTTAATAACTTTTCATCTTTAAGGTCTTAGGATGGCACAGACCAAATTTGAAGTTGATCAGATGAAATCTCTAGGAGGAGTTCGTTAAAGTACGACGTGGAAATGGCCAAAATCGCACTAATTTCGAACATTCAATTCAAAATGGCGGACTTCCTGTTGGGTTTAGGGTATGGCTCCAATGAGCTTTTTTGTACGTGTTGACATGCTACATATGTGTACCAAGTTTCGTGAGTCTACATTAAACGTACTGCAGGGAATACATTTTTTTAATTTTGTAGGGGGTGCTAGCGGGCCATTGCTGTGCGCCTATTCCCGAAACCCTTAATTATATGTTGAGCCTCTCAAAAAGGCAATTAATTTCCTTAATTGCCTTCAGTTTCAATAGGGCCTTCGCCGCTGTCAGCGCTCAGGCCCTAAATATCACAATGAAAATGTGGAGTAATCAGACATTAGCCTCACGGACTCATGGCAGTGTGCTACCCAACTGGCCCGTTATGAGAGCTAATCAGTACCTATCTGCGTTCATCACCCACCAGAACCGGACTGCGTGTTTGCGCCCGCAGAGAGAGAGAGAGAGAGACAGAGATGTTGTTTCATATGATCGTTAATGAACGTAACACTTCAGCAGAGGACGTGTTCATTTCCATACAGATTTAGTGGCTTGACAGTTAACAGCGAAGTAGGGGATTTGATTCACGGGGGTATTTTGGCAACAGTAATGTTATTAGTGTTTTAAGTTAGCAGTAGACTTAATTAACCCGACCCAGGGTGAGTCTGATGTGTCTGCCCGGTTCAACTCTGAGATTTTCTTGCATTGCACAGCGCTCTGAAGGAATAATCTCAGAGATTACGTTATGTTCTGCCAGCTCACAGCAATTTAATACAATAGCAGGAAAAGAGTCCCCCCGCTGTTCTAAAGCGTTCTGCATGTGGCGTCTGCGTGTGATGTGCAGGTTACCTTCCCCCCCAAACACAGACACACATACATACAGATACGTCTCGCTTTATAATATAGATAGCCTGCATCACGCTCTGTCTGCCACTTGTTGTCTGTAGCTGGTTGTGCTTTGCATGTGTGGGATTCTGAAGCGTCCTTAAATTTGGGAATTGTCATTTGTTTATTCAAAGTCAAAGACAGTCCAAAGTAGTGCAACTTTGCACATTTTTGTGGGTCTGAGGTGTACGTCACATTTTAGCTGCCAAAGCTCCGCTGCTCTCTGTCTCTGGTCCACAGTGTGAGAGGAGAAGTGGCCAGTGGCTAGAGCGGCAAAAACCAATGTGTGCTTCTTTTACCTATATATTTAATGATATATTTTGCATTTCTAATCCAAACAACATCAAACTTGGCAAAAGTTTGAAATCCATCGGACTAACAGTTCAAGAGATATGCAC
Source organism: Sander vitreus (assembly GCF_031162955.1). NCBI lineage: Eukaryota > Metazoa > Chordata > Actinopteri > Perciformes > Percidae > Sander > Sander vitreus. The sequence continues at coordinate 19,021,200 of NC_135855.1, read as the reverse complement.
ATAACACACAGACAGACAGACAGACACACACACATTCCTGCAATTTATAGATAGATAAGGAGGATCTGAAGGATTTTGTTGAGCAGGCTTTATGACTAGTTTAATCATATCTTTAATCATTTTAATCTTGAATTCTAATATGAAGGCCTTTTGCAGTACTCAGTTGATCTATTAAACAATATGCCAGCAATCAGTTTCTTTTGACATAAGTGCGATATAAATTATTTAAGAATATAATAACACACAACAATACTAGTAGTAGTTTATATAGTCAGTCAAACAATATACAATCTAGTACACATGACTGAAAAGGTACAGGCAGAAGCATAAAGTTTATATATGCCTATCCTACATTCTTATCATTTATTGTACCCTCCAGAAAGAATAAAAATAAAAAGCATTCACAGCTTTACAAACCATTCTTTTGAAAACCAAAAGTGAGTTACACATTTCTATCAAATCTATTTTACAAGTAGTGTTTAAGAGTAAGCTATACCTTTTATCACATACTTAATTCTACTCAATAATCTATAATTGGCTGTGATCTATACTATCAAAAGCCTTCTCTAGGTCAGTATAAATACCAATAGGACACTCATCATATTCAACTGCCTTTATCATTTCTTCTACCACCTCCTACTGCAGAGGTAGGAGTTCTATTTTTCCTAAATCCATACTAGTGCTCACTCAATAATTCATATTTACTAATGACAAGATCCAATTGTGTCACAAATATTTTTTTTTTTATTTTTTTTTATAAGAAGGGATACAATACATTGTCAACATCTTCCCTGAACAAAGAACAAGATGCTTGTCACTGCCTGTTGTGTATCTTCAAGGTCAACATTTCTTTTGTTACATATACAACTACACATGTACAATGAAAATGCTTGGTACAGTAGCATGATGATACTATGACTGTACAGGAGACATATTGTGATTATACATGTATTTATTAGCTTCTTCCTAAAGTCTTCAAACCTTGGACACAGAAAGCAAGATGTATGTACATAAAATCATAGGGCAACATTTCTGTGTTACACTCACGGTCTGCATGTCATTAGGGTCTGGTTTGCTAAGGCAGCAGATCATTACACAATTAGTGACACTTTTGCGCACATTCTGTGAGTGAAGGAAAGGTCAAAAGGTTCAGTTCAATGGCGTGATTGTCAGAGATCTGCTAGTTTTGATAAAAACATTGGCTTCAGGCATAGAAACAAGGAGCAAAATGTTTAGTAAATATGACTGTGATAGCCATGAGCCTTGAGGTTTATGATGACTGTAAAGTCTCAGTCATCATTACTCCTTATATATTTTCTCAAGTGTTTTCCTCTCAAATCAATTTGCAGCATGTTTCAGTCTTGGTCTGTTTACGGGTGATTTGTGCTAATGTATCTCTAACATCCTAGTCATCTGAACCTCAGATCAGAACTGAATTAGATCAGATTAGAACTAATCCTCTTCCTTTTCCAGCTCACTGCAAAATGATTTAAAGCTGGTGGGTTTATTATAAAGAGTCATGTAGCTGACTTATGTTAGATTTTTCTTTGCTTCATTGACAAAAATGTACGTTAAATAAATACAAATAGTAGTACAGGTTAAAACAACGAGGTATGGTATTATATGTGCTTTGTTTTATGATTGGCTGGGTATATTTAGCTTTGTCTGTGATTTTGAATGTAGGTAAGATTACTGGACTATTCCCCCATACAACTGAATCCTAATTAATCTGTATGATACTGTTTAATGTATATTAATGGTATGGCCCTACAGTGTTTACAGAGAAATCTGTCTTGCTGTGGTGCTGATTCATCACCGGGATTGAATGACCTTCTCCCTCTAATTCAAAGAAAAGCTTCTCTTAGAGTCAGAGAGGGCTGTTCTATAGCACTGACTTTGTGTGCATATATTGTATTGTTTTGTTGTGTACTAACTTGTTGAAAAAAAAATCATTAAATTAATGGCAGCCCACAGAAGCTGTGATGTTTAATTAAAACAAAATGGAAATTTTAATGTCAGCTACAAACCCACTGCTAAATCTGAAAACTTAACATTACTGCACTACGAACTAACTGTTACATTGTACAGTATTGTGGCTCAGCTCATATTTTGTTAAATCTTTAGCCATGCTAGTGGCACAGCTCTAGGAATTGTATTGTCGAGTGGCCTAGCACTTTTGTTCAGACTGAAATTTCTCAACAACTTTTGGATGGATTTCCATGAAATGTTGTACAGACATTCATATTTCACAGGGAATAAAGCCAACTGACTTTGGTGATCCCCTGACTTTTTCTTTAGCACGATTTCAAGGTTGACATTTGAAGCTTAAAGTAAGATGTCTTAACAGCAGTGTGAGCCACTGACTTTTCATCTAGTTCCATCTTTCCAGTTCCTTGGTTCATGACCAAATACCTGAAAAACTAATGACATTGCCCTTGGGTTCCGGATAGAGAGTTGTGTATAAGACGAGGACGCTGTCTGTATTGGCGTTGCTCCACCGTTGGAGGGTCTGTGAATGTAAACACATCCAACATGCAAATGCACATTTGACGGCATTATCTAGATGTGCTGATCACCTCTGCGAGGAAAAACATTTAGGGGCATTTTATCAGAATACAGCATAGAAAATCTGCTTAGACATATAGGAAATATAAGATAGGATAGAACAACACACAATATAAAACAAATTGTATATCCAAATACAATACACATTGTCTATAGGCTCAGTCTACCACTTTTTCAAAAAACAATTCCAGTGCTGGTTCCTTGGTATCAGAATTTTGGATAGTCATCATGGAAACATTAATTGGTCATGTGAGCTGGGAAAATTTTCAGAACAGGCAGCCAAGTGACTGTACTCTGATCCAATGGAAATCACAATTGTCAGATTGACAGCACTCAAGCCTAATGGACATGATGGAACTAATTGTAATACCTCCTAATGCACATATTTTATTTTTTATATTCTATTTATGTTTGTATTTTCAGTTTCATAGCATAAGAGCGCTTAATGATGACAAATCATATTTTTTCATGATTTGAATGATCTTCCATTATATGGCGTGAAGTTGGCATTACGTTTCATCAGGTCTTAAATTGAAGAATCGTCGGCAGTATAGTATTGGAGCATATCATCCACCACGTCTTCTGCAGTCACATTTATATTCCGAGGGTGTTGAGAAGAAGTCCGTTCCTTGGGTGTACATCAAAATTTCTATTCTCCATTTATTTTGCAAATCATAGGCAGATGTCTGATGGCACAAATCTGACATAAATTACTGTTCTCTGTCAGCTTCAACTACCTTTGCTGACAAGACATTACTGTGAATTTCTCCATTACACAAATGCTCGCAGAAAAAAACATGATGGATATCCTGAGGAGAATCCATTTCACCGATTTCTAAATATTTTGAGCCTCTCTAATGGGTTGTTTGTTGTTCAGCACTGTTGAAATGTGGATGCAGTTGGAAAGAAAGTAAATCAGTCATTAGCAGTGGCCAGGCCTTTCTCCACGCTCCATTTGACGTTGTTTTAGCAGAGCGCCAGGGCCAAGAAACAATCCGGCAACAACCATTTTTCCCAGGAAGTGTCAAATAAACGATCATTGTTTTATTTCTTCAATCAATCAACGTAATCCAGTGTTGATGGGCACCACCTATGTATATTTTAGCGTGCATTAGTTATAGCAGCTACACTATACTGAGAGGACTAAAGGGTGTTATGGAGATTTCGGGAAACACACTGTGAATTTGAATGCATGGAAAGAAACCCAAAGCTGAACATCCCTCAGCTTCTGAATGGGAGTAGGAATCTCTATTCCCACAAGAAAGTTTCTTCCTGCCAGAGTAATCAGTCATTGAGAAATCACTCCGCCCAGTGCAGACACAACTGCCAATTATGACCGATAGTAACACGGCCAAATTGGTTGAATCCATGAGTCATGCGGTAAAATGGATCCAATCATAGCTCTACTGACATGTACTGCAGATCGGTTCTCTTCAGATTTTCTCTTTAATAGCCACAACTTCTGTATAAATCAGCAGGTGGGAAAAGAACAAGTGTTAAGACCAGTAAATCGCCCTGGCATGCTAATTCAGTATACTGGGCATGCTGAGCTAATGTTTTTGTAGCAGTAACAACCACGGGGTGTGAGTCCTGTTGGGGTTTCTAGACTCTATATCACATTGTGCTGACAAAGATCTGGGGGGGGTTAATTATATACTGTGTGGTGTCATAAGTTGACTACATTTTTGAATAAAATGACTATGGCTGTTGGACAATGGAAAACTGCCACCTTAGAAGTTGGTACTCATGATAACTGTGAGTAAGACAGGTTGTTTGTAACATTATACCTTCTACTAAATTAATTTCTAATCTATTGATGCTCTTTTTTTTTTTGCTCGATATGCTGTTTTTGTCTGCATAGTAACGGTGTACTTTGTACTTTGACTGTTATTAAGATGCCCACAACTGTTTCAGATAGGGATGTAAACTTATAGCCTTTTGTTTGAGAGAAGTAAGAGCCAGAGATTGATGTCATGCCCCAGCTTCATAAACACAACCACATTGTAACAAATTGGACAGAGGTTTTCTGACTGTTAGGTGGTTCTGGTGGCCATAGAAGCGAGGAAAACTTGCTGTCAAGGCTTTTTCATGCAATCTTCCAATAAAGAATTGGCTGTTCAGTGTAAATTCAATAAATAATTGAGCTGGTGAACCTACAGTGCTTCCAACACTTTGCTGGGCTATTTAAACAATTTTATTTGACACCTATTAAAGATTAGGTTAAAATAATGGGATGGTGTGAACTGGGTTGTCACAGTTTTCACCTCCATGGCTTAATACAGGGCGATGAATCCGTCTGTCCAGAGGTGATTCTGTCTGTCAAAAGAGATGGAAATCTGACAGAGACTGATGTATAATCAGCCGTGCTCGCTCAACTGAGGTGTGTCTGAATTAGAATTAATGTATGTGGACAGACACAACAGATCAATGTGGCCACCTTCTAACTTTTCAGTCTAAAGGCAGCTTCATCACTTTGATTATCATTTCATCCATGCCTTCCCCCGCTTGCTTCACTTCCTCAGAGTTCACATTAAACAGTCTTCTTTTTAGTACTTTCATGCTCTGCTATATTAAGACCAACTGATGCATTAAGCAGTAAAATGTTCCTCATGGTTATTGGGGATTTTAATGCTCCAATCTTTAACAAAGGCACATAATTCGAGCTACAATATAGCTTGAAAGGAAAACCAACTTACAGTACTCTGTGTCAGTGTGCTCTTTCTGCTGAAAAAAGAGGGCTAGACACATATTGTGTTATACAGATGTTTGGAAAATGTCCACAGTATGGATCATGCTGCAGGGAGATATGCTGGTATAAACCATGGTAATGTTTTGTTGTTTGGTACTTTTAATTTGCCTGTTTTTTAGCAAGCTCTTCTAGGCTTTTGCTGCTCACTCTTCTGGAAACTTGTCTTTACAAATCTTACACTACAAGAGCGCTGCATGGTTTTATATCAACAATATCAACAGTATTTGAAAGGTTCTGACTGAGATGGCACAAAGACTTCCTATTAGATTTCCAATCTCACGTAATGAGTGTAAAGGACAGCCTTTCTCAATTAGACTCATACATGTGGACTTTAAAACTTCCAAAACCTGGCTGAGACAACTAAACCTGAAGTTGTAAAGTGTGCATATCCCTGTGCAACATAGTTTACCATAACCGTGGCTACATAGACATGATAGAAACACATTACATTACACATTACAGGTTGATTGTTAGCAGGCTTCTGCAGTTTGCACTTGGAATTTAAAGTAGAGGACAGTGCTGATTTGGTGTTTCCACATTTGTAATGATGAACAATAAACCTGGCAACAAAGGGAGAGGTGATGTGTACAATTTTTGGAATTCATTTAGGCCACAAGGACAGTATTGTGAACAGCAAAACATCACACATCTTGCAGCATCTTATATACATGTATAAATACTGTATGAATTAATTAACATCCTGCTGCATGTACATACTAACAGTGTGGCCAGTATGCACTGGGATGTTGTGAACTGCTGTAGTATTTGTACAGTGTGTTGGCCTGGAGTCTAAATAATTAACAATCACTAGACTCAGTCATGTAGCAGTGGGTGAAAGTTCCTCATACAATCACCTACAGACTGTATCTAATCATCTCTGTTGCCATTATTCATAGCCCTCAAAAAAAAAAACTTAACCTGCAGGTACCAGCCTTTACCCGCCCTTCTAGCATGCAGTCTTTGCACCAAATTATTTTTAATGTCAATGTAAATAAGAGTAAGTTCCCATCTCAAGCTAAATTTGGGCCCAAAGTGGTCCACAGAACCTGGCTGCTTTACCCTTTGAGCAGCTTGCGAGTAGACGCTGCCAGGAAGCCACAGCATGGACTGGAATCTGCCTCAGCACCTGTCTCACTGCTCATCAGAAGGCTGTTTAGCCCACCACTGTTTGTGGCTGTGTGGCTAGCACGCCAGCCTAAAGGTAGAAGGTTTTTACCTTGCTTCAACACAGCAGAGCCTTTTGAACTAAACTCATCTATGTGGGTAGGCAGGCAAGCTGAAATAAAACCACAGTGTGTCCAAGGAAATCCTATTAAGTGCATTATTCAAAGCACTGAATCACAAAATGCAGGGCCATTGTGTTCGAGGTAAGCTAACCCAATTGCTATGAGCATAACAAGGAACTGACCATTTTGTGCTGCTTCCCTTTGGAGGTTTTCCTACTTTTGAGAATATGTCTTAACCACGCTTTATATAGTTTAAATCCCTCAGTGCTGAGAGACTGGTTCAGTCCATGATACCATTAAGTGGTTCCTGTTGGTGTCAATGTGACCCAGAAAGTGGAGGACGAGTGATCCTGCAGTCTATCCTTGCATATTTATGAAGATTACATAACTCTAAACTCTGGTTAGGTTTGATCAGCCATTCTTTTTAGGCAGTGCAGTAGTATCTGCTCCATTTATTGTGCTTTGGTCCATAAAGTTTGTGCCAAGATGACAGAAGCTTACTTTGCTCAATGTCTTTCAATACTGATGCTAGAATAGTGGTCTATGTGGGAGAAGTAACAGAGGATTTGTTTTTAATGCATTGTCTTTGTGTGATGTTTGGGCTGGACACTAGATAAACCAATTACAGCCAATTCAGTTGTTTTTGTTCCTATAACTAGTCCAGGGTCAATCGATACAGATGCCATCCTCACTATAAATTATTCATCCATTTCCATTCCTGCTTATTACTGTTGAACTGATGAAGGGGTTTGAGTCTGTTCCAGCATGCACTGGATGTTTTGCCAGTCAATTTCTGGCCTAACACATGAATGCATTTACATTTTCACATTTAAAGTCTCCTGACTCAAGAGTTAAATAAAAAATCAAATTAACACCCACATGCAAGGGATTTAATTTCATTAATTCCATAAATTATAAGTGTAGAACTGAATATTTTTTACCATGTAGGGGTTTGGGGTTCAATATTGGTGTGTAATGTTGGTAACATTCCAGTGTCATATGCTAAATAATTGTACAGAATTTATTTATTTTTTCCTGCCTGAGTCCAGATGTTAATGCATGCATTACCTTTGATGCTTTTTACTGTATTTATCAAAACTATCAGCAACTTCTTTATAATGTTGCTTTAGTTACTTACATACTTACTACCTTACAGAGAAGCATCTGTTTATAAAGCCTTTTCCCTCAAACGGTGTGTTTACCCTTGGGATGGGACACAAAACCAGCTGTGTATGAAACTTCCATCTGTGCTTACATTAGACAGGTCACGGTTTGCTTAGCATGAATGTGTGTGTACTAAAACTGCTCAGTATCCTTATCATTGAAGGTCCAATTTTACTGCTTTATAATGAAATTAGTTCAGTTGTGTCCAGTAGGAAAGTATGCATAATTTATCAAAGACAAAAATAATTTAGCTAGTGTCTTCTATGCAGATGTTTGTTTATTTGTCTCAGGCATTATATTGTTCTCTATTACTGTAAGCACATTCATTCAGTTAAAGACAATTCTGATGTTGTTTTCTAATATTAAGTCTCTCACAAATTGCAAGGCCAGGCAACTAACTTTTTACATACCACATTTAATACAGAGGTTAAATTCAAAGTAGTACATTCTCTGACAAAGCAGAGGGATATGACGTCACCTTGTGTAATGTTTACAATGCAGATCATTGACATTATGTCTGGTAATACGAGTGATTTGGGGCTTCTAAACCTAGTCCACGCGTCCAATATGAAATTTAATTGGTGGGATGTCTGGTAAGTTTGAATCTGATCCAAATTTTACCCTATCATTATCCTAGTGATTATTTTGCAGATAAACCTAGTGACTAGTGAAAAAAAGAACAAGAACGGAGCCATTACATCCGGCTCCCTTCAAAGAGCCGTAATTCCCATCACTATAATACCTGTAGTTCATCCTGGAACCTAATTGAGTCATTATTTCAGTGTTGACCCTGCTGTTCTCCATCTTTGATTTTCTGCCTGAATTATGAATCATTTTCTGATTCAGAGTCTCTCAGCAGCAACATTCTTCCAGCCCGTGCATAGACTTCTAATGGAACAGATGCTTTAATGGACGCAAGTGGGATTTTTGTCTACAAACTAATAGCTAATTTTAGAGCAATAAAAAATCATTGGAACAGCCAGAAGCAGATATTTCAAAGACTTAGGTAGGCTGATATAAGCTCACAGGAAAAAGTGACATTTATTTTTTATGCTATTTGTCAAACTTCATTGGAAACAAGTGAGAAGATTTCAGCCCACTCATTTTTATCCAGTTAAGGGAAGGAAAACATGTTAGTTTCAGTAAGAGTTTACAGGAATAATGTGTTGCCAAAGTTTGTTTTTTCCAGTACAAAGTATTATCTTCATGTTAAGACACTCAGGTAAAGGTTTTGATGATTCATGACCTGATATTTTAAACGTTCCATATTGTAACACAATTGATAAAAGCAATCTTTCAGTGGGCTACAATTTCACAATATTAACATTCATTTGCGGTGTTTTATAGTGTATTCAGTATTGAAATGAAAAAAATAGACCAAAGGTAAAAAGGAACATATCAAATCAGAAAACATTTCAGTAGTTCATGGGTGCTACGTACAGGCATAGTCATTGACATTGTTGTGAAACTAAAGCAGCTCTGCAAAGGGAGCAATCTGCCTCTGCTCAATTTCTGTCTGTTCAGCCAGAGCAGGGCAGAGCCCTGCTGTTCTGCATGAGGAATGATGACTAGACTGACAGAAGCAGTTGGTTATGTAAAAGGAGCATTTAAGAGGTCCATCAGGCAGGTGCACTCTTGTCGGTTTTCCTGAGTTCTTCCATACTAGCTGCTTTCTTGTTCTGTATTTCCAGTCACATTTTAGAAGGTTTTATGTTTATAATCTTTTAGTGTTTCCCATAGGTTATACTTAGATTGGTAGATTGATACCGGTAGATAAAATCTGAATTACAATTTTTTCCAATCAACAATGTAATTTTATAGCACACAGACCCGCAGCCTCCAGCCCCTCTATGGAGTACAATCTTTATTCAAGAGCGCATTATTTCAATTTGAGAGCATTTCTCAGTGATATTACGTTCAGATTTCTTGCTCTCACACTCAAATAGTCACTGCTCGCGCTTGGATTTGCTCTGCTTGTGCTCAAACTTTCTGCTTGGACTCAGATATGTTGTTGTTTGGACAGATTTCCTGCTCTCAGCTTTGAACCTTCTCCTCGCACTCAGGCTGATTCTGCTCACTTTTTTCGGATTTTTTTGTGTTATAACCCTATCAAAATCCAACAACCAATAGAATGCCAGCTGTAGTGTTGACCAATGAAATGATCCCTGTCCCGTTGAGGGTGCGTTCACTTTACGTTAGAACGTCTGTTGAGGGCGGCTGCTCTGTAACCAAGTTTATTTACCCCTGCGCCGTCCATTGCTTTATTATAAGTATATGTCAACAATGTGCACAGAATGGTCGACGCACTTTCACCTGCACCCATCAGGAAACGGGAGAAAGCTTTGAAGTTGGACGTATGAAGTTATGTCCACAACTACGAGGGTGAGTAACATAACTTAAGCACCTAGCTAGCTAGCATATGGCGCTAGCATATAGCCTAGCTTGATGTCCATAAACAAATAGATTTTCTTTATTGTTTAGCTAGTTTGAACGACATATGACGGACAGTATGTGTATATGTGATGACCCCACTTTGTATTTTTTCCTCGTTTAGTTAACTTTGTTCCTGGGGATTTGGCTAATTTCATGTTAGAGCCAGTAGTAAAAACTAACTAACTAACTGAAAGAACAAAAGAAACTGGATTGTTTGTGTCAGTTTCTGCATCACTGTTGTGTGTTGTTCATCAGAATTTAGTCTTCATTCCTTCATATACCATTAGTCTGAAAATGAGGAATTAATATCAGTCTGTTAAGTACAATTTAACCACTATAATAAAACAGATCTAGAAATGATATGCTTTATTTGCAACTTAAATATCGGTTATTTTTTTTAATTAATACAAAGCAAACTGAGCAGAAAAGAACAAGTATTTTGTTTATTTGTTTCTCTTCTTCCAGGTGATGTTAAAGAAAGCTATGTACACCTAATATATTATGTGTTGATGTCTATGAATTTGTCTTTAATAGGAGCACACTATACAAAGACAACAGTGGAGAGTTGCTGGATCTGTCTGCCCTCAAGGTGCCAGAGAGGTGTGAAGGACTTCACACGTATATACACCATCACCTGCATAATCCAAGTGATAAAAGAGAGAACTATTGTGTTCTCTGTTTACATGAATAGGTGCCTGTAATGTCTGCCAATATATTCAATCAATTCAATAAATGTTGATAAGTATCACTGATATGTCTTAAATCATTGTAGTTTTTCAGAGCAATAAGATACAGATTATTAAAACCATGTTCATGTTTGCAACAAATTAAAACCCTGATCAAGGCAAATTGGTTTTTTCATTTTCTATAACATTTATTAAAAAAAACCAGTACAATTAAATTGACCAGAGCTGACACTTGGTAAATGGCTTTAATGTTCCTTACAAATATTTGTTGGATGAGCAGCAGCACTGAGTATGTGGGAAATCTTCTCTGCCAATGCCAAACAGCTTATTCTGCTGTTGACTCATTTGGTGGATTGGATGATTGAAGTTTGAAGAAACAAGACATATTGGCAATTAAACAATTTATTCATTTCACAAACAGGAGCCTCAGTAGCGTGTGGAAGAACCATACACAGCCACAACAGCCTGGCACCTCCTCCTCATGCTGGTCACCAGCCTGGTCACACACTGCTGTGGGATGGCACCCCATTCTTCAACCAGCATTTGTCGCAAGTCAGCCAACGTGGTTGTGTTGGTCACTCTGGCACGAACAGCACGCCCAAGCTGATCCCACAAGTGTTCAATGGGGTTGAGGTCAGGACTGCTGGCAGGCCATTCCATCCTCTCTACTTCCACATTCTGGAGGTAGTCTCTGATAAACCCCGCCCTGTGGGGGCGAGCGTTGTCATCTTGGAGGATAGAGTTCGGTCCCAGACTGTGGAGATATGGGATTGCCACTGGTTGCAGAATCTCATCTCTATATCTCTCTGCATTGAGATTGCTTCCAATGATGATAAGCCTCGTTTTTCCAGTGAGGTTAGATGCCGCCCCACACCATCACACTGCCTCCACCAAAAGGTGTTACTCTATCGGTGCAGCAATCAGCATAGCGTTCTCTGCGTCTTCTCCACACTTTGACTATGATCCAACTGCCATAGGCAGAATCTGGACTCATCACTGAACATAAGGTTCCTCCACATGTTCAGGTTGCAGTGCACGTGTTGCCGACACCAGCGCAAACGGACCTGACGGTGAAAGGCAATGGCAGGGAAGATTTGGCAAATTTTTCATGGACGCAACCCACATACTCAGTGCTGCTGCTCATCCCACAAATGCATGTTCCTTACAAATGGGGCACCAAATGGGGCACCAAATGGGGCACCATTTGTAAGGGAACTAAACAGGCTTTCCAACGGTATAAGATGTATTGCCAAAAAGGATTGTTACCACAGAGAAATAATCTACCAAACACTAATTTCCTTACCTTTTGTGCTAAGTTTATATATATTATTTAGTCATAGCATTAGCCAGTTGCCTCTGAGCGCTGTGGCACCAAAGCATCTTCCTCAACCCGGCCATCAGCTCTGATTATCAGTAATTCCGCAGTGAGAAACATTATACCCAGGTGTATATAACCATATTACTTTTAAAATTCAAGCATTCAGGAGTTCCCTGTCTTTTAAAAACATGACAGAATGCAAAGAGCGCAATAATCCTTGCTGAAAAAAATAACCCCTTAACTACGTTTATTGGTGTTTTAAGCCCCCAACGTCTCCTTCCAGGCAGCGCTGGGCTTTTAAATCAACATGAGCCTGAACACACATTGAGATCATTTTGCAAGGCCCGTGTGGCTTCTCCACTGTCTAGACTCAGATCAGGGGACAGTGGGATTTATTTATTAAGGCCTGTAGACTATGGAGTGAAGGCAGAGTTGTGCCCCATTATGCTTTTATTAAGAAATCATCTTTTTTTTCAACCAACCTTTTTGTAAACTTCACTTTTACTGCATTGCCATCTGCTGTTCTTAATGTGCTTGTTTCAAAAGATGTCCTTGTTTTATGTATTTTTTATTCTTTACAAAATTGGGTGTTGTGTGAGTCATTTGATAGATCTGACAAACTAGTGGTGCATGCTTTGGTTTCGATGAATGCTTTCATCTCATACACAGTGAGTCACATTGCTTTTCTGAAATCGATTAAGAGGCTTTGTTAATGGCCAATGTGTGTTCTTGGGCAGTAAATCACTGGTCTTAAAAGAGATGTAAGCAGTAACCAATCACAATATTTAAAACTTGCTTCAGCTCCACTCACACTCTTTATACAACTATTCACAGTGACAACTAAGCAGTTTGAAGATAGACAGAAAGTATCTGCCAACTAATAACATTCGTCAGCATTCATACAGTATAAGAAAGGACTTGTAATATGCAAAGACAAAAGCTATACAAAACATAAAGATTATAATGAGAAGTGAACTTAAAATAACTGAATTAAGTTTGATTAGCTGTTTCCATAAGGTTAGCTCACTGCTAAGTTTAAAGCAGCCGGCCTATCTGAAGTCAACTGTTTGGAATTGAAGCAGGTGGATATGACCTGTGGAAGTCCTAATTGAAATTACTGGACCTACATTAACATGCATTGCTGGAGGGTGCCCTACATCCTCCTCCGAGGAGGTGGGTTGGGATAAAGCTTTGTTTGAATAAAATATTTAATTCAGGCAATACACAAAGAAAAGGAGGGAATAGATTACAATGGTGCAACTGCACTTGTGTATGTGTTTTTTTTTATTTATATATATATATATATATATTGTGGCTATTGTAACTGCAGATTTTGAGGAGATTGTCTATTTTATGTTATCACAAGGCCCTCTTTGGTATTTGTTTGTTCATAATATAGACACAAGATGCACATTGTTGGTTTTGAGTGAAATTATTTTATAATAAAAATAAAATATATTAGTTATGTTAGATCACCCAAATCTCCTAATCACATTGTTAGTATGTGTCTTTACAGCCAACTGTTACCAGAGAAAATTGTTAAAGGATTCAGAGTTTTTCAAGAGTATCTTAACGTAACACTCTCAAGCCATATATACGTTGAAAAGAGTTAGGGGTCGCTGTTGTCATCCCTCCTCTTCATGCTGCCTGTGAAAAGATTCCAATGTAGTGCAACTACTTTCTACAACTACAGCCAATATGAAGAGTATGAATGATTACAGTGACCAACCATCAATAATTAATTAATTAAATTATTTAATTAATTAATTAAATCAATAATTAGGTCAGACTTGAAAGGTAAATAGCACACAGTGAGTCGTAGTGGATCCATTGTTTCAGTGAACTTGATTAAGATCTTTGTTAATGGCCCATGTGTGTCCTTGGGCAGTAAATCACTGTTGTTAACAGAGATGTAAGCAGTGTTTAAACATTGCTTCAGTGAGATAGAGCTCCACTCCCGACAAAGACAAATAATTGCTACCTAACTACTCTCTAAACAGGTAGGTCTTTATCTGATTTTTGAAAGAGTCCACAGAAACAGCAGACTGTAAGTGTTTGAGGCAGAGCATTCCAAAGATTAGGTTCTACGGACTTAAAAGATCTATCACCAAGGGTCCTAAGCCGGGTGCATGGTGGAACAGACCATTTTAACATGTAACCTATTAGACCTAAGAGAGCGAAGCATATAAGGCTGTGATTTTACGAAGTTATTACATTGAGTTGTTTATTAGGCACACCTAGCTAAAAGTGATTCAACTGTATGATCATTTTGGAGGCTTCAGTTTGTGCTGTTAAACTGCATTGCATTATACAGAGAGGAGTTTCTGTTATTTAGCCTACCCTTATTGATATAAATGGAGTGGACAAAATAATACAGTAGAAACAAACTACAGCCTACAGAATGACCATACGGTTGCATCAGCGCCTCTCTAAAACAACAAAAACTAAAGATTATAACCTTCATGATTTATTGCAGGACTTTTGTATCAGACAGCATCAGTTTTAGCTAGGTGTGTATCTTAAATTGATGTGTCCAACTGAGAAAAATCTGTATCACTGTTCTAAATCTCTTCTACCAATGAACCTGTAGTTGATATTATCAGTTATTTAGAGGTTCCTGTAAAGCAGTGCAGCAGTGAACTCTGGGCTGCCAGGGAGACTAGGAGAGACCATAGACTGCATAAAATAGGAAGAGACACTGAAGGTTCGGCTGTATCTAATCCTGCGGCTGCAGCAGCAACACAGATGCGGTGAAAGCAGTAACTATTCTAGCTGGAGTCAGACTCACTGCCCTGGGCGCTCATGGTTAGATTTTTGTCTTCACAATTCACCCTCAGTGTGTTGTATGTGTGTTTATGTTTATATGTTTGAATTTATTTATGAAGTGTTTGTTTACTGCTGCAGTTGTGTAGTAGAATGGGCTGTGCTGATACTGGACTCTTGACACTGTTTATGTGAACTGCACTTTATGTTATACCCATGGAACACACTGCATGATACAGTACTTGCATAGGCATAAATTCCCAAATTAATCATAAATATATTTATTTACTTATACATGTATACAGCATATACCCTTCCTGCCTTCACATCACATGAAATATTCCTGTTTGCAGACATTCGGCTGTCAGACTGGACCATATAAATGTCACATTACTGTGGTTCAATTTTAAGTATAAAAGTATAATAACCAAACACATTTTGATCCATATCCACATGCCAGGATGCTTGGGGCCATCATGAATCACAGCCACACTAGCATGTGTTAAACCTAACCAGCTTTGGTGTCTTCATGACAGGATTAGCACATTGAATGTGAGGGCAGTCTCCTGCAGTAGCATACTGTTGGTACAGGGCCTTTCATGTCCTGTTAAGACCCGAGGCTTCACTGTATGCACTCTCTGAAATCCCCAGAGTAGCTAGGACATGATGAGGTAGGTGTGTGTGAGAGTGAGTGAGTGAGTGAGTGAGTGAGTGAGTTTCTGCTCTTACATGAGTAAGAAGGGTTTCAACTGGATGACAACAGTATTTTTTTTTTCATGGTTCTCAGAATAATACATTTGTAGAAGCCAACCAATGAATGTATGCATTTGTTCTGTGTTTTTATTTTTGCAAGTTACATTTAAACATGGTATTTGACATCTCAGATGTGTTCAGTGATGCAAATAGGTCTGGCGTTGGGCCTCTGACGGGTGTTTCCTCTGGTTGGAGAATAGGGATGTAACGGTATGAAAATTTTACCTCAAAGGTTATAGTGACCAAAATGATCACGGTTTTCGGTATTATCGCGGTATTCTAAAAAGTGTGTTCAATATGTTCAGAAAGCACTGATAGGCCTACACAAGCTGAAATAGTTTCAAAAAGTGTAACAGTGTTTATTATATTACAAAAATATAGGCAACAGGCTTGTAAAAACTATTGAAAACTACTGAAACACTGGCCCGCTGTAGAGTGTCCAGTAAGAACCAGAGATGTCTGACTTTGAGATCCAGGAAGATTTATTTACAACTCCAACATGAAGTTAACTATGAAGTTGTATTTGACGTTACATGTTTAGTTGGATGTGGTTCTGAAACATAAGCAAATAATAATGCACATTAATAAGCATCTGACTTACTATGAACTTTATTTACTAAAACTAAATAGTATAGCCACCAGCATAACAAGAAACAATACTAAGATTTACATTCATTTCTCTGTAATAATTAACATAAATGTAACATATTGCTAAGTAACACGAAACTGACAATAAGCCACATCTATTACAGCACACATATCCATAACAGAGCAAACAGTGTAATACACCTTTAATTGCTAAGCATGTGGCTCCACAGCGCTAGTCTGTTTACTGGCGATTGCATGTTGCTAGCAAATTGCCCTAACACAACCTGAATATCAACACGTGGCTGCACAAGTAATATTAAACAATCTGCACATATATCAGCTATGCAATAAGAAACACAGCAACCGCAATATTATCAAGGCGATAATCTCTCTCTCTCTCTCTCTCTCTCTCTCTCTCTCTCTCTCTCTCCAAATAAATGTCACGTCGTAACACGGGCTAAACTTCCACATCGCAGCAGAACACGTATTGAAGATAACGAGGCAGTAAAACCCATGACAGTTTAGCAAGCTACAGAATAGTTTTAACTTACGTTCTGGGCTACACACATCACTTCAACAAGTCCAAAAACGGGAAAGAATTAAAAAGAAAAAAGTCGGTTAAACAGCTGCTACATTTTGTCCCCTTCTCCTGTCTGAGCGCAGTGTGCCTGCGCGGCAACTTCAGGAGCCTCGGATGAAGCTGGGAAGGGTTTCCACACCGTGGTAATCCACCGCGATAATGAGGATATTTTAAATGAAAAGGGTAATTGTTACCGTCAACATTTTTACCGTGATTTACCGTTACACCGGTAATCGTTACATCCCTATTGGAGAAACAGTTAACCAATCAGAATTTAGTAGGCGGGATTAAGAATTTATCATCAACAGCCTATACTACATAGCTAGCTAGCTACCAAGCTATGTGCATGAAAAATAGTGACAGAAAAATAGTGACAAGCGTGGTTGTAAGTCGACATACAGAAAAAAACATTTATTGACATAATTCTTAGATCGATGTGAAAAACGTAACGTTAAATGTTCCTATTCTGCTGCTACAGCAGCTTCTGCATTGACTGAAAATGATCACTCTCTACTGATTAGTTAGCACAAAACTAAATAAAATATTAGCTAATATGAACACAATGTCAGGCTGAATGACAAAGCATGACAAAATGGCAATTCAGTCTGATTATCATTAATTTAGAATAACGGTTAAACTGTTAACTGGAGCTATATTTGAGGGGTGTAGATACTCAAACAGATACCTGCTAGCCAATCAAAAACAAGTGTTTTTGTTGGCCATGGCTTTGCATTTACAGTAGACATATCCATTGGAGCTAAAGATGGCTGTAATCATTACCCATGAAAACTATCACATTATCTGCGGAGCAACATACCGTATGGCTTTAATCCATTAAAGGCAGAATAACCTCAATTTATTTGTAGTCAAGTTTGTTTGTTCAGCCCAATATCACAGACATTGTCCTAATAAGCTTTCCAGGCCCGCAACAGTTCCCAACCCAGCATAAAAAGGATTATAATGGATCCAATACTAATGTAGCAAATCCAGTATAAGAAGTCCAATAAAATAAGTCCAATAAATGGGTATAAAGAGATGAAACCATTTAAATATGTAAATCCAATGAACAATTTTGAAATCATTCAGTTCGTCACATGTTTCAGAGTCCAGGACTTCAGGAAGGTGGCATTGGGATTAGGGGAAGGGTTGAGTGGTCCTTAATGAACCACAAACTTGACCACTCTTTTTTCAACCTTTTTTTAATCTCAGCGAGGAATAATTTTCAGCATAACAGCTGGCACATGCAGACAATGTTAAATATTTAGCATAATGTGAAGTAGTTCTATAACTTGTCAAATTCTCAGCACCCTCAATAAGTTCATTCATACTGGATGAGGTGTTTACTCTATTCAGCAAGTGCTTTATTGTATGAACCACAGGCTACTGTGGCCTGCAGCCAAAGCCAAGATGAAGAGATTTTGCTGCTCACTGGGTTATTACCTCAGGCTTGGTAGAGCTAACCTGATAGCTCCTGCTTTCTCTCAACTGTCTCTCCACCAGCCTCACACAGCAGAGCAGTCAGTCCCACATCCTGAACTAACCACCATTAGATACAATATGTTAATTAAATCTGAACACAACTACTACTGCATAACAGTAAAGCACTGTAAATTTAAGTTGTTTTTCATTTTGAGAGAACACAACTCCCTATCGCTAGTCCCATGTCCCGACTGTTCAGAGTTTAGCAACCATAACTAGGCATGGCAGGTCTTTCAAGCTTTGGATTTTTCACAAGTTGTGTGTTAGGGGCTGTGGAAAGAGTGATATTTGGCATCTTATGAGTTTGGAGCAAAGTGTATGAATGGTGTGTGTTGTGTGTTTTGTAGCGCAGACATGAACTGCAAACAGCATGCCAAATCAACTAGCTTATTACTGTACCTACAATATTTACCTTTTTACCAAAGTCAAAGAGCATTTTATTAGCTAACTACGGTATGTTGTACCAGGCTAGGTTACAAACATCCCCGTTCAGAACTGACATATCTACTGCTACAACAGTAAATCAGAGTTTTTGGGTACTGTTAAGTGGTTCTATCCTGATCTTTTTTTTGGGTTTTGGGAAGTTTACACCCCAACAACTCCAGTCAAACTCTTTACCTGAGATAGTGTCATAATTCGGCACTATTAGTCCTCATCCTCAAAGTCCTTTCTTCTGAGTATGTAAAGCACATATGGTTTAGAATACAAACAATAGGCCCTACAGCTAAAATCTAGCACCCTTATTTAATTTACTACACTGTAATAGTAGGGCTGACTATCTACCTTGCAATAACCAAGCAATGAAAGAGCTACTTCTTATTTCCATGTCTTTTACTTAAACCATCGACTGCAGAGGATTCAACTTTCTGCTCTGTACATACATGTAGCTTTAGCCTCCATCTTGTAGCCATCATGTGCATAGTTAGCACCCATTACATGCTTCTCTTTGTTAAAACAAGTCAGCTGGAGACAGTCTTCAGCCAACTCATAAAGGTAATGTAAAGTTACAACTGCTAAAATCTGATAGCAAAATTTGTCAAGCCAATGAAATTGATGTTTGTCAGTTGTTAGAAATGAGATGCTGCTTTTCTTTACTTCTGTGTGAACTCAAAGACCCATTGTTTCAAGAATTACTAAGAATTTCAATGGTAAAGCTGCCACCGCTACCAATGTAGGCTACTAGAGCTTGACAAGCACTGCAACAGTAACTAAGGGTGGTTTAGCAAAGTGTGAATTGCAATTGAACTGAAAAAATTCATATCAACATGCTGTTATATACAACTAAGTGTTGTAAAACTATAATAATATGCAATGCATTTGAATGGATTTCTGCGGTAGATATTCTTTTCCAAATCACTGTTGAAAATGTATCACCAAAAGGAGCTAAAGTGCAACTCTGGGGAACACAGTTAACTATAAGAAGTCAGACGTATAGCATAAATACATTATTCCTGATCTGTTAAAAGGGTTGCACGTGAAAACAGATACACAGAACAGTTACCACTGGTGAAAACGTCATGAAATCTGATCATAACAGGATGTTTAAATGGTAACATTTATTAATTCCTGCACCGTTTGACATATGCAGTACGTCTGGCAACGTGTGCAAAATATAGAGGGAGCATATGTGAACAGATGAAGGTGATAGACAAGAGCAGGTGTTAAACACATATATATTCAGAGATGGTTTGTCTGAGAGAATCTGCTGCAGCAAAGTGTGATATGAAATTCTGCTGTAGTCTCAACCTTGTTATAGACTGGTTATCTAATGAATTATTGGTGATGTATATACCCTCTATGTACTGTGTATATATAATGTATGAGTGTGTGTGCGTGTGTTTTGTACAGTGCATAGTATTATTGACAAAAGTCAGTATTTTTTGAATGTGTCACTCATTTTAATTTAACCTTCAAAGCTCTTATTTGACCATGAAAATAGTAGTTTGACACAACAGTCACGACTCAAGATCCACTTTGTAGCTTTTCTGAAACTTTCAACCTTATCATCTTCATCAGCAGATGAAGTCTGTTTAGTTGTCATGGAGATGGATCTTTTGACTTACAAGTTCAGTAGCGGTTCTGATTCTATCCACAGCACTTTTAAGGACTTCTCATCCATGTTGGCTTGAAAATTAAGCATCAAATTCCATCATCAACGTTAAACAGAACAATCCAAATTTAAGCTCCACTAACTTTTCTGGAGCTTTTAAATGTAATACACGTTTATGTTTATATTTTATCACTACTGAACTCTCATAAGGACCTTGAGTTGTTTTTGTCAAATATAACTTCTTTTTTTATCAAAGCTGCAGTAGGAACATTTCAAGAGTTAACAATTATTGACAAGTAATTGGAAAAAAAATGTCTCTGCTACAAACAATCAGGTTGATATGCCAGAATCTCGGAGAAAGTGGCAGCTATATTTTCTCTCCTGTTTTTTATTTTATTTAATTTTTTTATCTTTTTAACCAACGAAAAGAGGCAGTAACTTGTGTCAATCACTCCTCGCTAGTTATTTCAAGGATTTGGAGTGGGAGGTGTGCAATTCCTTGTTTGTTTTATATTTCTGAATATTTTTCACATGTTAACTGTGTGGTTCAAAGGTTAGCCGGGACAGATACCTTCTACAAAGAACAATGATTATTAATATCACAGGGTTTCTTCTCTAAAGTTGAGGTGAAATACCTCCATGTTTGTATACTTTGGCAACTTGGTTGAAATGTTACTAAGATTGAGGCTTTTGGGCTATGCATTAAATCAGATGTTTTTGAAATATTTGGGTACAAATTGTATGAGACAGATATTTAGCAGTCTATGTTTTTCAGAGGCTTGATGGATTCAGCTGAAATTGGTCCAAAACAATTTACAGAAAAAATTGCAACACTGTTGAAAGCAATTGAATTTCACAGAGAAGGTTGTAACCCATCAACAATGTTCTTTCTTGCCAAAATATATTTTAACACACACACACACACACACACACACACACACACACACACACACACACACACACAGAATGAATACAGTACATCAGCTGTCTAATACCAGGTTCTTTGTTTTATGGATGCAGGATTCAATATATGTGGATTTTGTTTGTGGATTTTTTTTTGAGTTTCTCCTTTTTAAGTGTACAAATCTTGAATAGAATCTCACAATATTCTGGGTAAATTAGGCTACATTTTGACTACATGCAAATTATGTGTTTTTTTGCTTCTAAAATCAATCTGGATATAATCTGGATATGCCATGTTTTTGGCTGACTGTCTGAACAAGGCCTTATGCTGTATACTGTATGTAATCCTGCTCTCCTGTGAGAAAAGCTTAGTACTTGTTAAGGACAAGTGAGTTTGTTATGAACATGTTTTTATCCAACATATTTACACATGGTGCATACTTTAAATGTTAAATGTATATACCTTCATGAATATCTTACCACTTATTTTTAGATTAGGTAGGATTTTGTATTCTCTGTTTTCATGATTGTTACCAACTGTATCAAAATGAAAAAATCGACACAATGTGTTTCTGCACACAGTGAATCCTCATATTTTTTTCCGCCTGTTTGCTGGTCACAGCTAAAACTTCTTGCTAAGTCCAGATGGAATCAGTTGGGGGTGACCGTTCATGCCAAATATCAAATTCAAAACTCCAAGTCTGTTTTATGAAACAGAGATGAACATAATATGGTTAGAAGTGGACAAGAAGCAAAATGGAAAGAAAAAACCCTGGGCAGTCCAACAGTACTTATCTCCTCATGGAATAAATGAACAGAAGGGGTTGTGCAATGACAAACTTTTGATGCCACATGAATGTTTGAAATCACAATGTGTCTCTCTTCTATACAGAGATGGAGCTATTGGAGTCTGCTGTATCCCTGTTCTGTTTTAGCTTTTAGTTTTGAGAGCATGTACCACATGCATTTTACCCTTTTTTATTCATTGTAAAATTTGTCTTAACTAGAACAATGTTTTGTTTTAATTGATTGTATTTTCCAAATTTACTTTTTTGTAAGTTGTTTTAATTGAAAGTAATGGCTTCAATTTTAATATTCTGAGAAATAAATAAGATATTTGCACTTCTGTGTTACAGTCAATTCACTTCTCACCCTGACTTCTCAGCCTTTAAAAATCCAAAATTGACAAGCCTGATATACAGGATATTATATTTCTGTTTTGGCCCATGGTAGGTGATTGACATCAAAGAGAAGTTGAAGGAGTCCAAGAAGTTCTGGTCCAACCTGCCAGATGACATCTGTGCCAAGGGCAAGCTCACCGAGTCTGACGAGGATCAGTGCTGGAACAGCCACACAAAGGGCAGGTGAGGACTTCTGCTACTCTTTATAACCACAGCAAAGTCACCCCTCTCTACGGTTATCACATTTTGCCTGCCAGGGATTAAAATAACCACACTCTGTTCCCAGATTAACACTCTCTCTGTTAATACAATGGTTATTGCTTATGTGGAGAATTTACTAATACCCAGAGGACTGTGGAGCTTCCAACACCTCTTATCACCACTGTAGCACGTGTGAGTGTTGTCGAGCCGTACAGTCGATTGGACAGTGAGTTGTTTTCTCTGAACCAGAGATGCTGGCAGAGACAATATATCACCCCATCACTTTGGCCTTCTCGTAGTAACAAAATCACTAGATGGTGCAATAAAAGACGTTAATTTGCTTGTTTGTGCCAGTAACATGTTTAAGCATCACTCTAAATCTTGAAGGTAAATTGATTTCCCAGAGATGATAAAACGTCAGTATAAGTCGGCCCATGTTAGGAGTGTGTTATGAAATCATCGGATTCTCCTGTTACTTAAACACAAACTATGCACGCTTCACTTTGTATGGTTAAATGGTGAAATATTAACACACATGTACAATAACTGTAAAAAGACGACTGCAATTACAGCAGCAATTAAATGATACACTCCATCCTTGTGAGAACAGGTTGTCTTTCTCATGTAGTGCATTATTTTTATTACACAGAAGTTAAATTGTTTTTGATTTATTAAGTTTAAAAGAAAAGAAGTAGTCATTTGTGGGTATGTAAAGGGTTCTCTGTAGCAAAGTGCACTCCCAACATGAAAAAGACTTAAGCCTGATTAGACGCTTGTGTTTTGCCTGATTTAAGCAGCTGTCATCAGAAAGAGTAGCTCTTATGATTCTGTCTAATTTCTTTGTCTACTCTGTGAGTTCTCAGCCTGTTACACCAACATCAGAATCAGAATCAGAAAAGCTTTATTGCCAAGTACGTTTTTTACACATACAAGGAATTTGTTTTGGTGTTGTAGGTGCATGTCACACATTCTCTAAAATAAGTTAAACAAACGGGTTAAACAGAACAAACAATATAAGTATAAATATATGTATATATATATATATATATATATATATATATATATATATATATATATATATATATATATACACACACACACACAATGTATTAAAAATAAGAGAGTACGATTAAAAGATAAAAAAGAGCAGATTATGTACAGTGGCATGTAGAGCCAGAGGTGGGGTGTGGAGAGAGTCAGGGTAGTTTCCGGGCCTTGTTAATAAGGCTAGTGGCAGAGGGGAAAAAACTGTTCTTGTGACGTGAGGTTTTGGTCCTGATGGACCTCAGCCTCCTGCCAGAGGGGAGTGTCTCAAAGAGTTTGTGGCCGGGGTGGGAGGGGTCAGCCACAATCTTTTCAGCACGCCTCAGAGTCCTGGTGGCGTAAAGGTCCTGGAGCGGCGGCAGATTGCAGCCAATCACCTTCTCTGCTGACCGAATGACACGCTGCAGTCTGCTCTTGTCCTTGGCTGTGCTAGCAGCGTACCAGATGGTGATGGAGGATGTGAGGATGGACTCAATAATGGCTGTGTAGAAGTGCACCATCCTCTGTTGTGCTTTCTTGACGAGGGAGCTGATGTTCAGCTCCCACTTGAGGTCTTGGGAGATTATAGTTCCCAGGAAGCGGAAAAGCCACAGAGGGTGATGGGGGCAGGTGGGGCTGAGTTCCTCCTGAAGTCCAAAACCATCTCCACTGTCTTTAGAGCATTGAGCTCTAGGTTGTTTTGCTTGCACCACTTCACCAGGTGGTCAGCCTCCCACCTGTAGGCGGACTCGTCTCCATCAGAGATGAGTCCGATGACTGAGGTGTTGTCCGCAAACTTCAGAAACTTGACAGACAGGTGACTGGAGGTGCCGCTGTTGGTGTACAGGGAGAAGAGCAGAGGAGAAAGAACGCAGCCCTGAGGGGATCCGGTGCTGATGGTCTGTGAGTCGGAGAAGTCTTTCCCCAGCTTCACATGCTGCTTCCTGTCAGACAGGAAGTCAGTGATCCACCTGCAGGTGGAGTCAGGCACGCCTAGCTGGGAGAGTTTCTCCTGAAGCAGAGCGGGGATGATGGTGTTAAAGGCAGAGCTGAAGTCCACAAACAGGATCATGGCGTAGGTTCCTGCGGAGTCCAGGTGCTGGAGGATGTAGTGTAGGGCCAGGTTGACTGCATTGTCTACAGACCTATTGGCTCTGTAGGCAAACTGCAGGGGGTCCAAGAGGGGGTCAGTGATGGCTTTGAGGTGAGAAATTACAAGGCGCTCAAAGGACTTCATAACCACAGAGGTCAGGGCGACGGGTCTGAAGTCATTAAGTCCTGTGGTCCTTGGCCAAATTCACATGCATTTTCATCACTTTGATTTTTTTCAATTCTTTTTTGTTTCTTCCACCCTTGAGGCCACTTTCCTTAAATGATACATGGCATTTTGTGTTGTGAATGATGAATGTAAGACAGGGAAAATAATGAAACACGGCTGTCCTGAATCAAATCAGCTTTGAATTAAAAATGAGTAGTTTATCACTCCATTTTTCAATTCACATGCATTTTTATCACCTACATTTTTATCACTTTCTTTTTGTTACTTTTACATAGTGTTGAGCTCTGTCAGCCACCATGCAGTAGATTGCCTTTTTGCATCAGTGTCACTGATGCTGCTTGATAGCTTCATTTAAATTCTCTTTGGAGACTGTACTCATTTTATTTCTCACAGTTTTGGAAGACAAACTATATAAATAATCAAGCAAATATGGACAACATTGTTTTGTGCATATAAAAAAACAAAACTTGTTTTTAATATATATACCGTATATATAATTGTGTCTTGTTATACATTACTGTATCTACTAAACCCCACGTTATATTAATAATTATTGAAGATATTGCCATGAAGGCCCATTTAAATAGTGCTTCCAGAGATACTACATGGAGATATTAGGTGATTTAAGTTTTTGCTGTGTCATTAGATATTTCCCTGAGGTGGTGAAGGAGGGTCTAACCAACCAAGTGAACAACCCAGAGGTGGATGTGGATATCACCAGGCCTGACACACTGATACGACAGCAGATCATGGCTCTACGTGTCATGACCAACAAGCTAAAGAACGCCTACAATGGAAATGACATCTACTTCCAGGACTCAAGTAAGTTCTCCAATTTCTCGGGTGTTTACAAGTGCAGTGACAAGATCATATTAATAATTTAAAGTAAAAGTTTCTGTTTTAATTTCTGGCACTGCATATTGGTCTTGATATGTACACACACACATGAATACTCCTGCAGTAATAGAAACTGTACCGAAAAGATCCTTGGTGTCATTCATGTAGCAACTCTCTACAGCATGCATCAGTGTTGCACTGAGGCAAGACTGACATTATTAGGAGAATAAATAGCTGTAGGTACGGTGACACAGACAATGATAGACTATGTCTAGGAAGATACATCTCCAATGTTGCCATGACAGAATCCATTCTTTCTTTTAGATTTTGTGGATCCCATCCCCACTGCCAATAAATTATGTACCTCAACTCCATTTTTGTTGCTGTCATCTTTGTTTTTTGTTTGTTACTGTAGGATTGGTGTCTTCTTCAACACCAGAGACCTAGTACTGCAGCAACTACACTAAATGTGTTGCGCATCCTACATAAGAAAAAAAAACTATGCCCTACCACTATGCTTAGTTAGTGAAACATCCTTCTTTAAAAACTTACATTTTGCACACTGCTATTCATAACTGCTGTTTCTGGCCCATTTTCAATCATTCAAAAGCTATTTTTGCGCTCTGTCACCCGTAAAGGCTCGGTCGCACCAGCACTTATGACGAGGAGAAATTTTGCAGTAAAGTTTATTATGTTTAATAAAATCTCCCCGAAACACTCACTCCATCATCATTGTCACTGAACATATGCAGCCTCAGTGGGCCCCCTCTCCTTTAAATACATCCATTGTCACACCTGTAGAAATAACTGAATCAGCAAGTAAACACATGCATGAGAAAAGGTTACTGTATTACTTTATTTCAACTAAATAAAGAGTATTAAAAAGAACAAAAAAAAGCCAAAGAAACAATTATGATAACTCTGTTGCAAATAGTTTGGTGTTGAGCTATTAACCTTACAAATAGTGCTTTTGTACTAAACTGAGTAGGACAAGTTGAACCAGCAACAGACTAAACCTACTACTGAACTAAAGAGCCAAACCTAACTGCCTAACGATTTTATTTTTATGTACATTTTAATTTGTGTGATTTTGTTGCTGCAGGTGACGAGGGCAGTAGTTCTGGCAGTGGCAGCGGCTGCTCTGACGGCTGCACAACAGAGTTTGTTTTTGTTGGAACCGAGGCTCCTGTGATCGGAGCCGACAGAAGCGATGAACGTGCAGCAGCAGCCGCGGGCAAGTCATTTTCCCGCGGACCCTCCCTACTGCTGGTGTTGGCCGCCCTCGCACTTCCACTCTGGGCAATGCAGACTCAATGGAGATA
This sequence comes from Sander vitreus, assembly GCF_031162955.1. Classification (NCBI taxonomy): domain Eukaryota; kingdom Metazoa; phylum Chordata; class Actinopteri; order Perciformes; family Percidae; genus Sander; species Sander vitreus. The sequence goes on along the minus strand of NC_135855.1, from coordinate 18,994,100 downwards.
ATACATGAGTGTGGCCTGATCACTGACTTTTGTACTGTTACGTACAGTACAGTGTGTGTAACAGCAAGTTCTACTGCTGTTCCCTCACTGGACACTGGAAACCTGTGGAGAATGGCTTACTGTGTTGTATGGTAGGACTGGAAGTGAGTGCAGTGCTGCATCCTGCTCGTCCCCCAAAGAATGCTCGGTGCCATCACTGAACCAGCTTTCTCTGAAAAAAAAACACGTGGTGTTTTCTCATTATTCTAAAGTGGGTTTTAAAAAAACTAGTGAAAACTATCTGATCAGATTTTTCAGATAAAAGGGAATTTATTTTTATTTTCCTTTGTATGATGAAGTTGTGAAAACGAGACAACACCCATTTTGTCTTATTAGTCTTTTCCCCCTCAGATAAAAGGAGAAAGTCTTACTGTGTGCATGCATGGAAATTATGTTAAAAACATGTTTTAGGTTTTTTATGCAGGCTACACAGTTTTGGATTGGTTGGTACAGGATTGTACAGTGCTAGCAGTTCACCTGGTTTCCCGTTTGGTCATATCAGTATGGCTTCAGGAAGCAGCACTTCTTACAGCCACTTTATAGTTGCACATTTGATTTTCTCTAAGAAAGTGCTAATGTACTGCACTAATTTGCACAGATTATTTTTGTCGGCTTCATACGTTTATAAAGCTACAGGAAACATCCACCCCATAGAGGCAGAAGATCTATATTTTCAGATCATTTAACTGATTGTATTGTACTTATAAACGGTTGCAGTATGTATTTCACTGGAAGGTACTGTCATGTTATCTTACTGGTTTAGTTAATGGCTACATTTTTTATAAATGTTTTTGTTTTTACAAAATATTTGATCACCTCTAAAAATTAAAAAACTGGAGTTTTTCGCAACAACACTAAGCCATTATACTACAATTGCCTGCTAACTATATTTAGTTACCTGATTTACTTTCTTCCTTTTGGGTACTTAACATGCACTTAAACAGTTCAGATTTCTCAGAATATATTAGTGATATTAGGTATATGTTAATGACATTTTTTATGTATTTTTCTTTGCTCCCATGCTTTAATTATTTATGATTTATGTTGAATGTTTGTATTACTTGTTTATATTACATGTATGGAAGGTTATACATTACCCTACACCTGTAAGCTCAGCCCACTGACAGGCTCTGCAGGTTCACCCATTCACATCTTATGGAGCACTATGCTGAAATTTGTGTTTTTGTTTGGCCAATCATGACGGACCCACCACCCCTACAGGCTAAAGGTTATACAAGTGCCCATGCTTTCCTAAAAGACATGTAAAAGTCATCTGATGTCCTAGGCACAAATTACAGGTGTGAATGAAATGCAGTGTTTCTGTGGTCCCCTCAAAGGAGCAAATGACAAAAGTAGACTGATATCCACATTTGCCAAAGTTTGCAGCAACATGGTTGTCTTCACAGACAGCAACTTAAGCAAGATCTCCCCTCAGTGGGCTCATATGACTCACACAAGAGACCCCAATCACCACAGGAAGCTTCCATTGCAGAACAGATGGGAAAACATTTGACCTTTGATGCCTCACTCCCTGCAAAAACTGCTTCAGGAGAAGGTGACTAAACAGCAGCCTCCCACTAAAACCAGCATGACACAATTAAATCACTGGTGCATACATTTTAATTGTGAAAGGCGACATGCCTCTATCCAATCAAAGCCTGAGGAAAGACAACACTAAACTGATCAACATAAGGTCCTCTATAATGTTTGTTCTGTGCATTAAAAAAACCTGAGTGGAAATGCAGAAAAGACCAAAATTAAAAACGTGAAATATTGCAAAAAAGTGTTTACTCTGGGCTGACTGAGAGAGAGCCTGTTAAAAGGTCAAAATCTGTATGAGACAAAAGCAGGGGTGCAATGGAAACTAAACACACATACAGTAAACACAGTTTACCAACCTCTCTGAAATCTGAAATAGTGTTTACGCAAAAGTAACATGGGTTACACTCTACCACACTTTTGTGTTGGATATTTTGGATATCTCATGTCTCCTCTGCCGGATCATATTTACATGAGCACAGAAAGCCCACCACCCACCTTTGTTAGGCAGAGGTGAAAGCAAACAGATCCCCATCTCAACTTAGTGGGGCGGACAGATGAGAGGTAGTTAGACAGGATGGACATCCAGCAGTAACTATTTATAATGTGCTGAATATTGAATGAAGGAACTCGCTGCCAGACCTGATGTGCAGCAACAGGATTTACCCACCCAGGAGTGCAGTCTGGAAAGCAGATAATTGCAATGAAGGAACGTCCATGTAAAAATCATGTTTTCTTAATTGGGCCGTTTAAGCTCAGACTGATAATTCAATTTCAGCTTCAGGCATCTTCACTTGATTTTTAGAATTGAACACATATAATACTTTAGATGTTTTGTCAGCACTTTTATTTTGATGTTAAGTGGCATATTGTTCCCTAAAACTAGATTAAATCAGGCAGTAACAGAGTTGCATTCCAATGACCTTTTCCTTTGTTGATTTTACAATTGATTAAATAACTACACAGTAAAAGTGCAAGTTAGTGAGTTATATATCGCTGCAGTCAAACACAGCCATATAAATTCACTTTTCAAGTATTAAATAACCTTGCGGAGGCAGATATTTCTGAGTCAGGGTCAGAAGTGAGCTATGAACTTATGAAGACTATGTTTTTGAAAGTGTGAAAACTCAGCAAGCATCTGCAGCCAGACAAAGGTTGAATGCACCAGTATCTGTGTTTGCAACAACAAGAGGTTTTGTATGAGTTAGGATGAGGCAGGTCTTTGGGTCGTGTTCCTGAAATACAGTAAAAAAAAAAAAAAAAAGTAAATCAAGGTGAACGTGTTTCAGAAGTAGGCCGCATTTTTCCAAAGAGCTTGCATCGGTACTAACAGTCTTCTCTCATTCTGATGAGAAGAATGTTTGTCATTTTCCACTGCCTTGTGTATTCCTCTCTTTCCTGACAAGCTACGTCACCCTGGTCACACAGTATCATTGTCTGAGATGCTTCAATGCTTCGCTTAATTTGTCTGTGATCCTTTTCATTTCTTTTTTGGTATCATTTATTCTCTTTGGCATTTGAAAAACTGAAAAAATGAGTAAAATCGTCTGAGGTTTATTACAGAATGTTTAGAAAATGTGTTATGCAAGGTCTTCTCCATTTTGATGTTAATTGTTTGCTGCACTTTTGCTAAAACATATGCTGTGAGTGTGGTACTGTTGTGATTTGCAAAATCAGATAACTAAGGAGCACATTAAGATTTTTGGAGCTGTCAGTGCACGCTGTTTGAAGTTTTTTGGGGGAACTGAAGTTGATGGTTGTACAAGCAGACATGCCTTACCATTTTTAAAAGACTAAAATGGATTGCTTATTCGGCTTTTGTTACACATTCTTGTATACAGAAAATAATACCAAGGTAATAATAAACGTTTTATTAAAAAAAAAGTCTTTGTTTACTGTAGTTTTCTCTGTTGTGTCTCCATTTATCATTGCTGTCCTGTGGAAACCATGTATTTCGATTTTTCAGGTACTAAGAAAAACGGTAACACTTTATAATAACCATCATAGTAGTAGATGGTAAATTGATAGTTTATTAATCTTTAGTTAATTGTCATTTTACTGTTAACAAACAATGGAATTCTAATTATTAACTATGTTTACTAATTATTAGTAGTGTTGATTAACAGTTTATTGTTACACACATTATATCCCTCATATACTATATTAGGTATCGGGTAATGATTAAAAAATCTATAAACATTACATAGATAGATGGACCAGATATTCCTAACACTTTGTTAAGAGTTACTAGTTGGATGGTAAACCGTCTATAAACAGTGTCTGGATGGTTATTATAAAGTTGCAACAGATGACTATAATTCCTTGTTAAATAGTTAATAAATACTCTGTAAACCATCTATATACATTATCTGGATGGCTATTGTAAAGTTGTGACTGATGCTTTTCATAGTTGGTTACTAAGTGCTTGGTAAAATAATGATACATTTTTTGCCCTTCATTAAATTATATAAAAAAAATAGCCCTATACATACATATATGTATATACACACATGTATATGTACACATACATACACATATATGTATATAACTGTATATATACTGTATATAACTGTATATATATATATATATATATATATATATGTGTGTGTGTGTGTGTGTGTGTGTGTGTGTTAAACATACAAATATGGTTGTCAATTAGTATGAACTCTATTTTATATAGGCCTAGGTTACATTTCTAGTATCTATTTGTCCATTGTTTGTTACAAATTATGTGTTACAATATTTGCAGGGGGATAACAGGACCTGGGTTCTAGAAGTGTATTGACATGCAGATGAAGATATACAGTGGCTTGCAAAAGTATTCATACCCCTTGAACTTTTCCACATTTTTTCACGTTACAACCACAAACGTAAATGTATTTTATTGGAATTTCATGTGATAGACCAACACAAAGTGGTGCATAATTGTGACATGGAAGGAAAATGACACATTGTTTAAAAAAAAAGTTTGCCGTGCAAAAGTATTCAGCCCCCTTTACTCTGATACCCCTAAATAAAATAAATAAAATCCAGTGCAACCAATTGCCTTCAGAAATCACCTAATTGTGTGAATGCAGATTTAGCAGCATTCACAGTGTAGTTATTTGATTCTTCTGTATGACTTTCGGTTGCCCACTACTTCTGCATACTTTCAGCTACAAAAAACATTCAAATATGAAAATGTTCTGGGGTCTCATTTATAAACATGGCCTACACACAAAATGGGGCTGAAAATGTGCATACGCCATTTCCCACGCAAAGTTTGTGATTTATAAAAAACAAACTTGACGGGAGAATGTGCGGTCCTCCACATAAACTCTGACCCATGCGTACACACATTTTGGGGACAATGGGAATTGGCGACGCAGATGTTGAGGTGGTGAACTGAAGTCAGACTGCAGAAAGTAAATGTGGGAAGAACGATTACTCGTAATATTTAAGTATTGATGCCTCACACATGTTTTTTTTTACTCCATATCATACGTTAGATCCATTCAATTCATTATCATGAAGATTAAATCCACCTGTGTTATTTGTGCTTGTACTGAATGATAATTGTTCCATAAACACCTTGTAAAATCCAAGTCAAATCTTAAATCAAATTTTGTTCTAAATATTTAATCAGCACTCTCTTACCATTGTCCACTACGGGAGCGCAGTGGAGATTACTGCAGAACACAGTGTAAATAACTAAACATCTTTCTTAAATACTGTGCATATATATAATCAAATGTCAAAGTCTGGAAATACAGCCATTAACCTCTTGCACCAACGTTACTCTATGTCCTCATTATCAGTCCGAACTTTAATACTGTTCAGAACAAAACTGGCATGAAGAAACGTGTTTTCCCATCATACATTTGTCTTCAAATTGTATCTCGGGTTGGGGGATACCACTAATTGATGCTGTGATTTTGGCAAGGTGCTGTTAACAATCAAAAATTGTTGTACACATATAAATACTGCGGTGAACCCAGTGCGTAATACTGCATGATGGCACTGCTGGCGCTGCAGGAGGACTACGCCAATAGAGGAATCAGGAGAGAAAGAGACTTCAGGGACCATGACGATAACTAGCTAACATGCCGTAAAGCTGTGCTCTTGGATCTATGTACTGAATTGGGTCCAGTACTAGAAAGGGCAACACGCCGGAACAATGTCCGGTCCAAATACAGATCCTCACCACTCTGGGGTTCTTCGCAACCAGCTGCTTCCAGCGGGAAATGGCAGTCACCTAAGGTTTTTTATATAAATATTATATATAATCTTAAACCTCTCTTTGCCAGGATCATTACTGATCAGCATTCATGAGGCACATTTCATTGACTATTAATGGTTAAAAAAGGGGGGTGTACAGGGTGGGATAAGAGGCTCACGTACGCACACTTGGATAATCTGTGATTTATAAAGGAAACATTGCTTACAGATGTGCGTATGCACGGTTTTATAAGGCCGAATTTTTTTTTGCCTTATGCCATTTTTGGCTTTTGGGAGTACATACACTTTTAGTTAGGATCCTATGCACAGTTTTAGAAATAAGACCCCAGCTCTTTAGGACATTTGTGCTTGTATCCAACTTTTTTCTACCATTTATACTTTATCTTTTACAGTTTTTGTGTTGTCACGGTTTAGTGCTTCTTTCAGGCTTTTTCTGAGTTTATAATGGGTGTGTTTCGAGCGCCTTAGACTGTGACCCTTGATTCAATACCCAGTCCACCTACCCCTCTTTAATGGAACTTAAAATACATGTGCATGTTCAATTATTTATGATAAATCTGAATATTATAATGAAATGGACACTTTCACATTATTATTATACATTATTAACATAAACAATGTACACAAATCTAAACTATTTTAATGTTGCACACCTCAACAGGCCACAACTGGGCAAAATTAAATTATGCTTGTTAAGCACTATACCAAAAATAAATAACAAATATATACACTCTTTGTAGTGCAAATAACGTAAGTGGCCTGATGTTTATACTTGTGCCCTGGTGTGTGCGTCGAGCTGGCATATGTGTGTGTGTGTGTGGGGAGTATGTGATAGAGCGAGGGAGAAGTGAGAGAGTGACGGCGATTAGCTTTCGATCGAGTAGCGACTCTAGCGTCATATAGTAAGAGAAACAAAGTGTCTCCCCTGTTCTTTCTGACCACGCTGGAAAAGTTAACCCTCTCCTTGATTTCATAACGCCATACCTGTCTCTCTCTCGTTGACTGACTCGCTTGTGTTGTTCTTGCAACATGTCTTGTGTGTCCGACTATGCGTGCTTTCGAACACCCGCCCAACTCTACCTCTGATTGGATCACCATGACATTTTACTCAACCTCAGCCAATCGTCAGCATTTATGCGCTTGCGTCGTAAACTGCCTACTAACCAATAGTGGTGTGCGATACTGCAAAACTTGGTATCGATCCGATACCAAGTAAATACAGGGCCACTATCGCTGATACCGATACGATACCAATACTTTTTAATAACTTAGGTGGATGCATCATCAAATTGCTAAATCTGAATGAATTGAGTGGTTTTGTGATTTTTCCTTTGGATTATTAATACAATAAAACCCAGTACAGAATGTTCATATTCTTATAAATTTGTTGTGTCAACACTGTATCTTACAACATTTTTACAAATTATACAGCTTGCCATTGTTTCATTTTTGGCCTGAAAATATATCCACACAGCGCTCCTCTTCCTCTCTGCCATTCTTCTGCTCCGTCTCTATCCTGCTTGTGTGTGTGTGCTGCTGGCCGCCGCTGTGCCTGGCTGCTTTCTTGCTTGTTTGCCTGGAGCCGCTAAGTCACCTGACGGTACAACATCAAATCACAAGAGGGGGGAGGAGGAGCAAAGTGTGTCTGCTCTGCGCTGTGACAGGAGTGGCACTTGAAAGCAGCTGCACTTACACAGACAAAGACAGCCAGGTCGCAGTGCATACTGGAGAGAAACTAAAACTAAAGTATTGATCTCATTACACTGGTATTGATTAATATCGATACCAACATTGGTATCGATATTATTGATATTTGGATCGATCCGCCCATCACTACTAACCAAGGAAGAACAGTAAAAAAAAGTATTTGCCTCTTGGCTCAGACTCAGAGATCTAGTTGGTCTGATGAAAAAAACAGCTTCAAATATAGTAACACGCCGCATTTTTTGGCAGTAACGGTAACAGTGTTATTAAGATGGGAAGAGTAATCAGTTAGATTACTTGTTACTGAAAAAAAGTAACGTTGTTAATAACGCCGTTATTCCAATCACTGACTATGACTTTTTTCGACTAACCATACTATGACTTTTTTATGACTTTTTCCGACTTACTATACTATGACTTTTGTATGGCTTTTTTCAACATACTATACAATGAGTTTTTTCGAGGTCTCAGCTGCTACAATGAGGTTTTTTTTTTTGCCCCCCCCCCTGGCTCGAATGTCAAACTCCGCCTATGATTTTAAGATTCAACACTGAAAGTGAAGAAGTCAAATACACATCAAGAATATATGAAGTGTGTAAGAACAGATAGGTGAGTGTGATATAATGCTGCAGTGAAGTAAATTGGTTCAAATGAAGTGACTTTTCATGACTTTTTTCAACATTCTATACTATGACATTTTTATGACTTTTTTCAACATACTATACTATGACTTTTTAATGGCTTCTTTCGACATGCTGTACTATGACTTTTTATCACTTTTTTCGACATACTATACTGACTTTTTTCGACATACTATACTATGACTTTTTTGAAATACCTTACTATAAATTTTTTCGACATACTATACTATGACTTTTTAATGTTTTTTTTTCAACATGCTGTACTATGACTTTTTAATTATTTTTTTGACATAATATACTATGACTTTTTTCAACATAATATCTGTGACATTTTTATGACTTTTTTCGACATGTATACTATGACTTTTTAATGACTTTTTTCAACATGCTGTACTATGACTTTTTATAACTTTTTTGAAATACCTTACTATAACTCCTTACTATAACTTTTTTTGATATACTATACTATGACTTTTTATGACTTTTTTGAAATACCTTACTATAACTTTTTTTGACATACTATACTATGACTTTTTATGACTTTTTTCGATATGCTATACTATGACTTTTCAATGGCTTTTTTCGACATACTATACTATGACTTTTTATAACTTTTTTTGAAATACCTTACTATAACTCCTTACTATAACTTTTTTTGACATACTATACTATGACTTTTTATGACTTTTTTGAAATACCTTACTATAACTTTTTTTGACATACTATACTATGACTTTTTATGACTTTTTTCGATATGCTATACTATGACTTTTCAATGGCTTTTTTCGATATGCTATACTATGACTTTTCAATGGCTTTTTTCGACATACTATACTATGACTTTTTAACGGCTTTTTTCGACACACTATACTTTGACTTTTTTCGACATACTATACTATGACTTTTTAATGGCTTTTTTCGACACACTATACTTTGACCTTTTTCGACATACTATACTATGACTTTTTAACGGCTTTTTTCGACATACTATACTGACTTTTTTTGACATACTATACTATGACTTTTTAACAGATTTTTTCGACATACTATACTATGACTTTTTTCAACATACTATACTGTGACATTTTAAAGGCTGTTTTTTATATACTATACTATGACTTTTTAATAGCTTTTTTCGACATACTATACTATGACTTTTTTTCGACATACTGTACTATGACATTTTAATGACTTTTTTCAACATACTATACTATGACTTTTTTATGACTTTTTTCAACATTCTGTACTATAACTTTTTGATGACTTTTTTCGACATACTATACTATGACTTTTTTCGACATACTATACTATGACTTTTTAATGACTTTTTTCAACATACTATACTATGACTTTTTATGACTTACTTGTCCAGAAATAGCTCACCAAGATGAGGTACTGACTCAACTTATAATTCATACTCTGATGTTAAAGGATCAAACCCCACTTAGTTTTTCATTTCCAGTTTTCAGTACTGTGAATGATAAATACAACTTTGAACCAGATAGCTCAGCAGGAGTAACTTGGAGCATAGTAAAGATTTCAGGTTAAGAGTTCAAACCCTTTACATTTTCTGTGAATTTTAAGGTTCAACATTGAAAGTGAAGAAGTCAAATACACATCAAGAATATATGAAGTGTGTAAGATCAGATAGGTGAGTGTGATATAATGCTGCAGTGAAGAAAACTGGTTCAAATTAAGTGTCTGACTTTTTATCACTTTTTTCGACAAATTATAATACGACTTTTTTTTCACTTTTTTTCTTCATACAATACTATTCCTTCTTATCACTTATTTCTACATACTATACTATGACTATTTTTGACTTTTGTTCGACATACTGTACTATGACTTTTTAACGGCTTTTTTCGACATACTATACTATGACTTTTTTTGACATACTATACTATGACTTTTTAAAGGCAAGGCAAGGCAAGGCAAATTTATTTGTATAGCACATTTCAGCAGCAGTGCAATTCAATGTGCTTTACATAAAACATGAAAACACAGTTAGAAATGAACAAAAGTTAATACAAAATTAAAAATAGTTAATACAAAATTAAAAGCAATTCATTCAAAATTAAAACAGTTAATCAAAAACAAATTAAATACAGGAATAAAAGAATGAAATTCCCAATACAGTGCAGTGCAATGAATTAAACAAAGGCAGTATCGAAAAGAAAGGTCTTTAAGAATGACTTCAGTGCCGTTCTTTGTTCTTTTCTCAAAGAAAAGCTTAACTCCAAGTCTTCCAGAGTCGCGGCCAAAGCCGGTTCGAAAGACCACTGTTCGCCAGCAGCAGCAGCCATCGTTTGTTTTCAAGTAGCAGGGAATTCACGCAGAACCGTCATTATGTTAAGCCCGCCCACCGACTCTATACACGATGTGATTGGCCCGACTAGAGTTTGGCTTTTCCAGCTCGTGAGCCAACGGAGAGTTGCTAGAGCCCCTGGCTGCAAATTACATTTGCTGCCAATAGGGTGCGTCTAGATTTCTAGGCTAGGCGTTTGCATGTTCTTCCAGACTTCCTTAGGACTTTTTTCAACATATTATACTATTACTTTTTATAATTTTTTTCATCATCATACTATAGTATGACTTTTTTAAATGACTTTTTTGGACATACTATACTATGAGTATTTTTGACATACTATACAATGACTTTTTTATCACTTTATTGACATATTATGGTGTGACTTTTTTCGATTTACCATACTATGACTTTTTTATCACTTTTGTCGACATGCTATACTCAGGGTGCGAACTACGGGGGAGCTAGGGGGAGCTCGGCTCCCCTTAATAAGACATGGGCTCCCCTGAAAACGTGATTTGTGAAATTTTGGGGGGGGTCTCTAAAAATATTGACAATGTGTCATGTTGACGTGCAATTTCAGTTTTGGGTAATGTGATCATCGCGGATTATTTGGTGTAAAATTGCAAAAAATATCATTAATTCATGCATGACGGCGATTTAAACCTAATTCACTTCAATAAAGATAACTATACATGCTATTCTTGTTATGAGCATCAAGGCGTGGCGGCGCTGCAGTGCAAATTCAACTCATTTTTAGTACATGTTAACTCAAAGATTTGCAGAAAAAATATAAACGTTGGAGGCCATTAATCGGCGCGCAAAGTCCTTGAAATCCATTCTGCAGTAAGCATCATATAGCCATGGCAAAAAGAAAACAAGGCAGTTTAATTAATTTTGGTTTTACTAAGAAATTGTGTAGCGATGACGTTAATAGCATGACCGATTCACCTGCTGAAAGCCCTGTTAGCACACTGCCCACCGGGGTGACAACGTAAGAAGAAGCTGAATAAATAATGTTCTCTCTGGCTGAAGATGGAGGTGGTAACAGCTCGTCAGAGGCCAGTCACCATCCTAACCCCTCTTGCTCCTCTCTCTCCCGTTAAATTGTAACAGCCAGCAGTGGAGAGACTGGAAGAGCCCATATACATGGCTGTTAAGGATGGAAGATTGGGGTGCGTCGCTAAGGTCTAATTGAACGGAGGAATTATGGTATTCTTCGGTAGCCTGAGTAACTTTAACCGTTGTTCATGTGAAATCTCAAAGACAGCCTGATGCTTTGTTTATAGACTATTTGTGGCTGGCTGTTTGCTGTTTGACCTATCTTTCCAGTCGATAAAGTATAATAGGGTAAATCCTGTAGTGCATACACTTGTTATGTATCTTTGTAAGTCATTGTAAGTCGCAAGCGCCCCCCTCCGTGGAAAAAAGTGGGCTCCCCCGAAGGCCACGGTATAGTTCGAACACTGGCTATACTATGACTTTTTTTTATCACTTTTTACAACATACTATACTATGACTTTTTTCGACATGCTATACTGTGACTTTTTATCCCTTTTTTCAACATACTATAGTTTGAGAATTTTCGAAATACTATACTAGGACTATGCTATGACTGTTTTCAACATCATCTTTTCAGTGGCACGGTGGCTCAGTGGTTCGCAAAGCTCCAACTCACCACTCAGTAAGCAATGGAGACTGTCACCTGTAGTTCGATACCAAGTCCAGGCTCAGCCTTTTTGTGTGGCGTTTGCATGTTCTTACAGACTTTCTTTGCAATGCTATGACTTTTTTATCACTTTTTTCAAAACATACTATACTATACTATATATTTTTGACATACTGTACTATGACATTTTTATCACTATTTTCGACATACTATACTATTAGTTTTTATCCCTTTTTTTTCGACATACTATACTAGAGAATTTTTGACATACTATACTAGACATCACTTTTTTACATACTACACTACGAATATTTTTGACACACTATACTATCACTTTTTTAAGACTTTTTTCGACAAACTATACTATGACTTTTTTTATCACTTTTTTAGACATACTATACTATGGCTTTTTTCGACATTCTATACTATCACTTTTTAATTGCTTTTTTGGACACACTGTTCTATGACTTTTTAACATTTTGTTCGACATACTATACTATGACTATTTTTGACATTCTATACTATGACTTTTTAATGGCTTTTTTTTCGACATATTATACTAGGATTTTTTAATGGCTTTTTCAACATAATATACTATGGCATTTTAATGGATATTTCAACAGAATATGCAGTGACTATTTTCGACGTACTGAATATGGGTGAATGTTGGTTCAGTGGTCAGCAATGCTCCAACTACACCAGTAAGTAAGCAGTGAAGACTGTGTCCCTTGGTTCAATATTCAGTGTCAGCTCAGCCTTCTTCCAAACTTTCTTTGACATACTCTACTATTACTTTTTTTCGACATACTATACTCGACTATACTAGCTTTTGACATTCTATACTATCACTTTTTAATTGCTTTTTTGGACACACTGTTCTATGACTTTTTAACATTTTGTTCGACATACTATACTATGACTATTTTTGACATTCTATACTATGACTTTTTAATGGCTTTTTTTTCGACATATTATACTAGGATTTTTTAATGGCTTTTTCAACATAATATACTATGGCATTTTAATGGATATTTCAACAGAATATGCAGTGACTATTTTCGACGTACTGAATATGGGTGAATGTTGGTTCAGTGGTCAGCAATGCTCCAACTACACCAGTAAGTAAGCAGTGAAGACTGTGTCCCTTGGTTCAATATTCAGTGTCAGCTCAGCCTTCTTCCAAACTTTCTTTGACATACTCTACTATTACTTTTTTCGACATACTATACTATGACTATTTTTGATATACTATACTATGACTTTTTTCGACAAACTATATTGAGACTTTTATTGATGTACTATACTGTGAATTTTTTATCACTTTTTTGGACATGCTATACTGTGACTTTTTCTAAAAGAATTTCTACATACTCTCTATGACATTTTTTCGATATACTATACTATTACTTTTTTTATGATTTTTTCGACATACTATAGGATTATCACTTTTCAATGGCTTTTTTTTTTACAATGCCTGTTGTCAACGTACTTTATTTGGTGGCATGGTGACTCAGTGGTTAGCACTGCGCTAACTAGCACCAGCAAATAGGCACTACAGAATATGACCCTTGTTTCAATCCCCAGTGTGGGCTGGGCCTTTTTGTGTGGACATACTACATTATGACTTTTATTTATACTATGACTTTTATATGTTTATTTTGGACATACTATGCTATGACTGTTTTCAACATACTTTATTTGGTTACATGGTGGCTCAGATGTTAGCAGTACTCCAACTACACCAGCAAGTACGTACTGGAGACTGTTGCCCCCGGTCCGATACCCAGTCCAGGCTTTTCTTTTAAATTGAAAGTCAATGGAGCAATCTGCAAATCCTCTTCAGGCTTCTTCCACTTTGAAATGCGACTCCTCCCATAGACTTTCACCTACAGACGTCATTCAGCTTCAGCTCGAAAATTATTCAGCTTTTTGATATCTTTCACAGTTTATGTGTTATCACTGTCAAGTGCTTCTTCATGCTTTTTCAGTGTTTTAAGGGCTGCTCAGTGTGGGTGATGTCACAGCTACAGTGTGTAGTGAAGAGAGAACATTGTTTAAAAAAAAACATTCTCTTTAACTTGCTCTCACGGCCACAATTCTTACTTCTCATACACCATTTATATGTCAAAACGTAGATATACTTGTCTACTCTCAGCCAATTTAAGCAATAGGACTTATACATTTAGCTCTGCGAGCCTCCAAATGACAAGAGCCACAAGCATTCCTTCATTGACAGCCCTCGTTAAACATCCTCGACATTTCTGGACAAAAGCACAGAGTACCAGTTTTTCAAATCGCTGATATGCCCACATTTTTTTTACTTTATCTACACAAATTATACAGTTGTGTTCAAAATAATAGCAGTGTGTGTAAAAAAGTGAATAATGCTCAAAATCCTTAGAATAGCTTTTAATTCCATAATATGAATGCATTGGGAACACTGCACATTCAATTCCAAATCAAAACATGACCAAAATTGATCAAGTTTGTGTTATACCTTTACAGAAAGTGAAGAAAAAGGAATATTAGGTTGTGCCATTTCAAGGCATTTGAAATCATTTTTGCTGTGCAGCCTATAATTTTCTGCACTTCTTTATACGTTTTCCCCTCTCCAATCAACTTTTTAATCAAAGTCCGCTGTTCCTCAGTGCAATGTCTAGAACGACCCATTTTGCTGAGTATTTCAGTGTGAAATGCATTATAACCAGCATGCACAACATTTGCTTCCTTCCTTCCTTAAATATGGGCCATAATTGACACCTGTTTCTTCACAGAATCAATCATCTCACTAATTGAACACAACACTGCTATTATTTTGAACATGCCCCTTTCAATTACAGATTCAAATACACAGAATGAGCAGCATGCATGTCATGACTGTTGGGTCTGTTGGTTTTCTATGACTCTACAACACTTACTAGTAAATTATTTGCCATGTAGAAATATCACTTCTACCAAAAAAATAGATTTGAGGTTAGAGATGTTGGACTGCTATTATTTTGAACTGTTGAACTGTATATCAATACGTTCACAAATGCTTTCAGGTGCTGACGGGGAGGTCATTATAATGATACCACATATTGTTTAGGCGTTTTTTAGGCTTCTTCGACAACCTGTTGCACAAAAGCAGAATGAAGAAATCCAGGATAACTGAAAAAGCACAGCTTTTAATGGAAAATTACAAGGAGGTGAAACATTTACTATACAAAAAGGGAAATACGGCTCTTGTTATCAGACAGAGAGAAAAAGCCCAACAGACAATAGCGGACCGACTGAATGCGTAAGGATTTAAAAAGATCTACTTACTAGTCACTCCACATTTTTACAAAGTTGTGCACTCTGTTTTAATTGCTTTTAATATGCTTGTTTTATGTGTTGGTTGTATTGCTGTATCTGTTTTTATGTGCTAAATGTGCTGGTTTTACTGTAAAGTGTCTTTGAGTAGCCTGTAAAGCACTATATAAATACATTTTTTATTATTTAGCCTACTTTGCCTTAAATTTACCCTAAGGACTAGGCTTAATTTCAAACCCGTATTCACAATGCGAGAAAATGTTTTACAACCATATGCACCAATGTCTATAAGCTATGTCTAATTCTAAATATCTGTCTACAATAAATGTTCATACATAACAAACATGACTGGACGAAAACTAGAAAAAGAAGTAAGTGACTTCAAAACACACTGTAAGCATATCTGTAAAACAATATAGCCTATTATTCAGGTTTTTTTTTCTCACTCCCAGATGCGTGACAGCACCAAAAACTCAGAATCAAGGGGGTTAGCTTCTCCTCGGACCGCGAACCTCCTATGGCGCCATTTTGATGCTAATAAGTCATCACCTCCCGTTAGCATTCCATTGACTGCAATTCATTTTGGCGCCACTTTGACAGCGAATAACTTTACATCTGAAGCATTTAAAGACTCTATTTGTCAGTTGTTTATTTCTAAAGAAACACAACAATGTATAAAACGCTCCATTACCTTGTACCTCACGTTATGGCTCCGTAGCAGACGTTTTTGTAAAAATAGACTAACGATTGTGTCATAACAACGCGACTTACTGTCGCATAGTAGAGGAATTACCGTATAGTACAGGAGAAGCACGCAGGCAGTTTCGTCTCACATTAGCTGTTTAAGTTTAATTACTAATGTTAACTAGCATTTTAGTTAGCAATAATTAGCCTGTGTCCATGTTATCTCCTTACATATACCTACGCTCTCCGTCTCTGCAAGATTGGGAATGATTGAGATTTCTCTTGGCACAGCTACCAGAAGACTTACAACTTTCAGACAGGTTGCTCACAGCGCATTTACGTCGTCTCTCTCAGTTGGAGGCTGCGCAGTAACGCTCAGCCATCACCGGAAAAGTGCTTCTAATGGCCTTCACTGGTCTCCGTCCAGAGCAACGGGATCTGTTGGTCCGTTTTATATACAGTCTATGTTCAGAATACGATCTCATATTGTACTTAAATAGTTCACCTAAACGTGTTTCTGAAAACATTTTAAGCGAGAAATAGGCCGTGCAGTTTCTGAATCTGTCTTCATTTCAGATCAACAAAGGTCAGTTTAAAAGATTTTCGTCCGATTTTGAGCAGCTCATCCACTCCCCATTTCCGGGCGAGTCCTGACTGCCCTGTCTCCTGACTGAACATGTCGGGTCGGCCCAAATGAAGGACGACGGCTCCTCGGATGGACGGCGGCAAAGGACACACCGAACAGACTCGAGTCACCGACCTCGCCAGACGGTCCAACGGCTGATTATCAGGCTGGTGTGTCTCCTCTATTAGAGTCCGCTGCACGGTGTGGGAGGATCCCCCTGCCTCCCCCCGCCTCTCCACGTTGCACGGGGCAAATTTCACGGGGAGAGCAGCGGAGGAAAACCCCCTTTCCTCCGCATTGTCCCACTTTATCTCCGGTGCCAGTGCAACCATTTCTTGTAAAGAACTAGAATAGTAGGATTTAAATCAAACTTGTGACAGCAATAGTAATGCATGTTAATAAAAATAAAGCAGAACACATTCAGAAGACAACGGAATAACTGTTAAACACGTTTATTTCGGATCAGAGCAGCAGCTGATTTAACACATCAGACTCCAGGATTAAGCTTAGCCTGGCTGTTAGCCTGCTGTGGAACAGGCTAGCTGCAAAGAATAAATCTCCATGGTTACTTGGCTGGGTTTAATTCAACCTGCTTTTGTGCAACCAAGTCAAAGCTAAATTCATCCAGGATAACTTGAATATCCCGGCTTAATCCCTTATCCTGGTTTTGTGCAACAGGGCTCTCTCTTAGTTAATCTCAGTGGCAAGCAGTTTAAATAAACAAACAGGTGTGATAATTAAACTTCAAAGCCAGGGTAAGGCTTATTTACAGCTTAATGGACCAGCTGCTGTTCACCATGACACCGCACAGAAAAATTACAACTACAGACAGTAATATGAACAATAACAATTACAATTGATTTATATGAATTATTTATACAGTTTATCATGTGTATTTGTGTGTTTGTGTATTTATAATAACAATAATATATTTATACTGATCACTCAGGATTTTCTCACCAATTAAAACAGGGGCCTCTCTCTACATATGTTTATATGTATTTCTCTGTCAATATGTCTGTCTGCTGTAAAAACAAATAGTGGTGCAGATAGGCAAAACATTTGAACCCCTGTCATTTCTTAATCTTTATTTTTCATCCTCCATCCCTTTCCCAATTTTTTTGACTGTTTATACAGCTTCAGCTGCTTTCCATGCTGAATTAAGTCTTATTTAGGGATTCATACTTAATTCAAGCCTAAAAATGTTCCACATCTTTCATTCATTAGGAGTTTTATACAACTATAACAAGAACATATTGAACACAGCTGATTGAGATTTCCTAATTTGACCCACCCATTTTACCAACTCATTCATTACTCTTTCAGTTACTTCATCCAAATTAAAGCCGGCAATTCAGTTTAGCATCAGCTTTTACAAAAACTTTCAATCCATATTGGTATTATTACGATTTTTTTTAAAGAGATTCTTATAAATTAGAACCATTTCCACTTTTCCACATTTCCCTACAACTTCATATATATATATATATACACACATTTTAACTAGTAATTCAGCGTGGCTACATTAAAATATTCCATTGATACATAATTTGTATTATTCAACATTTCAATGAAATTCATACTAATAAAAAGATTCCCACTTTTCCAACTATTCTCACTACTTCACCTTCTTCTTATACAATTATGCCAGCAATCCAGTTTAGCTTTAGTAATTTAGCTTTTCAGCATTCACAAGCATTTTCTGCGGAAAATGCATTTTCTAATTAGTAAATAGAGTCCACTTGTGTGTAATCTAATCTCAGTATAAATAAAGCTGTTCTGTGAAGACCTCAGAGGTTTGTTAGAGAACATTAGTGAATAAACAGCACGCAGAGGAGCTGCAAAGATCCATAGCTCAGGAGGGAGAATCTGTCCACAGGACAACTATTAGTCGTGCACTCGACAAATCTGGCCTTTATGAAAGAGTGACAAGAAGAAAGTCATTGTTTAAAAAAAAGCATGTCCTGTTTGCCAAAAGTCATGTGAAGTTTTTTTCCTCAGAGCGAGACGCTATGTGTGGCGGAAAACTAACACTGCACATCACCCTGAACACACCATTCCCACCGTGAAATATGTAGATGGCAGCATCATGCTGTGGGGATGCTCTTCTTCACACTTTTCAGATTTTTATTTGTAAAAAGAAAGCGACACAAAGCAGGGTTCAGTTCACAATGTTTAATGAGACACACAACGATATATTTTCTAAAAAAATTTTACATTCATTTAGATGACATGTAGTAAGATAAAAGAGTCAGACTGGGAAGAAGGATTGTCCCAATGTTTGTTCACACAGATAGGAATACAGTGTTGCAATTTAGGATACAAATAAAACGAATTCAGAGTTCTCACAGAATGGAATGTGGAATGTAACATTATTCACAACAGGTGGTATCAAGCTTAATTGAGAATAACGAATAACTATAATCTATCTGTCATTACACTTGGCTATGCATCACGTTTGTCGGGGGAGGCAGAAAAACATCTGGCTGACAGAAGAAACGGACAAAAAAAGCTTACTGCATTGCCACATTCAATTCATCTTAGTAGCTCCCCCAAACATCAATGTATTCATTTTCACATGACAACAGCAATGGGGACAACACGAAACGGCTTCACATCTGAACCAGAATTATTCATCATAATCTCTCTTTCTGTCTGTAAAATTATTTATGTGCTTCAATTATGGAAAAGCAAAACTCCTGTCGAAATACAAAAGTTCATGGATTTCAAAGACAGAGCTGAGATCTTTCTGCAGGATCCACTTGATAATTTTGGATTGGCAAAACCCCCTATATAGAAATAACTAAGTCTGTTTCACTGTACAGTATAGTGTTGGAGAAATGCAGTATGAGTGCTGTAACTGCAGCTGATCCGCTGGCATAGTTAAAATAAATAAATAAAACCATTTGTTTATCTTTGCATTCAGAATATTTGAATTGAACTTTCACACAGCTGGACAGTTTTAGAATTCTATTCATTTTAGTGATTAGTATTCACTGTGTCAGCAAATGGCTGCTTACATGTGAGCATGCAGGCCACAATTTCACCAACAAACAGAATGTTGGTAAATATTTTAACACATTTTTACTGTCTCACTGATGTCTTTTGCAGCAGTCCACATTCTTTTCTTTAATTGAAATATACAAATTAGCAGTTGAGCGTCTGACATCAAAGAAGAGATCTATGTGACATCTGTGCAGAGCTGTAATTACCATTTTGGAACTCTCCCATGGTGTCGCCATGTAAATCTGAGGGGTCACCAGATGACTAAAAGGTAAGGAAAGCAGGAAATTAGCTTCTTTTCTAAAAAAAATACTTCATAATTGTATCTTTTCAGGCATCTAAAATGTAATGCAATAAAACAATTGGAGAAGGGATATGGAGAAATTATTAGACAGAACTGGTCACAACCTGTAGAAATGAGTGTGACGACAAAGTGCCAGAGGACAGAGGACCAAGCTTTGTTTTAAGGGTCACAATTAATAGAAACGGTATTCGGGACTTCGACACAACACCTGTGCTCATGGATATTATGGTAGGCTACTTAAAAAAAACTTGATTGAAACCTGATTACTGCAATTTGTGTCAAAAATGTAAACTTCCTTTCTAAATCATAACTAACATAAATCTCAACACACAGACATGATACGCATATTTTTAGATTTAGTGTGACTTACACTTTCCGGGGATATCATCTCTGATGTCCATTGCAAAAAAAAAGGTTTCTGCAGTATTAAAGTAATCCAGCGATAGTTGTCTGAACATACGTGGGTCTACTGCAATAATAGCTAATTCAGCATACTTTTAATGGTGCCAATTTGCCAACATGTAAACAAATAGGTTAAAGAAAACAGGGCTCAAGTTGTTGCCTAAAGGTAACTCACTGACTTCAAACATTATACTTCCTGTATACATCCCCCAAAGCATCATGTGCAATGTAGTTCCATGGAAGGTGATGGCGGGTAGGTGTTGGGGAGACACCTTTGCCTCAATTTTGTGTGAGGGGGGCCACAGTGTCAGACTTTGGAAACCCTGTTTTAGTGTAAAATGTAAGCAGATTTAGGCCTGATTTAGACCTATATACCTGCCATTGTGGGGGAATGCTTGAAACAATTTAGACAGTGTGTGGGGAAGTCAAATTTGCCAAAAAATACATATTAGGTTACATTAATATAGAAAATGTGAGTAAAAGAGTTGACAATTTTATTTGTGACCAGGAGGTGATTAGCTTTACTTGGCATAAATACTGGAAGTAGGGGGAAACAGGGGGATATTTTCCAGGCAATAGACAGTTAATTAGTGAGTGTTTAAGGTGCTGATCCAGATTAATATTTGGACACAGCCAGGCTAGCTGTTTCTGGTATTTATTTTAAGCTAGCTAACTGGCTGCTGGCTGTAGCTTCATTGTTAGTGTACAAACATAAGAGTGAAGGCCTATCTCCCAGAATGACAAACTATTCCTTTAGGACAGCTTACTCTAAGAGACTGAGGACATTACATTTTATTTGGAGTTTATTGGTTATCGTCTCCTTAAAGAGAGAAAACTGTCGATTACAATCTGTTGTTTTCCCTTCACACATTTTTAAAGACCTTTTGTATTGCACCTAAACAATTATAGTAGTAGCATTAGTTAATTAATAATGTGAGAGCAAAATAGTTTTTTTTACCATCAGATACAAGGCATGGACACAAAGGGAACACGTGTATAATTTAATCTAATACAGTAAAATAGTAATGGTAAAATCAAATACCTTTGTGAAATCATAACTGCCTCAAATAGACTTCCTAATACTACAGTCCTGACAATGACACCAATGCCTTTTAATTGTCCTTCACAACTCATAAAACTCTGTTTGCTCTGAAAGTAGGGTGGTGACTGTAAATATTAAGGTCTGAGGACATTGTTAATGGATTCTCTGATGACACATTTCATCCATGCACTGATTGTAATTGCTTTTTACATGACAAGTAATAGTGCAAGGGCTTTAGAGACACTGAAGAATCCCTTGAAAATAGAGACCTATGAAATTAAACCTTGGTTTTCAATTTACACTCCCACAAGAGTTGAGCAATTAAATGGATTTAACCCAGACTGTATAATAATAAATAAATAAGTTTCAAAGTGAATCTCAAGTATCATATGTTCTTTTGGACAGGCTTCATCATTGGCCTTTGTTTTAAATGTTCTTTATGTTTTAACAAAACACCAGATGCTGATGTTTTCTCCACCCACTCTGTGTGTTTACGCTTCATCTCAAAACCAACACTGCAGGTTCAACACACCAACACACTCAGCTGGTTCCTCCTGGTATTGAAATGCAGTGTTTATTGTTTTGTTTATTGGCAATTCAGAATATTGTTGGTGAACTGCTTTGTATGAGGATGAAGAGACTTTGTGAATCTTGCTGCATCTGAAAAAAGGGTCCCCCTGTCAATGCCCTAACTACTTTGCAACCATGTTACTTTTGCAAATTCACTTCTATTTTTCTCTTGAATCATACGTTAGAGGTTTTTAAATAATTCTCCCTCTATCTCTCTCTCTCTCTGCTGTCTTGCTCTCCTCGGATTTAGGATAAAGACTGAATTACACAGCAGCACAGTCCTGGATAGCAGAGACAGAGATTACCCTCCCTGATCTTTCTACAGACAAGAAATAGTTCAGTGCAAAACCCTCCCAAAGGGCCTTGCCACCTCAGTACTGACAGACTGCGTATTAGCATGTATCAGAGAAGAGAAAGGAAACGCTTTTTTCCCTTTTGACCCACCACTTGACTGGAGAAAGAGAGGAATCTGCAGTGGATATTAGGCCTGTCACCACACTGATCTCTACAAAAAAAAAGGTTTGCATACTGCCATGTTGGAGGCAAACGGCTCCAGTGCCAACAGGTACAGCACACTGCCTCTTTTTTTTCAACTGACAAGAGAAAACTAAAACGTCTGTTGTGTTTGCTGCTGTTCCCTCCTCCAGAATTGACTCTTCATGCAGTGCTCCATTAAGAGCAATTGTACTTACTGCATCTACACATTTTCAGTTTTTTTTTCTGTCTTTGCACCATGAAGAGCAAACATTCAGTCAGTTAATATAACCTATAACCCATTATACTCATAATCCTCCATGCCAGTTTCACTCTGTGCACTGATATAATGAGAACCCTGTGTTCATTTCTTAAAATGTTCACTCACAATAGTATAATCGCTTGTAGTTAAAAATACCACATCCTCTCCAACCTCTGTCACAGTGCCATTTCTTATTGAGTTTGCTTTTGTATGCAGTGGCAAATTCATGTTGATTGTGTCACCTAAGAACCTGATCTACTAAATGTCTCACCAGTATAAGCTGCTGCTTCACTAGCTAATTAAGAAGCATGAGTAATGTACTGGCTTGCATCATAAATGGAACTGGCAGTACGTCCGTCGTGGATGCAGCGAGAGGATGTGTCAGACCTCAGTCACAAACTGATGTTAAGCGGGACACCCACCTTGCACCAGAGAACTATGGGAAAAGAAAGTGGGTGGGAATTGGACGAAGGGGGTATTAGGTGGTGGTGTGCAGCAGAGGAGAAATATTAGGGAAGAGATTTAAGCATGACTTATGTGACCTGGAAATTTAATATTTCAAAGTTTGGCTTTTCTGGCAAATGGGTCAGTGGCCATGGGGATGGTCTTAGTAATGGTGCCATGCTTATGTGAGCTGTGATAAGTAGGTCAGTAAATAAAATGAAGCTCTTCTCCCAGAACATCATTGAAAGTGATGATGGTAAAGCTAAAGCTGTTGCATGGATAAAAAAGATTTTGATACAGGACAAAGCAATGAATTATATCAGGAGCTTTTCTTAGCAGGAAGGTGTAAACAAGGGGAAGATTAATTAAATTGTTTTCCTCCCTCCTTAACCAGAAAGCATTTACTGCACATGTGATTTTTCTAATTTCAAGGATTAGCGACAGCATGTCTTATCGCCTCATCGTGTGCCAAATTAGCCCTCTGTTGTGCCCAGCACACTCAGCAATATTGCATTGTGTGGCCAACTGACCTTCCAAGAGCAGACATACATAGGGATAAAGACAACAAAGATAAAGAGAACAATTTTCTCTCCAGGCGTCAAGCACATCAGAAAGGAATCAATTTTTTTTTTTGTCACACTTTGTGAAAAATAACTTTGTTGTTATTTGTCACAACATCCCTGCTGTTTTTTTTTGTTGTTTTTTTTACTTTTGCACTGAATTTAATTGTAAAGAAATTGTATTTACTGTAGTTCTTTGAAGCTGATATCTGTACCGTTTACTGCTGTGTGTTTCCAGCCTCATCACAATTTGAGATCTGATACTAATTAATTTTTTTTCCATGTTCTTCAATTTTGTCCTTTCCTATTTGCTGGTGTTTCTCCGCTCCTACTAGATGGCAGGTTCACTTGACACCACAGCAGCACTTCAAATTACATTTTCATAACTCTTAGACTCCTGCACACATATTTCGAGCTTATTTCTGGTCACATATCCTCACACCTGATCCCAGTTCTCAGCTCATGGAGAATAAACCTGGCACTCGTGGCACACGTCCCAGCAAGGCTGCCATATTTAGATTTCAGGTCGAATTGGCAGACATCTATGACTGATACTGTGGCAGCTGATATAAATCAAGATATACTATATGAGGTATATAAATGTATATAATTTATATTACATTTGTTTATGCACCTGTCATTTATGGGCTGTAGATGCATGTTTGCGAAAAGGAAAGATTGAAAATGATTACCGAAATAGTGAAGTAGTGAGCATGAGGAAAGTAATAAAAAAACAAAATGAGTGAAGAGGAAAGCCACGGAGGGAAGGGATGAGAGGATTTATTGTGAAACCTGTGCTGTAGTCCTGTCTGATCAGCAGTGGGTGGGTAGACAGTGGGAAAACACTATATTGATGGGACTGTTTGCCCCCAAAAAAGGCTTGAACACAGAAAACTGGTAGGAGATGTATGTGTGTGTGTGTGTGTGTGTGTGTGTGTGTGTGTGTGTGTGTGTGTGTGTGTGTGTGTGTGTGTGTGTGTGTGTGTTTTCCTGTTGTGCCTTCAGTTTGCCACTAATGTCTGAAAACACGCATCAAGAAGTGTAAAAAGTACCTATGGGGCATCAGGGTGGCTCGGTTTGGTGCTCGTTGACACTGTTCTCTTTCTGTCTGAAAATGAAAAATGAGATAAATGAATAATGCAGGTTCTTAACCTTACTCTGGATCATGCTGTGAAAAATACACCTATGATTATCCATAACGTCTCTGTAATTTTACACCGAGCAGGTCGACAGCAGCACTTGACCTGAGCTCCACCTGTTGGCATCAGTACTACTGTTCCCACTTCAGTTTGTTAACATTAGTTGTGTTTGTCTAATGCATGGTGTTCGTGTTTGTGAAGGAGGGATTTAACTAAAAGTTCACACAATGGTACGCAGTCCTCAGACCTGTGAGTAAGCTCTGGAGAAACACTGGAGTGGACTGTTCTAAAATAGAGCAATGCTTCAGCTTCAAACCTGCACTTTTATGATGCACATTCCCTATAGAAAAATGTGGAAATACAGAAAGCAAAGCAAAACTGAACCAAATAACTGGACACATAATTTTGTGAATGTGTAATGACCGAAAGAACAAGATCCAGGGTACAAGCGGCCGAAATGGGTTTCCTCAGGAGGGTAGCTGGCGTCTCCCTTAGAGATAGGGTGAGAAGCTCAGTTATCCGTGAGGAGCTCGGAGTAGAGCCGCTGCTCCTTCGCGTCGAAAGGAGCCAGTTGAGGTGGTTCGGGCATCTGGTAAGGATGCCCCCTGGGCGCCTCCCTAGGGAGGTGTTCCAGGCACGTCCAGCTGGGAGGAGGCCTCGGGGGAGACCCAGGACTAGGTGGAGGGATTATATCGCCAACCTGGCCTGGGAACACCTCGGGATCCCCCAGTCGGAGCTGGTTAATGTGGCTCGGGAAAGGGAAGTTTGGGGTCCCCTGCTGGAGCTGCTACCCCCGCGACCCGACCCCGGATAAGCGGACGAAGATGTATGGTAATGGGGAAATCTAAGCCGTAGGAAAACATTATAGAAAACATTCAATTAATCAAAAAAAGTTGCCATTAATACCATTTAGACATTCAAAAATACAAAAAGCCTGTCAGGCATACAGTATTTCACAACAACATACAGTATGTTCTTGACTCACTGTGCAGAGTTAAGCTTCTGAAAACACTGGCTTTACCATGAACAACTTTAAGAATGATACAAAGCCCTGTCTGTGTCTGCACTGTGATGATTAAAGCTCCCTTCTATGTTAGGGCTAAACGTTAGCTGTTGTCAAGGTCACAGTAATAATTTTGACTGAAACAGAAACCTCGATGGGAATATGAAATTAATCTCTGTATACGTTTAAGCAGCGCTCACCACTATTCTCCTTAGAAGGTCCCAGGAGCCCTTCTTCAGTATGCAGAGATCAAATACTGTTCGTACTATCTGAGGCTTTACCACAGAGTAATTTTGAAGACACCAGAATGTATTGTAATTGGACTCACTCCAGCACTGAGAAACTACATCACTGAGAGCTATTCAAAAAATACCTGTCTTTACCTCTTATAAAATGCAGGAGTTTATTAATACCACCCTCCTTTTCTCCCTCACTGTGTGCAAAGTGAACCCTGTCATATTACTGTCCAGGTTTCTCAACTAATAACCAGTACTGAAAAAGGCCAAAGGCAGTTTCTACAAAGAATAGTTGCACTTTGATCACCTATCCAAAATCAAACATTAAATCATGTTTTATGTGGTTTGACGTCAATCATTCTTGAAAAACATTTCAACAATTCACACATAATCATCTGATGCTTAGATCAGTCAGCCTTTTTGTTTGAATTGATTGGTTGACCAAGGTAAAAAGACATTCTTCAGTCAAAGCCATTGTAATACACAAGTAACTACTCACTGTATACAGGATTGTGTTCTTTAGTGGTTGTGAGCCGTTTCAACACAAGCAACGCGTTATAGTTAGTGACAAAAAGGGACACTCCTGTATTTTAGAAGCTAAGTAAAGCTAACACCCAAGATAAATAGTAAAGATAACATACAGCGCCATACCCATAGATATAAAACTGCTTTATAGCTATGGCCATACCTCTTCCAGTTCCAGCCACTGGAAGTTCAAATATGTGGAAAAAACATGAACAACACCTAAAATCAGTGTTTACTCCTAAATATATAACTGAATTAAATCTACTACGATCACTGTAATTTCTATCAAAGGAAACATTGTGAGAGATTTTGCTGTTCCAAAAATGTTCAGATGATACCACAAGTTGGAACTATGAACACTAGTGGATGTAGTAAGATGCATTATTTATTGATGGGTACTGAAGTTATACATGAATATATCTATCCGCTTTGAGAGGTAGAGGAAGTACTTTGTGAAAAACCAACATTAAACATGAGATGAGTAGAAAGCAGCCGGTCGAAGTGAAGAACCTCAGTAATCGGGCGGTCCTATTCACCAGTGAGACCGACTGCCAGTTAGGGACACTGGCTTTACTTTGGCTGTGAGGACAGATCTGCGATATAAATTGGCAAACATCTCAATTTACCGCTCAATTCTAACTCTCACCTACAGTACAGTCACGACTCATGACCAAAGAGTGAGATCACAGATCCAAGGTGTCGAGATCAGCGTGGCAGTGAGAGGTATTCGGAATCATTCCCAATGTTCAACAGGATGACATTTCTCACAAAAATGACGTCATGTGTTGCACATGTAACTACCTTCAATCAGCACAGAAAGAAGCTGGCCAACCCTCATCAAGAAATATTGTATAATATTTATTTTTCATTATTTTATTACAAAATTATTAACATGTCAATTATATATATTAAAGAACAGGCAGAACAGAAATATACATCATTCTCTGATTAGTATCCTACATTTTTCCTTTTAAATTTTAGTTATAGTGACAACTCACAGTTTCCAAGGAAAATCAGGGATTTATACTGGAGAAGAAAATCCTTTTTAAGCCACAAGAAAACATGAAACCTTGGATTATATCTGTCAGCAGGCCTGGGAAAACTTGGGGATCCCCCAGAGCAGTAAAACAGTTAGGATGGATGACAACCAAAGCCTCAGGATTTTGCTGGAAAACAGGCTTCAAGTTAAGTTATTTCATACAGATATTATATGACTACATTAAACAGACATTCAAGTACAAACTAATAGTTGTTAAACTTATAGTAAAGGATTCACATACTATCTAAACAATTACTGAGATCTGCAAACGTTAAAAATGGATCCAACTGGGCCACAAGCAGACAGAAAATCAGAAGTTTCATTAACAGATACAACTGAAAGCTGCTAATGTTGCTATTAATCATTGCAAAGGAAAACAGTTAATGTGCACATGGCAAGCAGGGTAGGTTAAAGGTAAACCAGGAAGTCCGTTATACTGTGATTGATGACTACAATGGACAGTCTGGATAATCATTTTACTGTTTGCCTTCATTTCTTTTCTCCAAATAAGTTTTCCTAGCCAGCGGTTTGTTTACAACCTGTCTGATCGTTTGTTGCAATGCCTGACCTATTTTCAGCAATATTGTTGTGCTCCAAGATCTCATCTTTCGCTTTGGTGAGTACAATGTTACAACACATTAAACCTACAACCAAAGCTATGAAAATGAAACCCAAGTTGGAATTAGAAATTGATTTCCTTAAAGGACTAGGACTAGGTTATAAAAAAAATACTGCAGGAAAAAATACAGTCTGGGTCAAAATAGAGCTGCATGTATTAGAGGAATTTCTTTTTCAAATAATGCATTCACTCTCTGAACACAGAATAAGAGAGTAAACATGTTTTTCGAGAGGTTCTGACACATTGCAATGCCCGCAGGACGACACCTGTCTGGATGTGGGTGCACATCATCACAACATTGGCATTTTCATCATCAGCATCTGGCGCCTTTCCTCCTTTCTCTGGATAACTATCTCAGTATGGAGCTATAATAATCACATAAGACATCAAATTGAACTCTTTCCTTTAAGCAAACGAGAGGCACTATAATCTGACATCTTATAGTTAGCCTCAAGGCACCTTTGTCTCTGTGCCTGCTCCTGTTATCTAGTTAGAGGCTGAACACTATTCTTTAATAGTGTCATTAATAGAGCTGTTCCAATGGCAGTAGCACTGACTTTGATGGTGCCAACTTGTGATATAATTGGTTTGGGGGAGCAGTCGTGACTTGTTAGGGAGTTTAACAACTGTGTTAAGGTTGTTAAGCAGTGACTATTGTCGTCAGGGAATCACCCCCAAAACAAAAGCCTTGTATATACAAGACATTAATTCAAATACAAAGTACCATCTACAATTCAGTAATAAATGAGGAATATAATTAATCTCAAAGTTATTATTCATAAACCTTGAGACTGTAGTTGGAAAAAGCTCCAAGCTACTCAAGTGGTTCAGATGCTCAAACAGCCTTGACTTTATATCATGATAAAAGCCTCACCTGGTATATTAAAGATGAAAATGATGAATGACAACAATTAGGCCTAAGCTTTAGGCCAACTGCAGCGTGAGGAAGGTCACAGTCTATGATCAAATCCTATCATATATGATCAGAATACCTGAGGAGAATGTACTTTTGGCAGTTTTGAGCCCCAATTAAAAGTTATTTTTACATTGTTGTCTATTTACAGTAGCAGCTCTTTAAAGTTTTTCCTGTTTATGTCTGTGGTTTGTATGTATTTATGCATAGAGTATATGCTGTATATGAATTGTGAAATTTGGTTTTAAAGAGTAGCATTTTAGCTTCTGCAGCATCTTAATAGGATTATTTCTTAAGCTTTCCAAGTAGTTTCCCAGCATATGTGAGCCAAAGAACCAATTGTCGATACCGTTGAGTAGTCTCAGCCATTGACCAGACATGCATGCATTTTCTTTTTCTCTGCACAGAAACCTGCCAGTAACACACCAGCAGTACGCAGTTAGGTAGTAGGTAGGAGCAATTGGATTCTTCCTCACCAGTGACTCCAGGAGCTATCAGCTCCCGTCCGGAGGAGGAGGATTGAGTTTGAAAGATGATAATAGACTCCTGAAGAAACTAATCTATTCCTAAAGAAGAAAGGAGTATGAACTCTCTCACTTGCCCACAACTTCCACCTCCCCACCCCTCTCCTTTCACAATTTCCCTCGGCAATAGCATAACAGGTCAATTTTGCAATTGAAATAAGCCAATTAAATGGACTTTGAACAGAATGGCAGCTATTACAAGTGAATAGCAGATGCCTTGAATAATTTTTTGTTCTTATTAGCAAAATGCTTAAGAACATACGGACTATATCTGAGAGCTTCTTGTAAGATTTATACAATCTGAAGCACTTTTGTATTAAAAAAATGTCTGTAAAGACACAGGTTGATACTCAGAAGGGATTCATACAATGTTTTAACAATAACAAGCCATTTTAATTTAGCTCTTATAAATATTGCAACTGTAAGAGCTAACTGTAAGAGCTGGGGAGACAGATTTTTTTCAATTTCAAATCCAACTTCAAAAGTATCCATATAGATTAATTGACTCATTTTACAGCAGTTTTTAAACCCCACTTAAAAGAAGTGCAACCTGTACTATGCATTATAATGTGATATGCAGATGCAAATTAATGCTTATATATACACAGATCATATATATTATGTGTAGCAATACAATTAAATTAATACCAAACCTTTACAACATAAGTTGTAGTTATTCTTGACATCCGCTGTTATAAATAAGTCATTATTAGTGTTAATGAATGCCAGGTAAAAAAGAATTACTATACGCAAATCTGAACCATATGCCGTCTCACAAAAGCTGCAGTGTCTTGTCATTTCCACATGATCATTAGGGTTCACAGGGTACCGTGTTATGCACTGTGTGGAAGTGGTCCTCCATTACATAAAGCTTGTTACATCCACTGGACCTTTCGTTTCTGGATAAATAAGCTTGAAAACAAGTCTTGAAAGTTTCATGCTGCAAAAAGGCAGCTGTTACAAGGCCATGAGCATATGTAAACATGGCAATATCACGACCCAGATGGTCCCTGTCAGTCCAAGGCTCCTGGATCTGCCATCCATCTCTGAATCCTCGGCAGGTGGATAATGATGATGATGATGATGTTTGTGATCACCGGTCACATCTGGACTAACTGAGGAGAGAGCAGAAACCAACAGGCCAGTCAGAAGGATGCTCATTATCAATATAACATCATGGAAGACATATTACTGTTTGCACTGTTAACTTTAAGTACAAGGATGATCTACACTAGTCCAAGACCAAAACCAGAGTGTCTCAATACTATCTGACTTCCCTCCCCTGTCTGTGGCACTCAGCCCTAAGCCCATTCAATCCTAAAAATGGGTCAGACATATGTAGTTTCATTTATTAAAGTACTGTTGCTTTTGTTGTCGTTTTTTTTAAGATTATTTTCTGGGAATTTTTGCCTTTAATTGATAGGACAGCTTAGATATGAAAGGGGAGAGAGAGAGGGGCAAGACATGCAGGAAATTGCCAAAGGTTGTTTTCGAACCCTAGGCCTCTTCGTCGAGGAATAAACCTCTATATATGGGCCGAGCTCTACCAGGTGAGCTATCCAGGCGTTCTGTTGACTGAAATTCTACCTAAACAATCAATCGATTGGTCGATGGGGGAAAAAAAAGCTAAATCGGCTACAGTGGACTGAGCACACTCTACCTGGTAGGGTTGTGTGTCCACCAAAGCTTTTTAACTTGAGGCTAGCGTATGTTGGTAATTCTTTTAAATAGGCGCCACATATTTACACTATGCTACAAACGCCAGCAGCATGACGAGGCACTGAGCCCCTATTCTGCGATGAGCGCGACACGTTAGGCTTTTTTTCTGGTCACCGAGAGTTGAAAAATGTTCCACTTTGGGTAAAACGCTTTTGTAGACACACGGCATTGCACAGTATGTGTCTATATTACTATTTGTCTATGTATAGAGACACCAACCAAAGTCAAATTCCTTGTGTATGTAAGTATACTTGGCCAATAAATCGGATTCTGATTCTATGAAAGTAACACCAGTAATATTGACCAACCAACCAGAAGGTGTCAGCCCTAGAAGTTTTATGTTTTAATATTTTTTTATATTTTGTAACAGTGGAGCTCTGTAGCACAGATGACTAAACTGTATCAGGCTCTGGTAGTACATGGAATACTTAAAATAGGATCAATTCATTGTTGGTTTTGGAATTCGTGGGCGAAAGAAAATTTCGGAATATCACAAGAAAATCTATCTATCTATCTATCTATATGCATTTGGGTGTGGTGTTTTACCCCATAATTATAACTATAGCCATAATGCTTCACACATATTTCACAGCTGCAATACATTGTTGCTCCCACTAAACCTTTAAGGGAGTTTGTTTATTTTCCACCACCCTATTTATAGTGAGCTGATGCAACTAGGCAGCACCTTCAGCCTCCATCTCATCCCCCCGAGGTGCAGCAGAGAGCATCTTGGGTGCTCCTTTGTGTAAACACCCATGTTTGTGCCGAGGCGTTTAGGATGAACGCATACACTTAATTACAAATTATAATAGTTTAAATAAGTATTGATCAACAGATGGATTTCTTTACAGGAAAAAGTTTTCTTTTAATTTCTGCAATGATTCCAGTTTGTAGAGACTCTGAGATGGCACAGCTCAGTGACTTCTTTTCAAGATGTTTGTTTTTGGTATGTTGCACGCAACAGTACACAACAGTATTATTGTGCTGATATGTATACTCACGTAATACTGTATATGACTATTATCAGAGTGCTCACAATGGCTGTGTAACGTGGACCTATGTTTGAGTTACTGTATCTACGATTACAGCAGCAAGGAGGCTGTTTGATTTACTACATTATAGAGCTAATGTGTATGTTATATAAGTGGCTAGCTAATTAAGTTAAAGTTATACTATAAGAATGTCCTAGCTTTGCCATTTCCTGGTCCCTTTTACAAAATGTATATTTATTTGAAGGTATGCAATGCTTCTTTTATAGAATACGCTTATTTTAATTTATAATGGAAAATGAATGTGTTTATATTAAACAAATATTAACTTTATCAATTAGATTGAATCGTATCTCATTGAATCATATCTCATCGAATCGCACCTCTTTGATTCAACATCTGAACTGTATCGTAGCCCATGTATCTAGATACATATCGGATTGTCTTATAATGAAGAGATGCATGAAAACTTATGCACAACAATTGGTTTACCATACGAAATAACAATGACCGCCGACTAGTCATGTGATGGCGACCGGCCACATGACATAGTTTTGCGACTATTACAAGTAAAAAGGTGACTGTGAGCTGGGTATGGGTCACCATGAGGTGACAGTCATGACAGTGTCTGCGGCTGTGTGTGTGTGGTTAATCCTTCTTTCTCTTAAGCTGCTCCCATTGGGTCACACAACACAGACTCCCTCCCTGCAGATGATTTGCTGCTTAATATCACCTTTACACCAAATGACCCTGACTGGTTTTGCTACAAAAGTACCTGATGTACATTAAAATTTACACAACTAGCATTTGAATGGCAGAAAAGAAAGAAAAAGAAAGAAAAGACAAACATCAAACCTTTCAATAAGAACTTGATATTTTTATACTTTAACACTTTCAGGAACAGTTCTGGCAAATCAAACCCACTTTTGAAGAAAATGTCAGTGGGACATTCATTCAATCCGAATTTGTCACCAGCGGGCTTTAGTTAGGGAATGAGCTTCCTGAAGAGCTAAAACAATCCCACTATTTTAGAAACATATATTGCAGCCCACATTTTGTGTATCATATTCTATTCCATCTGCAGTGTGCATTTGCTGATGATGTTGCTGCTGATGTTTTTTTTTTTTTTACAAGGCATGTTCTCAAGGTTTTTACTGGTGATAGTACTGCTGCCATTTTACATACCCATACACACACACACACATATATATATATATATATATATACATACATACACACACACACATACATACACACACGAGATGCAGCTGTGCAAGTATGAAGGAACTCTCTGCTTTTCAAACACGTTATATCTATATAATAAACAATTGGCACTACAGAGTATTATAATTCTCAATTATATATATATATATATATATATATATATATATATATATATATATATATAAGCAAAGCAGAAAACATCAGTACCCTTTCATAGTCACCCTCTCACTCAACAGTTGCTCATCACTCAACCCAGTCAAACTGTTGAATAATACTGAGCCCTTACAAGTAAGTCGCTGCCAATCCATCACAGCTGGACTCTTTCTTTGACACTGTAGATAACGTTTGGATACAGGGACATAAGGTGGATAAAGTGAGTTTCCAGTGAGGTAATTTGTTTAATTTTGTTTTTGCCTCTCACGGTGAGGAGTGACATTTAACCAACAAGACAGTGCATGTACAGTAATGAGATAATGACTTAAAGGTTTAAAAATAGAACAGCCTTGTTTTACTAACTCTTACCTATAGTTATATACCAGAAATCGCCTGGACTTGAACTCAAACACCCCCAATGGTCTACACCTTTGAAAATCACACCTTAATAGCAATGGATATCAATTCAGACAACTGCACCACACCAGCTGTCAACATTCATCTTGCTGTTTACATCTCTTTGGAGGCAAAAAAATTGAGGGGGGAGGAATTCAGTGTCCCTTCCTGAGTGACTCTTAAACCCTGCTGATGTCACCTCAGTATACTTCAAATTCCATCCTAGTTCATCCCCACAGGGAAGAAGTAAAGCTGGACCCAGATAGATGACCAGCTGCTCCAAGACTTTCAAGTTTCTCACTTAGGCCCAAGGGTCATAAGTCTGTCATGCGCAGGATTAGTCCAACCCAGACCCTTTCAGAGTCTATAAAGGCTCTGTTATCAAACTTTATCTTACTAGCAGAATAAAATAAGACCAGCTGCAGAGGCAATTTGGACTCTGTGGACTTCAATTCCACTTTTTATGGTGCAGCAGAAATAGCCTGCAATTCTTTTTCCCAGAGTGGGATTCATGACAATCACTTGTTGGTGTAAGGGTTGAATTTCCCTCAGAGGATAATTAAAGTCTAATCTAATGTAATGTCATTGTTTGCATTCAAATTACAGTTTATCAGAGTTTATTTTGATTTCTAACTGGTAAATTCACCACATTTGAATGTAGAAATAGAAATGTATCTTACTAATGGCCTCTTTCCAATGTATGGGTCCATAAATGAGCTACCGTTGAAGAGTGTGGCTTGAAATTAACTGCCTATTGATTCACTGCAGAGGAGTCCCCAAGACAGCTATTTGAAGGTCTACAGCTCACAGATAGTTTGTCTGAGTTTTGCACCCAAGAACTTCAACATCTTAACGGTGTAAAAAATGTTGTGGAAAAAATGCCTTGATTACCTTGTTTCAAGCCATTCTAGCATGGTATAGAAAGCCTGCAGGAAGTCTCTCAGCTCGATTTGTGCCAGTTCTCATTAATATTCAACAAGCTAAGCTGCTTGACTCTGATTGGCTAACAGTTAGCCAATGAGAGCCTGGCTATCAGCATCCTTTACCCAGCGCAACTGGGCGAGCTCATGAACAGTAATGAGCTCAGGCAACACCATATCAGACTGACCAGCTTTTGTAATTCGCCTGAGTTCTCCGCGTATTTCTTCTCACATTCACATATTTCAAAAAATACAAGTAAAAACGGTTTTGTGTGGCAGGGCACCTTTAATCAATTCCTCTTACTGAAGCTTCAAGGTCTCTAATGCAGCAACAAGCTGTAGATAGAATGACAGAATGTACCTTTCAGATGAATAAATTCTGCACCACTGAAACCACTTTCTTTTTATTTAACAGCAAAAGAAACACCAAGCAACTCATGCCGTGTGAGTAAAACCTCAAACAAAGTCATGCTTTCAGGTCTGCCTTCAAAAATACAAAACTACACCATTTGTTTTTTAGTTACACAAAGTACTTTAATAAAAAAAAAAAAAGATTGATTAATTAATGTGCATGAATGTATTGAATATAACCTGCATATTTAATGTGTATATACTGTAGAGTGTATTTAATATACAACGGATAATACCATAGAAGGAACTAAAAGTATTAAAGTAGGGAGACATTAAATAATACTTCAGAAAAAGTTATGAAAAAAGATTTAAAAGACAACACTGACATTTACAGTAAGCTATTTCTTGGTTCATCCCAAACTGGGGTCCTAAATGTAAAAGATTACATTAGGGCTTTGTCCTCATCCTTTCCCTTAACCCCACATCTTGTTCAGGAGAAGAAGGAATTTTGTAATCAGACACTATTAGGTTTCTGAGGATTGAAGGAGGAAAAAATAGGATGCAGAATTAGATTGTGTTTCATTTCGTTGAGATTAACGATTCTGCAATGCAACACCCAGCTGTGCATTAAAAATAATCTTTAAAATGTTGAAATAAATTCTTGAACTAACATGTAAGTAATGGAGGTCTCCTCATTTGGCCCATCAGGCATGTACATGTTACTTAATATCTAACATATACACACACACACACAGTATTGACTGTGAATGCACTGCGGCTTTTAATAACTGACTGACTGGCTGAATATTTTGGCTATATGTGGGTTATTTTTATGAATGATAATGAAAGCCCAAGAGAAGGAGCATATTACCCCTCTAAAAGCACAATTACATCCTCAATATAAAAACCCAACATACCATACATGTTTCTTGTGCTACCACAATTTTCTAAAAGCTAATGGCTGAAAATAGCTCTAATAGTCTGTCCTTTTTTTGGATCCAAGTTAAACTGATTATGATTTGCTTGGGAAGTTTTTGCAGTAAACCCTCAGCAGAGAGGTTAGGATGTCTGAAAAGGTGCTTGGTCTGAAAAGAGACATAGGTCAGAAAGAGAGGCTTCCAACTGAAGTGAAATCAATAGAAGTTGATTCCTGAGGACTTGGACCAACAATGATCAATACCACACTAAGTGTACCAGGAAAAAAAAACACCTAACAACTGCAGTGATTTAAAGTGCCTTTTGTGTGATTATATGAGGGTAAGCATTCAGAGCTTTAAGTCCACATCTTCAGCTGGTCTGTTTGAGTAACAGGACTACTATAAACAGCTCAAGTTTGACAAACTAAGCTTCCATTCTTTTAGTTCAGCAGATTTATTACTATAGAGAGGATTTGTACATGGAAACTAACAGCATGTCCTCTATCACTTCCTGATGATTCCAGCTTGGTACTGAAAACAGTATATTAGGTTGTAAAATGCATTACTGTTGAAATCAAACTGCTCAGACAGTGACAGTGTTCTCTGGTTGTTCTCTGTTGTTTTAGATTAGGATATACAGTTTCATCTAAGTATTAAAATTAAAAGTACTCAGATAAAGAATGAATTCAGATTATTTCAATTAGAACTGGTCATCAAACTAACACAATGCAGTTTAGATATTGGCAATACAAGATTTTAAAAAAGAAAGGCATTTTGCATTTGTTTGATAGGACAACAGTACAGAGAGAGACAAGAAACAGAGAGAGAAGGGATAATGACATGCAACAAAAGTTTCACTGGAATCAAGGTGATGGTATGCGTCTTATCTAATCAACCCCAATTCAAGATCTTCAGCTGACACCGTTTTGTCTATTTATCTAGATTAGCTTGCCATGTGTTGCATAACTAGTTAATATATCAAAGTAGTAGGGGAAAAATACAATATGTATCTCTGAAAAATGGAAGAGTAAAGGTATGGAGTCTTACAAAATGGCAATACTTAAGTAACACTACTGTACCAGAACCCCGAAATTGTACATGCACGCCAGGTGCGATTTGCAGGGGGGATGCGTGGGATTTCCCCTCTTCTGGTCTATATATCCCTGCCTCTGCTGAATTACTTTAATCCCCGGTGGGGACTAAATGCATCCACCACCCTCAAAGGGATTAATGCTACCAAAGAATTTCTAATAAGGGAAGAAGTTCCACTCTCTCCTTACTTCCGGCTTCTGAACTGGTTGCAGTTCCACCAGAGTTCCATATAGGGGACGCTCACAGGCCAGTGCAGAATGAATGGGACTCTATGGAGCTATACCCCTCAAAATCCACTTTTCTCAGGATATCATTTTTTGTCTAGTAATTTGAATGTTGCATTCGAAAGGGGAGGCTAAGAAAATACACACTGCTGGGTGTTAGATTTTTTTAAAGTGGCTTTTTTGTTCTAAAAAGCCTTTTAAAATGTCAATGATGTCATACACATATACGGCCAGAAATACTGCTTTATGGCAAGCTCTGAGTCGCTTCCTTTGTTCTCTCGAAGCATCGACAACACAGCTGACAGGTTAGGCTCTCCCTGTCAATACACGTGCTAGGAAGAGGTTTGCTAATGTTTTAAAGACCACGCCGAAATATTCACTCTGACATTCTGGTTCTGCTTTGGATGCCGTCAAGCGGGATCTCCGATCGTAATCATTAGCAGAATGCTAGCGTGTTATGGGCAACAACGACTCAACCTGTAAGAAATCAAAAGGACACAAGTACTCGTTCATTCAACTTCTGACCTATAATCCATGCTGAACTTGCAAAAACTACAATCAAATCTGAGATTTCGCAACGACAATCAGGCGAAAGAGACAAATTTATCCGTTTAGCTCCATAGAGTCCCATTCATTTAGCACTGGACCGTGATCACCCCCAGTGGAACTCTGGTGGAACTGCAACCAAAGTAGGTACAATGGGGCTGAATAGGGAGTGGAACGGCTTTCCGTAGACGGGCTTTGATGCTACTTCACCAATAGACCATATATTATATATCTAAAATAAAATCTTTCAAACTAAGTAAAGCACTGTAATGTGAACAGTCTATAGTGCGATAAAACGATAAAATCAGAGCGGCAGTTGCTGGTTGTATTTAGACGCTAGAGAGCTGCGGGACGCTGGCTACGGAGCTCCGTCAGAAGAACTCCGTCGTATCAACGGCAGTTGTTTAGCAGCCAATAGGAGAGTACAAGCTGGCTAAAGGCACCGACAGATGACAGTCCTTTCAGGGGCCATGGTAGTTGAGTTTAGCCAGAAAAAGTGAGCGTCATGGAGTGATGACAGTTACGTTTAGGCACCAAAACGACTAGTTAAGTTTAAAAAAAAGATTGTGGTTTATATGAAAACACTACCGAGGAATGAACAAGCGTTTCCTGGGTGAAAGTATTTTGTTTTTGCCGCAAAGTGAACTCAGCTATCCGGCTTGAAAGCGCTGTTTTATGTGGAAACCAAGTTGTGCTATATCATTTTGAGATTATTTTCCATTGAATATTGAAGTTCATAAATAAGTGTTTTGGCATGCCTGGCCGAGTGGCACTATATCCATGCATGGTATTCAAAGGGTCATGACCGAAAGAACAAGATCCAGGGTACAAGCGGCCGAAATGGGTTTCCTCAGGAGGGTAGCTGGCGTCTCCCTTAGAGATAGGGTGAGAAGCTCAGTTATCCGTGAGGAGCTCGGAGTAGAGCCGCTGCTCCTTTGCGTCGAAAGGAGCCAGTTGAGGTGGTTCGGGCATCTGGTAAGGATGCCCCCTGGGCACCTCCCTAGGGAGGTGTTCCAGGCACGTCCAGCTGGGAGGAGGCCTCGGGGGAGA
The DNA here is from genome assembly GCF_031162955.1 of Sander vitreus. Lineage (NCBI taxonomy): Eukaryota > Metazoa > Chordata > Actinopteri > Perciformes > Percidae > Sander > Sander vitreus. Next base: position 18,954,739 of record NC_135855.1, on the reverse strand, counting down.
CCCAGGACTAGGTGGAGGGATTATATCTCTAACCTGGCCTGGGAACGCCTCGGGATCCCCCAGTCGGAGCTGGTTAATGTGGCCCGGGAAAGGGAAGTTTGGGGTCCCCTGCTGGAGCTGCTACCCCCGCGACCCGACCCCGGATAAGCGGATGAAGATGGATGGATGGTATTCAAAGGGGTATTTCATTCTTGCATGTTTTGTTTTATTGTGCATGATCAAAAAACTTCCCACGCTTTGCTTTTTTCACAAATCGCACCCTGCTTGCACGAATGTACTTCAATTACTCCCAGGTCTAGTTCCTGTATTTGAGAGAGATAGTTGTTTCTTTTGACAGTATTGTTCCAATTTGTCATCATGTCTTTGCATCTGAATAAAAATGGGTTCACAGCCATTTGTGATAAACACAAATATCAGAAAACGTAAATTCGTTTAAATAGGCTTCCATTGGGATTATTTGTGTTTTCAGAAACAAAGAATCACTTTCTGAAAGAGCCAGGGCCCTTCTACTGGCTTTTCTCCCAGGCCTGGGGTGGGAACTTCACCACATTTAACAACATTGATTTCTGTGTTATTTGACAGTGTTATTAGACTTCCTGCTGCCAGAAATACACCCGAGAACTGAACCTAAGAGAAGTCTTATAACCTTCTTTTCAGTCTGCTGTGAACAAGTAGAGTTACAGTAGAGGGATTAAACCATCATTATATTAGGAAGCAAGAGCAAAAAGCAGTGATTCAATTTTCTAATCCTTCTTTTCCTGAATGTTTCATTATAGTTTTGTGGCAAGAGTGAGTAAATAATACCCCAGCATCCAGACTCAAAGGACATTTTTGAGTACATTTTAGTCCTATAAATACGAATCCAACAATAATCCTATGATGAATGACAGGTTTTGTTTGTTTGTATCTTTTCAGGTAGGCCTTATGTGATCAGGCCGCCACAGCTGTGTCGTAAGATGGTGTTTGAGTCGTAAGTGGCTACATAGTTTTGTGTGTACAGGGAGTAAGTACAGCAGGGGACTCAAAACACAGCCCTGGGGTACTCCGGTGTTAGGGATTAGGGTGGAAGAGGTGTGTCCGCCCACCCTCACCAACTAAGGGTCTGCCTGTCAGGAAGTCAAGGAGCCGCATGCACAGTGAGGTGTTTAATCCCAGGTCCTTGAGCTTTGTGATAAGCCTGGAGGTAACTATGGTGTTAAACACTGAACTGTAGTTAATAAACAAAACAAAATGTTCACATTATCACATTATATAGAGTCCTCTCACAGTATCGCAAAGAAAAACAAACCTTTCATAAAGCAATGTGTTTCAACGTTTACTGCTTATCTAAAATATGCTTATAATTGCTGTTCTTTATTTAAGATTTCTTCATTTGTCCATTCTAGTGGCTAGATGTATATGGTAAAATTGTAAAAATGACCACACCATATTTCTATCAACTATCATGCTTATGAATATATATTTTGATCCATCCTGTAACTGCTCACAAACTTGAATACAAGTCTACAAGGGTGTCATGTGTGACAACAGATGTGTTGTTGGCATTTGTTGCATTTTCTTTGCATTTAAAATGGTCCTTATTGTGGATAGTCTGATAAATGCAGCAGGAGTTTAGCCTGACACAAACTCCACAATGTTGTCGTCCTCTCCGGTATCTCCATTAATCTTGTCGGGCTCCTAAAAAAAGGAGCATATTTCTGGAACCTGTCTTTTATAATTTTTCACAAATAGAAAAATGTCTGTGTCAAAACGGATGCTTCTGTCCCCTGTCCTGTCCATCAAATCTGACAGCATAAGACGGGTCTATGCTGTCACTACGTCTCCGATGAAGATGTTTGTCTTGTTTTAGCTGCCTATGTGGTTGCAGATCTCCCCTGAACAAGTGCTACATCATCCGTCGTACTGTTCATGAACCAATATCTTCGTCCCTGCACCATCGCTTCAAAAAGCCATAACAGCAAGAGGACCCAACAGCTCTGCTCGAAAGCCCTTACTTTATGGCCCTGCAGGTGATGATATACAAGGCCTTGAGAAACGGATGAGCTACATTTTCACATACATGGAGACACGCACTAACTGCACACATATGTTTTTGCGTGCAGCTATAAGCCTCTATAGATTAATTTTAATGATCAGTGTACAGCCCAATATGTATGGCATATAGAGCATGAAAAGCAGGATAAGTGTAAATAAAAAGACACATGCATATTTCTGAGCCAGTTGTTTTCCCCCAGAATTGTTTTGTTTACACAAGAACGAGATCAACTGAGTGGAGAAGCTAAATGAAGAGAAACCACCTGAGACCTCTTGGAGAGAAGGCTGAGTGCTCCCATTCTCAAACTGAACAACTGAATATAGCTCTGTGCTGGAGACGGCATCCCCTTTCAATTAGATTCAAACGCCCAGAGAAAACGGAATAAATGAACTCTTTATCCATAAAAATCACATCATTTTGCACAATTTCACTCATTTAAGTCGCCTGTACAATTACAGCGTTTAATAAATAGCCAGTTTATGATGATTGATCCACCGTGAACGCTCTAATTGTTTTTTTTCCCTCTTTCTCAGTGTTGACATAATCAAATTGTGTCACATCTAAATTTTTCAGCTGCCATGTGTGTTTACTGTATAGCAGTGCTAGAAGAGAGGCAATATTAGTGTGGGACACCTGAATTGGTGCAAGTGGATTCATCAGACATCAAGTCTCATTTTGTGCAATATTTTGATATTTTATGACCAAATACTCCATCAGTCTCAGCTATTCTTTGTGTTTAGTGCTAATTAGCTAATTATGTTAACATGCTAACAAGCTGAACTAAGCTAAAATGGTTAACGTAATACCTGGCAAACATCAGCATGTTAGCATTGTCACTGCAACTATGTTAGCATTTACGTAGCTCAAAGCACTGCTGTGCAGTAAGCAGCTATTGTTTTTCCCAAACAACAATAAAAAAATAATAAATAAGAAATCAAAAAGCATTAACATATTTTGAGCTGTCTCAGAGTTTGACAGCTCTGTCCAGAGACAGCTAGACTCTTTAAAGGTAAAAGCATTGTAATTCTTGTACCCTTACTGAAAAGCAATCATAGACTGGCCAGGTTGGTAAACAGTGTTTACTGATGGCAAACATGCCACCGCCGACTGTTTGGGTTGAAAATATATAAAACAAATAGATGCCTTTTGTAGCTGCAATCATGTAAAGTCACCACAGTTACAGTAAGTAACTACATAGTATTAAACAGATACAACATTGGAGTAATCACATTAAGCATACATCAGTAAGATTATTTGTTAAGCATACATCAGTAAAAAGGTTGTGTAGCAATATTTAGAATAACTGAAACTGACACAATCTTTGCTCTCCTTAGATAAACATTATCTGACAATACCTTAAGAGTTCAATCACCTTGAATCAGGTCAATCTGCCTTTAATCTTATTTAATGTACCTGTACTTAAAGCTAAAGTATTTCAAATGTCTGGTCTGACCCCCAATACAACCAGCATCCATCCTGTTTGTGCAATTAGAGAAAAGCAGGATCAATGGAATCTAATTTAAGACAGAAGCATTATTCTAAAACACAGAGCCTGGTGCATCTCTGCATGGAGCCAGCAGAATGATTAAGTGCCTTGGTTATATCCTGTATAGCTCTGCTGCACATGCCACAGTGAGAGTGTTCATGTCCTGGATCCCATCACCCCAGCCTCTCTTACATCCTCAGAGCAGTCAATACTGGGCTCTGACCGCCAGTCAGTCACTCTCAGGTTGCACACACAGGCAGAATACAAATTAGCTTGGAAAACTCAAAGCTCTGCATTCACTCTGTGTCCACACTTTTTCTTAGCAGGCTTCTGTTTGGACAAACCTGTTCCCTTAAATTTGGTTTGTCACAGAGAAAACTACATCTACACAAGGCACACAATCACTGAACACACAAGCTGTAAATATTAGAAAGGATTCAAATCCTAGGTAACAAAACTTGTAAAGAAACGGCGATTAATAAGAATAAGAAACATGGCTCCATATTGTACATGAGGCTACTCTGCCAAGGAGGTTATGTTTTCGGTTTGGTTTGTCCGTGTGTGTTTGTTTGTTTGTCTGTCAGCAGGATTTTGTTAAAACTAGTGAGCCCGATTTCCTTGAGACTTAGTCAAAGGGTGTAGCACGGGCCAAGGAAGAACCCATTACATTTTGGAGTGGGTCCAAATCACAGGGTTGATACACTAATTATTTTTCACTTACATTAACATTGCGAGATAGTGCATATCTGCTGCATTTCATGTACTTCTGGAAAAATCGGGAAAATTAGTTCCCGACTTGGATAATTCACAATGCACCTTGTAAAATACAGCGCCTTGGCAAAGGTCTGCTCTCTCAAAGTCCCCTTAAAATTAGCTTATGATATGTTTTGCTGTGATGATGATGATGATGATGTGTAGTACAAAATACAAAAATATTAAGTTAAATTAAATCAGTGAAGTCTATGAAGCTTGTAGAACAGGAAAATGAATAATTTATTTTATTTATTTAATAATAAATAACAAGTCAATCGTCACACAATTAATCGCAACTATTGTTAACCGATTAATAGGGTTGGGTACCGAAACCCGGTTCCACTATGGATGTGTCAACTAAAATATTTTCCCTCTGTCGCTCCGAAACGGACGTCAAAATATCACACTTTCTCTTTCTTATTATATATTTAAGTACTTTAAAACGTTAATGTATTGTTACATTTAAATAATTTTCAATTTAAAAAAAACTCTTTAAAAGAGCCTTTCTTTGATGTCATTTTTCAGTTTTTCAAGAATCAGTTTAGGAATCGGAATCGTTTTAAAAGTACCGGTTCGGCATCAGCATCATAAAAATCCAAACGATACCCAACCCTATCGATTAATTGTTATTATGTAAGCAAAAATGCCAAGCATTCACTGGTTCCAGTTTTTCAAATGTGATGATTTACTGCTTATCTTTGTCATATATGAGATTTACGGTGTCTATGCTGTATCTTTAGATTTTGGAGGGGAAGGTTGAATACAACAGACAATTTGAATACATCACCTGTAAGCTTTGGGGAATTATTACAACCACTTTTCACTATTTTCTGACACATGCAATGCACTACTACAGTAACTAAGTAAAATCTTTGCCAAAATAATCTTTTACATTTCCTAAACCTAATGAGAACAATTTGACTGGCAGAAGCAAAACAAATCCTTCATTCCTGGCGAATGATACAAGAAAAGCTCAAAACAACCTGGTTAATATTGTATCAGATGGAGTCAGAGAATGTTAACAAAAGGAGGGGATGTGTTCAATTTTTCATGCACAGTACCTTTTTTCCACTGAGGAAAACAAAACATAGGGGCCTGATCAAATTGACATGCGCTGGTAAAGGTCTCGACAAACCTGCCCTACTCCGTCTCCTTTCTTTTCCCTCACCAGCAGTGCCTCATATCTTTGGAGTTAACCCTCACTGAAGTCAACTTCATGCAACAGCAAACTAGCAACATTTTGTGCCATATAAACAGGACAAGGTCAGCTATTGTATCGCTGTGTTCAAAAATATAGTATGAATGGTGACATTAAAGTCCCTGAAAACCTTTTTTCTGAGTCACCCTCTCAGTGATGAACACATCATGTTCTCTCAAAGTTAGAACAATCTTGGTTTATTTTACAAGACAGATTTTCTGTATTTTTATTTGTCTAACTGGTTTGAAGTGGGCGGGGCTTGGTTGGAAAAAGGTGATGTCATGTATTTCAGTGCACGGATTAGAAATCAACAAAACATTTGAATCTAAACATGATGGCATTTGTGTGCTTATTTACTTTAATGTTGCCAGGCAACTGTCAATCAAATATGATCAAACCACACCACACACACAGTCTTGAAAGAAGCATTTATTTCTGAATTTTAATTCTGATTGTTGCTTAGTTAGTCATCAAGATTTTATGATGCAGAGAAATTTTATTTATTATTTATTAGATTTAAAATCTAAGTTTTCATGGACTAACTGTAGGGTGTTTTCTAGGCTCGCATTGCCAGACCTTCATCCACAGCGCTGCGGAGGAAGGTCTGGCTAGTCCACACAACATTCCTGGATAGGAGAAAAACGTGCTTATTTTTTATAGGCATTTCTTTAAACCAATCACAATCGTCTTGGGCGGCGATAAGGGTTGGGTGCAGCAACAGTGCCTCTGCAAAATAGCCTCGGGAAGGAACTTGTTGGGTGTTGGGACTATCCAACGAAACGGTTCGGTTAAAGCAGACCAAACAGCTCAGGTGTCAAAGCACCCTTAAAGGCATGATTGTTCTTTAGGTGCTCGAATAAAAGCAGGATTAGTCCTGCTTAAAAAGTATTTCCCGTATGATTAAAAATGGCTTTTGCAACTATTAATTAAATGTAATAAAACAGTTGCATTTGATGACGTGGGAATACTTTTTGTCAATTCCCATCTGGCTCTATTTGTGGGGATCTGTTGAGAATCAGAGGGACGTATTGCACTCTGTTTCAGCCTTGAAGCATTATGTACAAATTAGATGCTGAGCTCAGCATGACGTTAAAGGAGAATTCCGGCCAATTTTTATGTTAATCTTGATCACTATAAATATGCGTGTACAGTTGATAGAAAGAAAAAAAAACAAGCCGAATCGGTGTATCGACTGTACTTGCATATTTATAGCGATCAAGATTAACGTAAAAATTGGCCGGAATTCTCCTTTAACTGCTTCAGCAACCAATTGGAACGCACTGGTCCCACTTTAGATTGTGTATACGATAAAACATGCACATACAGTCAGAAAATACAGAAGTTGATTTAAAGAGGGAGAACAATGCTAAACCAAGCGGCTCACCATGATCACTTTCACAGGTTATAATAAAACACCTCGATCTAAAAGTATTTTACAATTTGAGTAACCAGCTCATTTCAGCTTCTTAAATAATAAGATATTTTATTATATATAGTATAATATTATATATACACCTATATATAAATAACCTTATTATAATACGTTTTTGGAATTTGCACTGTTCCCTCTTTTATTAACCTTCCATTAACCTTTAGGTAAACATAGGCAGCTCTGAGCATTATTCCCTTGGATCACACAGTAAAAGGCTTGGCCCAATTTATCAGACCAGCTGTGGAATTGAGTATGGGTGATTAGGCCACTAATAGCTCCTCGCCTCACTGAAGATGAAGATCTTGCAGAAGCTGCTCGAGAGCGAGGAGGTTACAAAACAGCTAGAGCTTCGTTTGAGTCTGCATGTCCTCTCTGACACAGATAATTTGAGGGATTCATTCATTAGTGATTGGTAAATCAATACGAGAGGAAACACAGATGGTGACGATTTTGATCGTGTTTGCCAACTGAAGCCTCAATTTTATTTTGTCTTAAATGTATTCAGTGGAATTCAATTTCAGTTTGTAGACAAAATATATCACTTGCCTCCTAGCATGACACATAAGCATTGCCGATCTGTCAGGCATAACAGTCTATCTACCACAACCTCTTACCATAGCCCCATTTGGGACTGTCCCATCCGCTGCGTACGTTTTTATAGTGCACCGTCCTCTTCAACCATGAAGCATGGAGGTGGAAACATCATTCTTTGGGGATGCTTTTCTGCAAAGGGGACAGGACGACTGCACCGTATTGAGGGGAGGATGGATGGGGCCATGTATCGCAAGATCTTGGCCAACAACCTCCTTTCCTCAGTAAGAGCATTGAAGATGGGTCGTGGCTGGGTCTTCCAGCATGACAACGACCCGAAACACACAGCCAGGGCAACTAAGGAGTGGCTCCGTAAGAAGCATCTCAAGGTCCTGGAGTGGCCTAGCCAGTCTCCAGACCTGAACCCAATAGAAAATCTTTGGAGGGAGCTGAAAGTTAGCGACAGCCCCGAAACCTGAAGGATCTGGAGAAGGTCTGTATGGAGGAGTGGGCCAAAATCCCTGCTGCAGTGTGTGCAAACCTGGTCAAGAACTACAGGAAACGTATGATCTCTGTAATTGCAAACAAAGTTTTCTGTACCAAATATTAAGTTCTGCTTTTCTGTATCAAATACTTATGTCATGCAATAAAATGCAAATTAATTACTTAAAAAAGTGATTTTCAGGATTTTTGTTTTAGATTCCGTCACTCACTGTTGAAGAGTACCTATGATAAAAATTACAGACTTCTACATGCTTTGTAAGTGGGAAAACCTGCAAAATCTGCAGTGTATCAAATACTTGTTCTCCCCACTGTGTGTGTATATATATATATATATAGCTTCTTCAATAGCACTTAATTTTCATAAAGTGTAGGAACACAGGATATAGATAATTCCTACGTATGAACTCTACTGATCTTGCAGGCTTAATGTATAGAAAACGATTTTACTATCTTATTATATTTCACAAAGGTCAAACTTTTCTTTTCATTTTTAATTACTGTGTTGCACAGTTCCATATGTTACAGTATTTTCTGTATAACTCTTCTATTCTTATTGTTTTATCCTGATTTTTAGTTTTGTAAACACTGGTTCTGATAAATAAACATGTATTTATTCTAAGCTCCCATTTACATTTAGTTGTTTTTTATTTGGTACACCTTGCTAAATGTAATGGAGTCTAATACAACAGTCTTATAATAAATCCTACCTTCATAAAACGTATAATGTTCAGTTTCTGTTGTAACGGTTTGAGAGGTGTTGATTCAGCTGTACAGTCATTTAGAGGATGTTGTGTGTGGTGCTGTTGAATTCTATTGCTCGATACCTAGTCTGCCCTCATTGAACTAAATGGGGAAAACAAAACATTATATCTTTTTAAAATATTATATTAGTTTCAGCTACTGTGTACCTAATAAACTGGCAACTAATTGTTTATTTACTGGGTTTAAGGAGAATGATGTGTGTGTGTGTGTGTGTGTGTGTGTGTGCGCGTGCGTGCGCGCGCGTGCGTGCGTGCGTGCGTGCACACGCGTGTGCATGTGTGTGTCCCAGAGGAATCCATTCTAATGGTCCAGCCTATTCCTCCAGTTCAGTCAAGCTCTCCCTGTGGTTGATTAACTTTGTGATCCATTAAGTGGCTTCATCCCCTCAGCGATGAGAGGTGCCCTCCACCCTACCCTCCACGGATTAGGGGAATCCCTTAGACATCATCAAAGGGACTCCAAGGTGAACAGTGCTGCTGACTTTCTATGAAGTGTCAGTGAAGAGATCAGCAACTGCTGAATATGCTCAAATCGAAGGCTGGTCAGATATACACTGATGTTAACAGAACAGCAAAGGTATTGTTATGACATTTATATACTATACAATTAATGTCCTGCCATTGGCCGTTACTAAATTAAGCTTGGGGAAATAAAGGTGTCAATGTTTCAGTCTGGAGAATGGCCCTTTGTGAAAGTCCACATGCTACACAATCAACTTCCAACACCCATTTCATACATTGGTGTATGCGCATTTTGGTAAAGCTCTGTGAAGCAAAATACTTTTGTGTTTTTTAATATCAATTAAGTTTTTTTTTTTTTTTCATTATTCTTTTTTATTCTACTTTTTTACCAGCTTAAAAAAAACTCTGATGTGATGATGTGAAAAATTAAGCACTTCTACATCTATGAAAGTTCCTCAACATTGCACACTTTCTCAAATTAGCTAATTTGGTGCAATATGATCTTTCAGAAGTTAACACCATCCTCATGAATGTCATCTTTTTTAAGTTTTCAAAATACACTGCATACAATAATACCAATTTTAGAAATCTGAGCTTTAACATTTTAAGTACATGAAGATTTGACTTTCTATCTGGATGCTGCTAGGCCCGTTGGAGGATTTATGTTGCTTGCCTGGATGCTAATTACTGATTCACCTTTACAGTCATAACATAAAAGTATTTATTCACTGGTACAATCTCCATGCATGGCACCTTCAAACTTGTATACTTTAAGCATAGGGTTTTATAGCAATATGCATAATTTTCACACAACAAATGACTCAATGGATTGTTTTAATTTCAAAGGCAGCTTCTTAGTTTTGTTGTTAAAAGCTACAGTGAAAAAACTGATGGCCTACAAAACAACTACAAAAATGTTCTTTTTGTTTCAATTCAGTTGAGCGTATTACTTGGCAGGCTGTGTTCACCATTTCATAAGCCAATAAGTCTTCATATGTCAAAATACTGTTTTATTATCAACCTCATCTGAAAAAACAATCAATTTTGAAGCCAAATCTTAATATTTTGGTATTTTATTTATTGTATGGATTTTATGTAGTAACACACTTTTTACAGTTTTCATTGTAGGTATTCTCTGAAGCATGCTTTCACATTGGATGTAAAATATTAGGTACTTAACATTAACAGTGTTAAATCTCTTCTAAAGCTTGCCAAAATGTAAATATTATTTGATATCCAGGCACCAATTGGTTTCCAGGTATTTCAGTACACTATGAAAGAAATAATCCATTACAGTGATGATTTGTTGTCTTTATCTTTTGGTCAAAGTGTTCAAGGCTGCCTCCCCATATGCAGTTTAGAAGTTCGCAACTAAAATGGATTGCATTTATGAGCTGTTCTCAGACAGTCAAAGCCAGGCAAATAATAAGCCCACATGGGTAGCCTGAGAAGAAAAACAAATTTGGTAGTTTTTTGCATTAAAAAAAGTTGCTGTGTGTCAGACTATAAAATCACACTTGCTTGAGCAATCTTGAACGCATATGCCTCTGAATCTGATGAGGAAGGAAAAAAGGATATGCTTTTGGAAAAGCCACAGACATGTTTGTTTTTAAGAAACATGATTTGGTTCTTTGTCATAAATTCTTTTAAATCCTCATTTATAAAGACAAATTATGTCTGCTATAATGAAGATAACGATACCAAACAAACTGTGGAGGTCTGATAAATATAAGTGTAAGATCAGTACAGAGGCCCAGATAATGTCTGATAATGAGGGTACTGCAATTAATTGTGAATTCAAACAAAACTGCTTGATTAGGTTTGGGCAACAAAACCACTTAGTGAGCATTAGGAAAATATCATGGGTGGGGTTAAAATACGGTCAGTTGTAACAAAATGATGCCCCGGACATTAACGGAACATAAACGGCTCTCCTGGGTGAAAGTCCTGTGTTGTTTAATTAACAGATACAGTTTATAATCCAGGCATTACAAGTGTGGAGTTTTCACAAGTGACACTTGCCCAACAATGTTAAATGTTTCTGTTACTCCTGTATTCAGTCATCATGTACAGCACCTGTCAGCATTGTATAAAATATAGGAAACCTCGGGGGGAAACACAGATGCAGTTTTTGACAGGAGCATAACATTTCATCACTGAGCATCTATGCAGAATTCCTTACAACGACACAATAATTTAAATTGAATTATGTTGCTTACCATCAAGCTATTTTTTATTTTATCAACAGAATGAGGCTTTAAATTCGCAATCAGCTGCAATCATTTCTAATATTAAGTAGTAGAACATTTTACTGTATTATTGTTTCATTCCAACTCTGAGGTTTTTGTTGTGCACTCCCTGTAGAAATCACGTCAGAATTCATAGTGGTTAAGACCATGATGCTCGAGCCGAGCAGTGCTATAAATTATATGAAGCTGCAAGGTCACAATTTTCATTTTAACTTTTTCTCAACCAGCCCAGACAAGGTGTGAATGTGGCATGAAATGAGGTACGGAAGCAGGGCCAATAGATATTTAATTAATGCTAGGCCTGACTGGAGGGCCCAGGCTCATCTGCTGCATGTCTCATCCAATATGCATGATTTACAAGCGGGCTTCTTGCCACAGCAAACTTTCCACGCAATACGGAGCATCAACGTGAAGTTGTGTACACAGCCAGCACACAGAGGAAACAAGTATGTTGCAGCAACACTGTCAATCTTGACAAATGCTATGTGGACTCTATGCCAAGATCAAACATACTGTATCTGCGAACACTAAATGCAATGAAATGTTAATGGATTCTGAGTGCCTAAACTTTGTATTTCAGGATGAAGATTTGTATTAAATGCCTTTGTAATTTCATTTGAAATATTTATGAGCAAAGCAAAGTATAAGCACCTTTGCTGTTTTGGGAAGCACTAAGTTGCAGAGGACACCTTTTCTTCCTTAAACCCTCCTGTTTTATTAATGAATATTCTTTTTAAAGAGGAATCTGGTGCTGCCTGAACTAAAATAAGATTTTACATCCTGTTTGCAGGATGGCATGTTTAAACTGTTTGACATAGTAACTTAACTAGTGTTATTATTATAGACTGAGCACACAACACTTACAGTCTCTCCCTAAATATTTGGAGAATGTTACTTCACTGTAAGTGCTGGAGAAGTAATGCTCACACAATGCAATGCAACACTCAGAATACAGCACTGAGTTTGCTCCCAATATTTATGTCAAACAGGACCGCAAACTAAACACAACTAAAAGTTGGGTGTTTTATGATTGAGGAAATGGTTATGTTTGACAATATTCATAAACCGCTGATGTGTTGTGAGGTCAGATGCTCTTGATGTTTTTGCTTCTTCTTTTTTTACTGTGTGTAAGATTTTTTAGGACTTTTTTTCTGTGCCATTATTCTCTAATTATGTACTCCTTTATGTGAAGGCATTATTTTGTTCATATAAAGCTATTGAGCGTTAAGTGGGGACACTATAATATCAAATTGAATTTCAACTCAAGGAAAATGATCATGGGTCTTCCATATAATATTGGTGGGTGATGATGGTGTTCTTGTTTTAATGATTGATTATTGGGTGGGATGATGATGTACATTGTTTTATGTGAGCTTGTGTGGTGGGTTTAAGCATAGCATTTTTTGTATTTTATGTTTAAGATTCAAGTCTGTTTTCTGTGTTTTTTGCTGGCTGTAAGATCAAGTTAAGTTAAAGTTTATGTTGAAATAAAAAAGAGAAGGCGTCAGTGTTACTGGACGCAACAATTACAATTGATAACAAAGAATGCGGTTAAGGTCTAATTCATTCAGTATATATATATATATATATATATATATATATATATATATATATATATATATATATATATATATATATATCCAGCCCGAATTAATGCAGGCTTCATTGAATAGGAGTGGAATTTAGACATTTTATAATCCCATTAGTATTTATCATATTTCCAAAAATGTACACAAAGAAATTAAGAGACACTGTCTTCAGTCTACATTAACACTCCCATTCCCATAGAGCGTTCCCTCCCAGGCTGCTGTCCTATATGAATTCAGCAGTTAGATGTAACAGGACATCATTTTTCCTGCCTGGGCCATCTGTCAGGCCCAGCCTACCACCCCCCCAAAAACACCACATTGCTCACGTTACAATAAATAAATGCCTGGCTTTTCTCAGGAGTCTGCAGCGTTATTAAACTGCCTACCTGTTTTACGAAGACAGATCTCCCCCAAACTTTGGACCCCCAGCAAGCCCAGGTTACCCATAAATGCAGAACATAAAGAGATTGCTTGTGCGGACAACCGGTATAAGCAATGAAATCAGGCTGCACACAGCTGACTGGGTCTGTATTTGGACAGAAAGCAACTGAGGGAAAAGAATAATAAGCAGCTGTGCAAGCTGACTGTATTTAACTTTGAAAAGACATGACAAGGACAAAGACTAAAATAATATATCCTGATTTTTCAAAATATATGTTAGTGAAAGTGTCTTGAAGTTTGAAGAGATTATGCTGTAGATATCATTTAAATGCCATCATACTGCGTGTCAAATAAGGTTGGTTTTAAATGTATAATCCTTAAGATTTTCCTAAAAACAAAACCCATTTTATACCATTTATGGTCTGCATTTGTTCAGCAATAACCAATGCATTTGAATTTAGTTACCTCTTTATATAATAGTTTTCATTGTCAGTGCTGGGTTCAGATTGCCTTCAGACGCATGAGGGATTCACAGGAAAGGATGTTGCATGTAATCCTGCATTATTGTTTTTAATTGTATCTCACTGATATCAGTATCACTGTTTACTCTTCTACAGCCATATCATTGCTGTATTACTGCTAAATGCAAATCGAACATTTCCTTCTGATGCTGTTTCACTTTAAAAGCATTCCACCAGCGAAACATGGGTTGCTTTTTAAAGCAGTCACAGGAAATACAATGCATTTGTCCAGGACTGAAATCTTATGGATTATAACTTTAATCAAATGTCCACAGAGAAAAACCTGGGGCCAGCTAGTATTATCCAGCACATGCATACTGGTCTCTTGGCGGATAATGAAGCTGTCATGTATAGTCTGCTATGTGCATGAAGGGCAGAAAGTGAGTGGGTGGGCCAATAGGGGCCAACAGCACATTTTTGCTCCAAGGGCCCCCTGATGGGTTTATCCGGCCATGACCACTGCAAATATACATGACATCCCACCATGACACACATACATATTTTATACATGCTAAAGATCAATGGTTCATTTCTAAGTGATAACCTACTGTAAGAAAAATAGAATGTACAGTATGTGAGAAACACACATTACACATACCAATAGATTCAACACTTTAAAGGCAAGGCTTAATCCACAAGCTTCATGCATATTGTAAAATGCACATATTGTGGCTTATACAAAACAGGAAAACTCACACACATAAAACACTCATACATATTCAAAGCTGCAACAAACCCATACAGTATGGGATATAATCGATTAATTATGCAATAGCTTGACAGCAACTAGAGGTCCCAAATTTGCTTCTGCCTCACAGTCACAATCATGTCTGCTTGTCAATTTCCCACAAGGCTGTAGTGACAAGCCTGTTGATGGCGAGCGTGATAATGGATGGTTCTAATGGTCAAGCCTGGACCACACATTAAGAATCCGGTCGATTCACAGTATTGCATACAGGAAGTGCTGCCAGCAATCAATGCTAGGCTAATGTGCAAAAAGGAGTAAGTTGAATGTCAGTGTTGCTAATCAATAACTATTCATTTTCAGCAACCGCATTTCCACAAATAGGACACTTAATATTGTGCGATTGGATAATTACCATGCCCAATTAAGGATGTGTGACACTAAGCAATGGATGGTGGATGGAAAACATCTGCCACAAGGTGCTAATGGAGACACGCGCCAGACTCTGATCGACAGCTGAGAGATGGATCTTGATGTCTGCAAAGTGTGGGATGCCAGCTGAACCTGCAGGAGTCAGATAATCCTCTCTACCTCTACGGCACCGCAGATAATGGATGTCCATCCTCTCAGATTGTGCTCTAACAGGAATACGCTGCTTCAAAGGGAAAAGGACATAACCACTTTACAGCCACTATTTGTTGGTAATCCTACACATTTTTTCATTTTTTAAAAACATCTTCCAATTGCTGCCTTTTTTCAAGATAAATAATAGATATAGGTAATCTGACATACATTTGTCATATTCTTTATTTTCACTGACATAGAAAACATTATACAATTCCTCTTTTGGCTACAGAGTCTGAGCTGACTCAAACACATTTTGAGACCAAAGCAACAGAAGGTCAGGACAGATTATCTTGTAGTGGGACAAAGTGACATCTCAATCTCATTCCCTCCAATCCAGCTGAATCTAGCCCAGTCCCTGCTGATAATGTCAACATTTTTGTTCATGCTGGCCAGCACGACATTCAAACATTAGAAACTATGTAGCCCACTCTCGCTCCAAGGTAGACCTGACTTTCTTACATTACATACAGTGAATGAAGCCTTTGCACATCATGTCTTGCCAATAATGCAGAAAAAGAAAAAAGATTCTTATGTGGTAAAAGTCATCTCCACATGCCATCTTTAAAGCTTCTTCTCAAATTTCATAACCAACTTGACTCAACAGCCCCTCTGTAACTCTACTGCAACAATAATGTAGGCTAATACTGTTATTTAATGCACAACATATGTACAGTACAGTCATCTCACACTAGAACACTGGCACCTGTTGTACTTTAACTGTTTTGCCTTACTCTGTCTACATCTTTGACTGAATAGGCCAATTAAAATTATGATAAAGGCTCTAATCATCATTGCATTGTCATTTCAATGATTTCATCTCAAGTGCAATGTAATAATTGTGTTAGCTGCATGATGTGATGAGGATTTCTGTGACTGTGAAACAGGAAGCACTTTGATGCACCATCACTGCCTCACTCCCTACAGAAGGCTGTTAAACTGTTATTTAACTTATACAGCAATCTGTCAGTAACAGAGGCATAGGTTTGTGTTACCTATAATATAAATTCATTAGATTTTTTGTGAATAAATAAATTGTGAAACATGTTCACAGGTGACAGCTGAAGCACAGATCTAACAAATTACATTAAGGATTGCTCTGTTGCATTCAAGGGTCCCAATTGGCCTGTGATGTTCCTGCAATGACATGTCAAAATGTCTACTGTCAAAAAGGGCTATAAAGTGTGTTTTAGAATTAGGGAAGTTCTGATTGTAGCGGATTAGTATTTCTAAAACATTATTCACCAGGAACATCTTATAGCTGCTAAAATGATGTAATTTAAATAAATGTGTGAAAGTACTAACATCGTTGCTTTTTCAGAATATCTTTCCAATAAAACAAACAAATTATAAAAGGGCCAGTAAGGACAATTGCCTCCGAGTGTTTCGTTCTTTGAGGATTTTAATTCAAAGATTTAGAACTGACCAACTAAAAATATGGTTCAGCATAACAATAATAATAAACTTTATTTTTATAGCACTTTCTTAAAAAGGTTACAAAGTGCTTTTCAGAAAAAAACAGCAGATAAAACAACAATAGAAATATCATAAAAACACAGATAATAAAATAAAGTTATAAACATATACAGTATATACATAAAATGGCCAGGAAGTGATAAAACCCAACAACACATTCAATATTCATAAACGTGTTTCTGTAAAAGAAAGATTTTTAAGAAGGGATTTGATCTTTTTAAATTTGTCAATATAGTGATTTTAAGTTTTTCTTCAATTATTTAAAAAAAGAAAAGAAAAACTTTATACAGACGTCTTTGGTCAAATGGCGAGGGAGATGATAAGAAGTCACCTTTTAGACCGTTGTTAGCCACGAGGGACTTGCTGTCATAAATCTCCATGGGGCAAGATAAAGGCTTTGATTTAGTCAAATCAGCTATTTTAAATCAGAGCCAAACTCAATCACATCCACTAAACTAGAGCAAAACATATTGTAGCTTGTCTCCACAATAGCTTATCTAACACACCTGCACAGTACTCAAAAGATCCTCATTCATAGTAGAACATTTCCTCTGAGAAACAGATAGAACCCACTAGAACATGGAAAAGGTGCCGCTGATGGTGCACCAAACCTTAATGGGGCACTTAAACTATCAACTCATTTCCATCTTCCTTTTATTTATGTAACCACAAAATCTTTCCCATTCAATTTGGATGTTACTTTCTAAACTTTCTGAAGCATTACTCATAAGGAGCCACAGAAACTCTTTCATTCATTTACTGGTATAATTGTGAAATGTAATGAGACTTCCGCTGCAGTGTGCTTTAGGAGGCTTAATAAAGTCAATGTCAAGTCTGCTTTCTACGGTATAGTTCGAAGAAAAAAAAACAATTGAAGAGATAATAGACAAATTCAACATGAGTCTTAATGGAAAATGTATTTGCTCAAAACCCAGCCACAACATTATAATGTCACTTTCACTTTGCAAGGAAGTCTTTCTTAAGAGAGCAATTAAATCAATTGCAGACAAAATGTTGAGGTCAGTGGGGCATTACTTTGATTACTCTATAGGCATTTTAGACTTGAATGATGAAGAAAATGTGTTTATACAGTTCCACTGCATTGCATTTGCCTAAGGAAGCACATTTCAACAAGAATAAACATAGTTTATAGTTCTGACAGCCAGTTCTGATGGTATATTTCTTTTTAAATGCCACCTAAAATGTGTTTAAGAACATTAGCCTCTCATGTTTGATGGCATAAACACTGGTGAGTAAATATTCATCATTCTTTGGCAGCAACAAAGCTGAGACCATTAAACAGCTTGCAGAAGCTGACCCTATTAACAGGTTTTCACCACACATAAAAGCACCCAGAGAATTTGTTTTATTACTGCGCTTTCTCCTCACATGGCTTTGTCAGAGGTGCACACATGTAGACTAATACTGCATTCTGTAATTCAAGTCTAGGACAATAAGGATATGCTATTCCCAAAATGTGTTTATGCCTCTCTGATTGTTAGGCACAGACTCAACCCCTCAAAGTTAATTGAAAAGGAATAAAGAAAGCCTTTTGCAGAAACCAAAAAAGAATTCTCCTGTGTATGCCAACTGCTCCACTTTTGGCATGTCTGCCTTTTACTACACAATCATTCATTCATTGGAGGCATTCAAATGAAAATATGAATTTTGGCCTGAGATGGAAAACATTTTCACCTGCTCCAAGAAGCACAAAAGCCAGTTAAACTGTTTGCTTTAATAAGGCTCTTACTCCTTTACTCTGCTGGGCTGCTAAGCCACGGGGTCTACGGTCTACTCAATGTGTTTGTGTTTGTGTAGTGCAGGTGACAATATGGTGCGCTATTAGGGCTGAAACCTACAATTATTCTTCATCAAAATGTAAAATGCTAAAGTATATACAACACTTTCTGACTTCACAATTTCTTAATTTCTATTCATTGCTGTTGTTTATCATAGTTGATGTGGAAGCAGACGCTAGTTTTGGATCATATGGTCCAAATAAAACTAAAAGTGAAGAAAGATTTTTTTTATTTAGCAACTTAGAGTCAAAACTCAATTTAAAAATAAATGCACAGTTTTATCAAATATAAATGCATAATTAAAAATATTGTACAATATGTATCTAAATACATACATTAGTGTTCTGATAGAAATAGATACATGAATACAGTTGTGTTCAGAATAATAGCAGTGTGTTTAAAAAAAGTGAATAATGCTCAAAATCCTTAGAATAGCTTTTAATTCCATAACATCAATGCATTGGGAAAACTGCACATTCATTTCCAAATCAAAACATGACCAAAATTGATCAAGTTTGTGTTATACCTTTATAGAAAGTGAAGAAAAAGTAATATTAGGCTGTTCAAAAAAATAGCAGTATTTTCTTTACAAACTCAAACATTTACTGTATAAACTGAAAAATGTCTCAAGGGTTTGCTTTACTTTGAATCACTGCACTATTTCTGAGAACTGCTTCACATCTGTGTTGCATGGAGTCGACCAACTTCTGACACCTGTGAACAGGTATTCCAGCCCAGGACGATTGAACTACATTCCACAATTCCTCTGCATTACTGGGTTTTGCCTCAGAAACAGCATTTTTGATGTCACCCCACAAGTTTTCTATGGGATTGAGGTCTGGGGATTGGGCTGGCCACTCCATAACATCAATCTTGTTCATCTGGAACCAAGACTTTGCTCGCTTACTGGTGTGTTTTAGGTCATTGTCTTGTTGAAAGACCCATTTCAAAGGCATTTCCTCTTCAGCATAAGGCAACATGACCTCTTCAAGTATTTTGATGTACTGAAACTGATCCATGATCCCTGGTATGAGATCAATAGGCCCAACACCACAGTATGAGAAACATCCCCATAACATGATTTTGCATGGGGGTCGTCGGACAAACGTCGTCGGACAAACTGGAGCTGATCATTGGTTGAGCCTTTACCATTTTGGCTATTCTTCGATCCATTCGACTGGTAGTTGACCGTTTTTCCCACATGGTTCAGACTTTGGATGCCATTTCAAGGCATTTGAAATCATTTTGGCTGAGCAGCCTATAATTTTCTGCACTTCTTTATACGTTTTCCCCTCTCCAATCAACTTTTTAATCAAAGTCCGCTGTTCCTCAGAGCAATGTCTGGAACGACCCATTTTGCTGAGTATTTCAGTGTGAAATGCACTATAACCAGCATGCACAACATTTGCTTCCTTCCTTCCTTAAATATGGGCCATAATTGACACCCGTTTCTTCACAGAGTCAATCATCTCACTAATTGAACACAACACTGCTATTATTTTGAACATGCCCCTTTCAATTACAGATTCAATTACACAGAATGAGCAGCATGCATATGTCATGACTTTTGGGTCTGTTGGTTTTCTATGACTCTACAACACTTACTAGTAAATTATTTGCCATGTAGAAATATCACTTCTACCAAAAAATTTGATTTATGAGGTTAGTGATGTTGGACTGCTATTATTTTGAACACAACTGTACATACATTTACTTTTGATAATTTTGTTTCTAAACACTAGACTCAACCTAATGATGACCAGAGAGAAGGTTTTGGGTGAACCTATTTATACTTTTTGCTGGGACTGTGTGTGTGTGTGTGTGTGTGTGTGTGTGTGTGTGTGTGTGTGTGTGTGTGTTTCTCACAGTGTTGTGACATTCAATCACTCTGACCAGGAAAATGAGTCATTGTGGGTCTTGAGGAGGCAAACCCGGGGAAAAAATGTGACTCCCACAGGGGGATCACAGATCATTGACACATCAGCACATCAGCTCTCTGATATCTGACTGATATGATCGTGTGGTTGCGATACTGTTGACACTGGTACATTTTCTGTTCCAGATGGTTATCACTGTCAAACGTTCAGTCTTGTTTTCAGCCTTTGCAGCTCAAGAAGATGCATTTTTTTAGTTCAGTTAATATTATTTGCCTTGTTTTTGAGGTTTATAGTTCTGAGAGGGACAGTTTTTGCCCAGATATTGATTGAGTCATGCTCGGCCAAAGGAGAAACATTCACTTCAAATCATTAACACTTGCTTGCTTACTGTACATAAACAGTCTAAATGTCAAATTATGTGGTTGAAATTCAACATACAACAGCATATAGTCAGAGTCAAGAGGTCAGTACTGTTTGATTAATCAAATGAAAAGGAAGGACATCATAGTGCCATATCTAGATGCATCCCTCCTGAGATGTTCGTGCACCACACTGTCTAGACTAGAGTTTAAAACGATTGAAATAATAAAGAACATAATGCAGTTAGTAGCGATTTTGTGGAGGTAAACATTTCATCAGGGGGAGAGATAGAAGGAAATAGGCAAGTGTTGTTCAGGCTAACACAAAAGGCTATAAGAATGAAAGTGCGGCAAG
This sequence comes from Sander vitreus, assembly GCF_031162955.1. Taxonomy (NCBI): domain Eukaryota; kingdom Metazoa; phylum Chordata; class Actinopteri; order Perciformes; family Percidae; genus Sander; species Sander vitreus. The sequence goes on along the minus strand of NC_135855.1, from coordinate 18,933,662 downwards.
GTGTAGGAGGACGTTTTAGTGCCACATATTGTTGAACCTTGAAAATGTGTGAGTTGCAGCAACAAAAGGACCCTACAAGGTCCCACTGCTGTCAGCCAATAAGAAGGACATGAGGCTACAGAGGGCACATGTTCACCAAACCTAGATGTTTGAATAGTGGAAAGACTGCCATGTTCAAAACCCTGGATTTATATGTTGCAACCTGATGATGTTGGTTGTAAATAGTATCCTGGATCTCGTCTGTGTCAAAGAACCAAACTAGTGATAGTGGTGTAATTCTGTGACTAGTGTTTCTTGGCACACATTATGGCCCCTAATGCCAACCGAGCATCATTTAAATGCTACACCATTCTCAGCTGCTGAACAGGAGCATCCCTCTGTGGCCAGAGTCTACCCTTTTTCGAAAGGAAACCTCCAGCAGCATAATGGACCATGTTACAAAGCACTCTTTATCTTTAGTAGCTTCCAAGAAAATGGCATTGATTTAAGTTTACTTTACTGGCCTTCATTGTCACCAGAGTTCAACCCAACCGAGCTGCAATTGGAGGTTGGCAACGAGAAAGGATTGCCAAAACCAAAGTTCCTTAGAAAGCAACTTGTGAATTCATGCCTGGAAAGTGCATTTTTCTCTAAAATGCCAATAAAAATAAGAAGGTACAATAAATATTAATGTGATGCTCTGACAGACAGTATGCTTAATGCTCTCTTTTCTTGTATGAAATTCTCATTCCAACTGCAATCATGTGAATCACATTGTCATCTACAATATATAGTAGTATTATTGCATGAGTACTTTGTGTGACAGATATCACAGGACCTGTTTCAGATGAGAAATGGAAAGATATAGGGCTGCAGCTAACAATTATTTTCAATTACAGGTTAATACTAATTATTTTTCGATTCATTGTTTAGCCGATGAAATATGAGAAAATAGTGGGGAAATGCCTATTACAATATACCAGAGCCTAAGGTGAAGTCATATTAAGTCCAAACTCCAAATATACAGTGGGGAGAACAAGTATTTGACACACTGCCAATATTGCCGGTTTTCCTACTTACAAAGCATGTAGATGTCTGTAATTCCGGCTCTCACAGACCTGTTAGTTTTTCTTTAAGAAGCCCTCCTGTTCTCCACTCATTACCTGTATTAACTGCACCTGTTTGAACTTGTTACCTGTATAAAAGACACCTGTCCACACACTCAAACAGACTTCAACCTCTCCACAATGGCCAAGACCAGAGAGCTGTGTAAGGACATCAGGGATAAAATTGTAGACCTGCACAAGGCTGGGATGGGCTACAGGACAATAGGCAAGCAGCTTGGTGAGAAGGCAACAACTGTTGGCGCAATTATTAGAAAATAGAAGAAGTTCAAGATGACGGTCAATCTCCTTCAGTCTGGGGCTCCATGCAAGATCTCACCTCGTGGGGCATCAATGATCATGAGGAAGGTGAGTGATCAGCACAGAACTACATGGCAGGACCTGGTCAATGACCTGAAGAGAGCTGGGACCACAGTCTCAAAGAAAACCATTAGTAACACACTATGCCGTCATACATTAAAATCCTGCAGCGCACGCAAGGTCCCCCTGCTCAAGCCAGCGCATGTCCAGGCCCGTCTGAAGTTTGCCAATGACCACCTGGATGATCCAGAGGAGGAATGGGAGAAGGTCATGTGGTCTGATGAGACAAAAATAGAGCTTTTTGGTCTAAACTCCACTCGCCGTGTTTGGAGGAAGAAGAAGGATAAGTACAACCCCAAGAACACCATCCTAACCGTGAAGCATGGAGGTGGAAACATCATTCTTTGGGGATGCTTTTCTGCAAAGGGGACAGGACGACTGCACCGTATTGAGGGGAGGATGGATGGGGCCATGTATCGTGAGATCTTGGCCAACAACCTCCTTCCCTCAGTAAGACCATTGAAGATGGGTCGTGGCTAGGTCTTCCAGCATGACAACGACCTGAAACACACAGCCAGGGCAACTAAGGAGCGGCTCCGTAAGAAGCATCTCAAGGTCCTGGAGTGGTCTAGCCAGTCTCCAGACCTGAACCCAATAGAAAATCTTTGGAGGGTATTTCTCAAAGAAAACACTGATTGCTGATTTATTATTATCAGTATCATAAACTTCGAGGCCTATTTTGGGATATTTCTTTATCTATGTCCAATAAGAGATATATATATATATATATATATATATATATATATATATATATATATATATATAGTTAGTTTAAAAGGCAAAATAAAAGTAATACCTGGAACGTTTGACCAATACAGTATGTTGTCTATGGTCACTATTACTCAAAGAACGGATCACGTGTGAGCAGGTTTGAAACTACGTAAAATGGAGAGTTTTATAAAGCATCCTGAGCTATAGGCACATATAGGCTTCGCCCTCTAAGCCACACTATGGGTTTATCCCTTCGCGCATGCGCAGTCGTGAAGATTTTCTTTCCCGCCCTTGCATACAACTCGGGCTTCAACTACGTCCGCAAATACTGTATATAAACAGAGCGGAACTGTTGCTCTGCTCCCAACATAAGCTTTTTCTTCAGCTAATGTAACTGGTGCTCCCACTTTTTCTTCAAGCAAGCAGTATGAAGAAGATTATGAAGACCTCCGGCTCCAGCGGCGTCCGCTTCTGCTCCTCCTGCGAGACCGGCTACATCTTTTCGCCGGACCTCCACCCCTGCTGCGAGACCTGCCTCAGCGCCTCTCACGCCGGCAAGGCTCTCACCTCCGATGCCTCCTGCCCGTTCTGCGCCCGGCTGCCACCTAAAGAGCTCCAACGGCGGGCGGACACTTTTCTGGCTTTTGAGGTCGACGGAGAGGGGGACGGCAGCTGGGCAGACCGACGTGACACCATCGACGCCCTGGAACCGCTGGAAGAGGGTGTCTTCGACGGGCACGAGTCCGATGACTCGTCTCCCCCAAATGACGACTCCCTCACTGGTTTTCATTCCTCCCCACTGGGAGGACTGGAACTCGAGACAGGGATCGATGCCCTCCCACTACGGCTCTCCCCGTCTCCAGAACGGCCAGGGGCACTGCCTCAGCGGTCTTCCCCTCTGCCGTCTGTGGCTCCACCCTCCACCACCAGGGCTCTTTTTCTGGACCTGCCGGACATCATTAAAAAGGCGGCGGACCAGAGAGGCATAGCGGTCCCGGAAGAGCTTCCAGCCCCCACTCGCGGCCTCCTGAGCGGTGACGTCTACTCTCAGGAACCACCGTCCAAACGGGCTCCACTCTGCCCCGCTTTACGGAGCTTCGGCCATTCGTGGAGGAGGCTCTCTCTCTGCCCGGGAAACTGAGGGCTCCAGTCTCTCGCTATGCCCCGTTCACACGGGTTCATGGCGACACAGAGGCAGGCTTCCCTTTGGTCCCCCCCCCAGAGCAGAGCCTGGCATCGATCCTGCTTCTGAAGGCTACTTTTTTCGGCCACCGGAAGCCGACCCCCCCGTCCCCCCAGGATCAGGTTTGCGCCCAGGTTACTGACCGGTCTCACCAATGTGCGGCCCAGGGCTTGGCGGCGCAAAACAACATAGCTTTGCTAGCCTCCGCTGTCTCCGCCATGGCCACCAACCCGGAGGCGCTTCCTCCGGAACTGGCCACGGAGATCGGAAAAGCCATGACCGCCATCACCCTCACCACGGCGACGACAGTGGCGTTGTTGAGGATCCAGGCGTGGCAGACTGTGGCCCAGCGAAATATCTGGCTCCACATGTCTCAGCTACCCACGGAGGTCAGACGTGAGCTTCTGTACAGCCCCATAGCTCCCGATGGACTATTTTGGCCTCGCTTACAGACAGCCACGTCCCACCTTCACCAGGCGACCGAGGAAGCGGAGCGGCTACAGCGGCTTGGCTCCTGGAAAGCGGCTCCCCAACACCAGCGCCACCGCTCCACCAACCGCCATAAGAGGAAACGCCCCACAGCCTCCACTGCAGCTGCACCCTCCCAGGCTTCAACCTCCGCTCCTCCGCCTGCCCCCCCACAGCGGCAGCCGGCCCCTGACCGGCAGGTTTCACGGACAATGAAGGTTTCAAGGACAATGAAGGCGGCTCCCACCTGGTCAAACCCGCCCCCGGAGCCACCCAGCAAGCAACGGTGACGGTGGCAATGACGGGGCGCGGGGAACATCTGTCCCTCCACGGTTGAAAACTGGAAACACAACGGCCCTTTTAAGGGCCACTTCAGTCTTTCTAAAGAGCAGTTTCCCTTCAACCGAGCAGCCCTTGTTCCCACTGAACATTACGCTGATGTCATGACAGATGTTCCTCACACAAGCACACACCAGGTCACCGCTACTCGCGGAGCTTCACCGCTCTCTCACTATGCAGACAGCAGGAGCAAACGCCCACCCGCTACAATTAGCGCTGTTCAGGTATCCTCCTAGGACGACGATGACCCACTACCCTTTTCGACAGGGGCCTACCATGGGCTGGGTGACATGATCTCACCCAGCGGCGGGACGGGCTCTGCGCTTCTTGCTAGCCATGTCTGTGAACAACACACAGACATGCGCGCCCCGCTCTCAGAGCACAGCGTAGCATGGATCAGGCTGACACACATGGACTCTTGGATGTCAAAGCTGATATCGCGGGGCTACACACTCCAGTTCGCCTCCCCCCCGCCTCGCTTTGCGGGCGTGTTGGAGACAAATGTGTCATCCCAGGCAGAATCAGACGCCATGATGTCAGAACTATGGGAACTGCTGTCAAAAGGAGCAATTTCCCGCGTTCCTCCGGGGGAGGTGAACGAGGGATTTTACTCCCGCTACTTTCTCACTCCAAGAAAGTCAGGTGGGTTACGCCCCATCCTCGACCTGTCCCAGTTCAACCTGTGCGTCATGGAGCGTCCATTCCACATGCTGACTATCAGACATGTGTTGGAATGCGTGCGCCACCAAGAATGGTTTACATCTGTGGATCTGAAAGATGCATACTTCACATCCAAATCATTCCCAGGCACAGCAAATTCCTGCGTTTCTTTTTCCAAGGGGCTCATTTCCAGTACAACCGGCTACCGTTCGGTTACTCACTGGCCCCCCGCACTTTTTCCAAGTGCATGGAGACGGCACTTCAGCCATTGCGGAAAAAAGGCATCAGAGTCCTGTTTTATCTGGACGATTTGCTCATCCTGGCTCCCTCTCGGGAAACGGCAGCGCTGCACACTGTGGCAGTTCTGCAGCACCTGCAGACACTGAGTTTCGCCATAAACTGGCAGAAAAGCTCATTGGTTCCCACACAATCGATAGTTTATCTGGGCGTATTGCTAAACTCGATTGTTATGAGGGCCAGGCTGTCAACGCCAAGGCAAGACACGCTGATCTCTCTCCTGTCGCGCACCACGCCACGCGCAAAGGTGTCAGCGCTGTCCGTCATGAGCCTTTTGGGCATGATGTCCGCGGGCTACATGGTAGTACCCCTGGGGCTTCTCCACATGAGAAAAATCCAGAGATTGTTCCTCCGTCAGCGCATCAACCCCATACGCCACACGTGGCGAATGCTGACCATCCCCCCTTCTCTGCAGTCAGACCTGTCATATTGGGGGAACCCCCGGACCTTGTCAGCTGGGGTTCCCCTGGGCAAGGTGACGTCATATGTGACAGTGTACACGGATGCGGGATGTGCGAATCACAGGTGGTGGGAGGGGAATGGCCACCTCCCCTTCTCCCACACATAAACTGCCTGGAGCTGTCCACGGTGCTGAAGGTTTTAAAGCACTTCGCCCCAGTGGTAGTGGGGAGGCATGTTGTCGTACAAACAGACAATGTTACAGCAGCAGCGTTCATAAATTGCCAAGGTGGCGTACGTTCGGCCCGGCTATTGGAAATAGCCAGGAGCCTTCTGCTGTGGGCGCACAATCATCTGCTGTCCCTCAAGGCTGTTTACATCCTCGGGATACTAAACCAGGCGGCAGACCTAATGTCGAGGGGAGGGCCCTCTCGCAAAGAATGGAAATTGAATCCCACTATCGTTCACCCCCTGGTGATAACCCAGCGACTGTGGGGCTGGCTGCTGAGCGGGAACGCTTGCAGAGGTTAGGCTGCCGTGGTGCGCACTATTCAGAGCGCGAGAGCCCCCTCTACAACAGCGTGTTACGCTGCGCGTTGGTCCGCTTTCCAGCGCTGGTGCACAGAGAGGAAAACAGACCCTATATCGTGTTCCCTGCCTCTCGTGTTGACTTATCTCCAAACATTGGTAGATAATGAATTGGATCCGTCCACAGTCAAAGCCTACGCAGCGGCCATTTCATCCTGCCACGAAGGCTATGGAGAGAGAACGGCTTTTGCGCATACCCTAGTAAAGCGTTTTTTGAAAGGGGTCAGACGACAGAAACCCGCCGTGCGCTCTCTCACACCCCAATGGGATCTTGCCCTGGTGCTTCGAGCTCTGGGGAAGCCTCCTTTCGAGCCCTTGGCACAAGCCTCTCTCAGGTTGCTGTCTCTAAAAACGGCGCTTCTCCTTGCCCTGATGTCAGCCAAGCGAGTGAGCGACTTATGCGCGCTGTCAGTTTCGGGAGCGGGAGGGGACGGGAGCGCAGCCACCCTACAGCCTAAACCTTCTTTCACACCAAAAATTTTAACAAACTCCTTTCAGTCAAGGGTTTTTTTCCCTCCAAGGTTTTTTCTCCCCACCTCATAACAACGACGCGGAGGAGGTTTCCCACCGATTGTGCCCGGTGCATGCGTTATCACAGTACGTTTTACGCACGGCTGACATAAGGCGGACACAGCAGCTGTTTGTTCACTATAGGGAACACTCCTAAGGAGCGGCCCTGTCAAAACAGCGTCTGTCTCACTGGCTGTGCGAGGCTATCACCCAGGCCTATAACACGGAGGGGGCGGCGCCCCCCCAGGGCATCCGGGAACATTCTACAAGGGCACTATCGGCATCAACAGCTCTGTTCAGAGGCATGTCAGTAGCCGACATCTGCACAGCGGCCTCTTGGGCATCCCCATGCCCTTTCATCCGTTTCTATTTGCGGGATATGTCCGAGCCCTCTCTGACTCACTTGGTCCTATCCTCACTCAACAACGAATGATGCCCCGTCGTATGTGTTCTGTCTGCTGCCGGGTGCCGGGAGGAGAGCGGCGTCCCATATATATATATATATTTTTTATGTACATATGTATATATTTTGTCACTATCATGCAGCACTACCATGCACGTCTACAATCATGATATGTGCCGCTGCATGTGTACTGCCTGGGATCCCCCCCCCCTCTGGGTGGCTGGGGGGACCTCGGGCGTCCCATAATTATCAATCATGTATTACCTCACCAATCATGCATGCCTGCACTCTCAACTTGGGCCTTACAGCCAGCTAGGCCACCACTTGTGGGCTCTGGTCGCAGGTGGCATTGACTACATCAGCTTCGCCCTAACCCATAGTGTGGCTTAGAGGGCGAAGCCTATACAAAATAGAACGATAGTTACATTACTGTAACTCCAGATTCTATGAGTATAGGCGTAGCCCTCTAAGCTCCGGGCCACCTGCTCCAGTTACATTAGCTGAAGAAAAAGCTTATGTTGGGAGCAGAGCAACAGGTCCGTTCTGTTTAGATACAGTATTTGCGGACGTAGTTGAAGCCCGAGCGGTACGCAAGGGCGGGAAATAAAAATTTTCACGACTGCGCATGCGCGAAGGGATAAACCCATAGCGTGGCTTAGAGGGCTACGCCTATACTCATAGAATCTGGAGTTACAATAACGTAACTATCGTTCTTATTCCAGTGCACTGATGCAAACCTAGGACATGGCAGTCAAAAGCTATATTTTTTTTAACAAGCTGAAGAAATCTAATTGTATTTATTTGAAGCCAGACCAGGGTCCGTTGAGAAAACATGTTTTTAATGATAATGTAACTGCTGCTGCGAAATAAATCACAACCACACTTTAACCTCAAAGTGTAACATCATCCAACCTGTCCTCTTCATTCGTGACCATGACAAACACCGGGCTGCTGCAGCAATGTCTCCTGCCTGGATATCAGCCTTTTCCATGATTCCTCATCCATTATCACTGAAGGTCAACACAGAACATCAGCCTGAGTAGATTCAGACACCTTGTTCCTGTTGGGCGACTCACATTTTCACCGGTTCACCTGACGTGTTTCTGTCAGCGTGTGTGTGTGTGTGTGTGTGTGTGTGTGTGTGTGTGTCCATGCATGGTTGTGTATAACTGTGGTTGTGGGTGTGCATACTATTGAGAAAGAGGGTGAGCTAAGGGCTTTTGCAGCAGGCATACAGTAGATAGGTTTTTTCTGCCTGGCAGGGCAGACAGACATAGAGGAGGGATGATGGGAGAGCAGCGCGTGGGTCGGCCAGGGCTGCTGATGCACATCTAAAGATGACCTTGGAGGTCTGAGTCTGAAGGCTGAGTGAAATTTTCAGAGGACATGAAGAGGAAGGAGACCAAACCTGCCTGTCATATGTCACCATGCTGATAAGTGGTGTGGGTCATGCAAAGTCTACTTTCATTTCACCACAAGCTGCAATATACAACTCTCAGAAGAAATGGCCGATTACAGTGGTAACCAATTGCAAATGCATTTTTATTTTTTTAGAACAACCATTTTCTAACTGCACTTTCAATCATAAAATGGACATCACAAATTCTTTGAGCAATGCTAACTGTGTGGCTCAATGGGTAGCAATACCAGTTGACAGGTCAGTCCACCACATTGGTTCAAACTGAAATATCTGAAATATCTATCTATAACTATTGTATGGTTATGCCATTTTGAACTGACATCCATGTTCTCCAGAGGATGAATAGTACTGATATTGGTGATCCCCTGACCTTTCCTCAATAGCACCACGTTGAGGTTGACATTTTTAGTTTTTAGTGAAATGTCTCTGCAACTACTGGCATGGGTTGCCACGTAATGTGATACACACATTCGCCCAGGGATGATTTGTAATTCTTGGTGATCCCCTGACATTTAATCTAGCGCCACCATAGGCCACCACAAACATAGCAGAGATTAAACCTGCTAAACATCAGCATGTTAGGGGCGCCCAGATAGGTCAGTTGGTAGAGTAGGCGCCCATACTGTATACAGAGGTTTACTCCTCGACGCAGCGGGCCGGGGTTCGACTCCGACCTGCGGCCCTTTGCTGCATGTCATTCCCCATTCTCTCTCCCCTTTCATGTCTTCAGCTGTCCTGTCAAAAATAAAGGCCGAAAATGCCCCAAAAAATAATCTAAAAAAAAATAAATAAATAAATAAACAAACATCAGCATGTTAGCATTAGCATTCATCTCAAAGCAACTGTGCCTAAGTACAGCATCACACATGGCTGTAGACTCTTACTAGTCTTGTAACTTACCGAGAGTGACTATAAGGTCAACTTAATGAGAAACTTAGAAGTTAAATCTAAATATGGAATGGTGCCCACTGTGTTACAAAGGCATAATTCAGTCAGCATTGGTGGAAGTAAAATGCACAACTGCAACCATCTCAACAGTAAACTAGTAAAAAATCAGAGTAAAGCTCAGAGATATGGTCTCATTAAATAAGATTGTCATTCGATTTTTTTATTAAAGTAAATCATTATAGGAAAACTTTTGTCGGGTTTCACATCTAAGCTTGCAACAGAGAAACTGTGGCCAGTAAATACAGTAGGCTTGAAAGCATCTATTTAGTAGAACAGAAAGATCAAGTAAGAGCCGGAAAGACAAGTAGACAGCAGAAGTAGTAGGCAGTAGGAAGAGGGTCAGTGTTGATTGGTTGCTGGGCCATCAGAGAATAAGTTGTCTTAATGAAACGTCCAGCATCTGTGCTTATTGATATAGCAGACTTTTGGTAGACGGGCTGTGTGTCCGACACCAAGCTGATTATTAAACAGTTCACACAACGATGTGTGCTTGCCCTTTTCATGGTTCATTAACAGGATGAAATGTCCTTTCACATGCAAGCCGCAGCTCATTAAGCCAGCCATTAAATCATGCACGGTGTGAGAAAACGATTAAAAAACAGTAATGTGTCGTTAAAGATAATGACAACTTACTGTGGTAAAAGTGTTGCATAACAATACACAAACACCTGGAAGGTAAATGATAAAGAAAATGCAAGGTTTCCTTTATCTTACAATAAAAATGTCATTATCTATATATTATTAATGTCAAATCAGAAAGCATGTGAATTTCATTTTCATCCAAGCATGGTTTGATATAGAGCAGGAAATGAGGTTCAAACCACAAACACTATGTGTGTATTTCATCTGAAATAAAATCTAATCTGAGCTGTGACCATATGTTAATACACAGCGATATTAATCTGTATGCTTCCATCTGTCCTGTTTTGCAGCTTACTTATGTGTAAGGGTACACATTTTCTTATTGGTAAACAGGCAGCGACAGAATACTGCTTTTTCTGTGTACTTGAACAAGGACATAAAACAAAGAAAAAAGTATTCGGAAAGTATAAAGTTGTCTGGTCATACAGTAGGCTATGTCTGTGATCTCCGCTATCTATTTTGCAAAGGTACTGTCCCTGCATCTGGGGCTTAGTCAATTAATCTGTGATGAACAAAGTCGCAGATGTTTTAAATGTTTAACCCTGTCAGAGTGCACAGCTTCACAGACAGTATTGCTTACATTACCTACCTAATTTTATGTTTATAAAATATACTGTTGTGATGAGTCACTCACATCTAGCATTTCCAATTGTTGAAAGCAGGCTGAGTTGGAGATAGGTGCACGATTATCCATATGAGTAAGATAAGCCCACAGCAAACGGGGGAGGCATTTATGATGAGTCACAAGAGACTGATTACATAAACTAATCCTACAGTGAAGTTAAAACCTCAAACTGTGGATGAGTGGGATGCAATGGGGTTAATATGTTGTTTAAGGTAGTATCATATCATATATGTGGCATGTCAAGGTAATTTAGATTTAACTGAGAAAGCAATATGGTGGTTGAGGTGGCTCGGGCATCTGGTAAGGATGCCCCCTGGGCGCCTCCCTAGGGAGGTGTTCCAGGCACGTCCAGCTGGGAGGAGGCCTCGGTGGAGACCCAGGACTAGGTGGAGGGATTATATCTCTAACCTGGCCTGGGAACGCCTCGGGATCCCCCAGTCGGAGCTGGTTAATGTGGCCCGGGAAAGGGAAGTTTGGGGTCCCCTGCTGGAGCTGCTACCCCCGCGACCCGACCCCGGATAAGCGGATGAAGATGGATGGATGGATGGATGGATGAGAAAGCAATATTATAGGGGCTGCTACATTTGCTTGTATGAAAAGTGCTATATAAATTAAGTCTGATTGATTGATTGATTGATTGATTGATTAAAATAGAGCACATAACGTGTAACACACAAAAAACAGGTCCAAAGTTACCACACACCAGGCTCATACTCAATCCCATGCATGGCTTTGAAGAACAGATTAAGCCTAAAATTTAATGGGAGATGCCTTTAATTTTGTAGGTAATCCTGCCAATTTAAGAGTATATTAGCTGACTTTCATTACTCTGTATCTCCATATAGTTGTTGAAGCCTTTAGGGCTTAAACCAAACTTGAAAAATGTCCTTCTGTTCTGACTGCAGGTCTTAGAGCAACCAATCTTGGATTGGTTTCCGAGCTCTCCACCACTAGTTAAGCAGAAAAAGTTACAAAGAACAGCCAGCGGTGTTTTGAGAAATAGTGTGCATGTTTGGCCAATAACTCCTGAACTGTGAGGTCTAGAATTAACTATCTTCCCTCAGGTTTTTCAGCTCAAGATAAAGCTATAAGATATAGAGGTTTTATTTCTGCTGTCAGAGCGTTTGAGAATCCAAACTGTTTGGCTGTGGTATAAAGATGAAATTGAGTTTTGAAACATAATTCCTAAACACTGAATGATACAGGACTGTCTGTCACTGTGGAGTGTGCTCATCGCTCGATGGCGTTTTAAGCCCCCAACGTCGACTTCAAGGCAGCGCTACGACCGTCGACTTTAAGACACCTAACCCTAACCTTAACCCTAACCATTGCCTAATCCTAGTGCCTTCCAGGCAGCGCTGCCTGGAAGACGACATTTGGGGCTTAAAACACCAAACACTGTGCTCATCTTCAGGCCAATGTGGACATTGCAAAGGTTTCTTCTTTTTTTCTTCCATTTTATAAATAATAGACCACTCATTAGGCCAACCATTTTGCATTGAGCATAGAATGGTGTTTCCATTGCAGAAAGATTCCCAGGTGACCATGAACCTTTAGATGGACTACTCAGTTACTAAACCTGTGTTTCAACAAGAGGAACCAGGTACTAAATTAAGTTTCTATAGGATAGAGCCCGGTGTGAAAAAACCTGCTCAGAGGTAGTACTTTCTGATGGTCCAGGACAGAGTTTGCAGGGCTGACTGTAGCTGATTGGTCAAAGACAGACACTGTGGTTGTTTGAACTTGTGTACCGCTTAATTAATAAAACAAAGAAGTACTCTAGTATTGACAGTCAGTCAGCCTCTGTTGTCTGTTTAAAAAAAAGAAGGAAAAGAACACAAAAAGTAGCCTAGTTAAGGTCACAGTGATGAGTGCCATCACTAACATGATAAATTAGCAATTTCTAAATGGAAAATGTCACCTTTTTACCTGCACAAGTAAAAATGTGATTGAAACTTTTCAAAAAGGCTGAATTAAGACTTTATTCTTGTTATCAAATAATTTGCTCCATAAGCTCTGGGAACCCCTAATGGCAGATGGTGTCTTTTTCTGGCAATCTCTGACAGCTACCTCATCCGTCTCCTGATGACAGAAGCCATTTTACTAATGTACTCACGAATGCTTCCTGTTTCATACAGTGTCCTTCACGCTCACCTCCACTGTCTCCAGCTGCAGAAGAATGGTGATGGTCTTTGGGTGGAATCCTCCGCAGAGTGTGACCATTTTTTTTTATCTTGATATCAACAGCTTGAGTTTGAGCATTTTCAGATGAATATCTGACCAACGGGGTATACTGTGTGTATTGAGGTGTTACTTATGTACCTTGGAGGTGCTGCCTTTCTTGGTTCTTGGAGCTGGCCTGTCTCCAGTCTATTATGTGGCCTTTTGATAGTTTGACCACTTCAGTTCCAATTATTCTCTCTCCATTTGCTTTCACCCAGCTACATTTTCTACTCCGAATGGCTTCCCAATGTCATTGCTATCAGCTTGATGGCTTGCATGTAGACGAGGTGACTGATGGTAGCCCTCTTCATGATCCTTTATCTGCTCTTTGTGGTGATCTGACTAAAAGGTTAAAGCCTATGCAGAACAGCAGCAGGGACGACACATTACGTCGGTATGGAGCAGCAAATGATAGGCACTTGTGTGATCGAGCAGCTTTTAGTTGTTTCTCCACAAGTCCATCAAGTTTCTGATGAAAGCTTTTAGTGTGTTGTTGACCTTGTATACTGCAAGACGCTCCAGGGATTCATGAGTGCAGCACTGAGTTTATGGCTTTATGGTTGTTCATCCAGTCTACAGCCCGAGCAGTATGGCTGAAATCAACATCATGACAATAAGAATATCTTTGGAGGGTGTAGTTTGTGCTGCTGCTGAACTGTATTGCATGATACAGAGAGGAGTTTCTGTTACTAAACCTACCCTCATTTATATCAAATCCAAATCCAAATAATAGAAACACCTGTTGACCAAAAAATTAACCTCTCTAAAACGGTTTCAACAGAAACTTTATGATGGTAGAATTTATTGCAGGGCTGTTAGATTAGACTGGGATCGTTTTAGCTAGGTGCGCCTAATAAACTGGCAACTGAGTATATTTATGCCGCAATATATCAAATGTATGTAAAATCACATAAACTTAAGGACACATAAAGGTCACATAAACTAATCAAATAAACTGAGGATTATACACAATGAACTGTGTATCACTGTCACGAAGTACATCAGAAAACTCTTCACACCAGTAAACAAAAATGATTTTGTTTTAACAATTTGCTTAAAAACATACTTTTGGCAAAAAAGTTTGGTATTAATATAAAGTAATAAATCATCCAGCTCTAATCCCAGTGAAAGCCATGCTACTTTAAGTCACTAGTTACTTTGCAGAATAAGATTTTGCATACAAAACAATGATTATCATATAAAATATGATGCATTTTTAAACTACCCTACAGTAATGTAAAGTACTTCAAAGTAGCTCCACCTCAACCAACCTTTTTTAAGTACTTTTACATATGACACTTAAATAAACGTTTACCAATACTACTTTTACATAATTCATATTTTGAATGCAGGTCTTTTACATGTTATGGTGTAATTTCACAGTGCAGTACTGCTACTTTAACTTAAGTAAAAGGATCTGAATACTGCTTCCTCCACTGTCTAATCCAGACTGTGCTTGGTTCGTCTGTTTCAATTTGCAGTCGTAGAGCGACAGCACTGCCTTCAGCAGCTGGTGCTTTGGGCCTCTGCTGTAGTTTCCAATCCCCCTCTGAGCGTTGCTTGTGTATTGACACACATGTCCTTTCAGCTTCAACACTGTGATGTCTGACAGGATTTTCCATGCCGGACAGTAGTTGGATGGTGCCATTCCCTTGTGTGTGGTATGTTTCATGATCAGTATTGTCCTGCCTTGTGCTAGCCAGTCAAAGTGGGAGTCTGCTGTTAGTAACTGGTTCATTTGTGCTGCTTGGCGGCAAATGCAGCACCAGTAGAGGTGTGAATCTTCACTGATCTCCCGATTAAGATTATCATGTCAGTGATTCGATTCGATATCTCGATGCATCACCATGCATCTTAATGCGTCAAATACATTTTTACTATTAAAGCCATATAGGATATTTAATTCTTAGCTTTTCAAGCTTCAAAAACAAAACATTCTGCAGTGCTCTAATACTAAATAAACTGGATACATAAAACTACAGCACTGAGCACATGACACTTCCTGAATGTGCAAAACATAACAGAATATGTAAACAGAAAGGTTGTTAGGCATACATTAAATTGTAAACAGAAATAATCGATTATGGCCCGATTATCGATGCAGCATCGTCCATGTCCACGATTCGATGCATCGATTATTTGATTAATTTCAACACCTCTAGCAACCAGTGGGTGTGGATCATTTCAAGACCAATTTGCTTTTTTTTTTAATGCTGACTGGTTTCTGCTCTGAAAGATTGCAATGGTCCAGTAACTGGACTCCACTGAGCATTTGTGTGACTTGAATATCCTTTCACCCAAACATGTATTTACGCAAGTCTACAGTTCCAGTCCCAAATCATAAGTCATATTTCAACATTAGCTGCTTAAGATTTCACTGCAGATAGATGGATAGATAAATAGATAGATAGATAATGAACCCTAACTACAGTGTACAATAGTAAATTGAAGAACTACTGTTCATAAAACAATGTATTTTTTAGTCATTTAGCTGTAACTTTTTACCAATTTATCAAAATGTACCTATTTAGTAATAGCTGCTTACTTTACTATTTGTACAATGTATTTCATTGTTTATACTCATAATTTACTTAGCAACTGGCATACAGCATTTGACCATGAAACTGCGCTATTTGGAAAGGTATAATGGTACAATCTTTCAGCCACATGAAAGTCTTTGACGAATCACTTAGTTATTAATTAGGTCAGTAGGTTAATTTAATCGAGTGATAATCAGACAACCTAGGTGTCCACCCAGTAAGGCACACTGGTCAAAAGCTTACGAGACACACTGCTGTAAATGATTTTGATCCCATTATTACCAGCATAGAGGAGGGCAGGAGTCACAGCAGGTGACCTAATTTGATCTCACACTGTAATGAGGATAAAGATCTATCTAACAGGCACAGCAAAGTACTACAAGGCTCCCAGTGATAGGCCTATTACTGTATATGCCCAACCAAGTGGCCTTCATGCAATTCCCTATCTCTCAGATCTCTCATTATTTAGAGCTGGAACATAAAACAACATAAATTATGACAGAAAATTTGTATATACTAAATATGTGCAGATCCCCCCCATTGGATGCTGTCATAGAAATAATCACTTGACATTAAATAGCTGAGGATTTCTATATGCAACAGCTGCATTCAGTCATTTACCACCAGCCTGAGGGGTAGAAGCTCGAATAACATAAAATACTCTCCTGCTGAGACACTATTAATTAATAAGAGTAATAGTAAAGCATCCTCTCCCCTTCCCCTCATTGTGCTTACTTGCTAGAAATCGATTGGTGTCTCCACTGCTGCCACAGTGTCTGGCAGATGTCTTTTTGCAGTGCAACGCTAACGCTGCAAGCAGTCACAGTGTCTGCAGCTGAACCATGCCAGGCCAGATAAGAGGCATGGAGCTGCCTGTTGGGGTTGGAGCATGAAAACACCTTTTAGTTGTTCTCCACTCGAGGCGTTGTTAACAGGTCACAGAAATCCAAGATTCAGTGGTGGATTAAGGGAACATAAGGAAAACCTGTATTTTTCTTCTAGTATGTAGCCAGTAACTGAAGGTGTATGTGTGTTCTTCTTTTGGCCATGCTAGCAGCACGGCTCTAAGGATGGCAATGTAAGTCGGTCGGTTCACTATTTTAATCCAGACTGAAATATCTCAATAACTGTTGGATGCATTGCCATAGAATTTTGTACAGACATTAATGATCCCCAGATGAATAATCTAATGACTCTGATGATCCCCTGACTTATAGCTGAACCAGCAGATCAAGATTTTCAATTATCCAGTGAAATATCTCAACATCTATTGGATGGATCGGTACAAAATTCGGTACAAATGTTTGTGGTTCCCAGGCGACGAACCTGGACATCTTTCGTGAATACTCTGACTTCTCTCCTGCCACTAACAGGTTTATAATTGTGGCTTTGAGAGAATGTCTCAACAACTATTCGATATATTGACATTCATGTTCCCTTCGGGATGAAGTGTAATAACTTTGGTGATCCTCTGACTTTTCCTCTAGCTCCATCATCAGGTCAAAATTCCAGTCCGATACTTTTGTTTTAGACCAAATACTTGCAAAAACTAATGATATTCCCATCAGCCTCAGCTGTACTTAGCATTTAGTGATGAACAGCAAGTGTTAGCATGCTAACACATAACGGTGAACATTGCAAACAGTATACCCGCTTAACATCTACATGGTAGCATTGTCTTTGTGAGCATATTAGCATGCTGAAATTAGCATTTAGCGCAAAGCATCACTGTGCTCAAGTACAGCATCACAGAGCTGCTAGCAGGGCTAAGAGTTTGTTATTGTCTTAAAACTGTGTAGTAATTAATAAGGCACCATGGCTAAAATGGCAAAATTTGATTTATTATATTCATATCTGAGCAGTGAGCTTTTTATGTGATTAAACCAAGTGTATAATTATCTCATCAGGCTCAATCATAAAGTAGGGCTGCAGCAGAAAATTGTCTCATCCCAAATACTTGAGACCCTTCGGCTTCACCTTATTTACCAAAATGAAAATCTCAACATCAAAGCAAAAATGTATCTTCTGTTATTTGGGAGTGTAAAGGTGTCTAATTACACCAAGATCTGAATTTGTGCAATAAGTAGATAAAAGGAGTTTAACCCTTTTACACAATGCACACAACCACAGTCTGGGCCAATACAGCTCCACAGACATCAGATACATTATAGCTTTTCTTAATGAGTATTCCAATTATGTCTATTATAATTGGTAATTATGATCCTGGTTATGATGCTTTACATGCATTGTAATATGCTGCAATACACAACACTGTCATATTACAATAGTTCTGACATTAAGGTGCTAGTTCTCATTAGTGTTAAATGTGTATTTCATTTTATTAAAGAGGAATGTGTGTGTTTGCTGAAGTAATTGGCAGGTCTGTAATAACTGCAAAAACAGGGCTTGATGTGGAAGGAAATTGCATGAAAGACTCTGGATAGATACTCTCTCTCTGGTTTGTCTTGGATCCCTGAGTTTTCTGCTTTCACCATGTGCTTTTAAAAATTCTCTAGTGATGAGCCTAATTGTATTTTTAGCTCAGCGATCTGGAGTACAATGCAGTAAATAGTGGCCTGCTGCAATCGCTAAACATTCTAAACATGCATTCATTCTAAAGGGTGAACTGCTCACATTGTTGCCTCTTGTCACATACATCGCATTCTCATAAATCAGTAATTCTACTTAATTAGGATAATCCCTTAAATCAGGCCTGTATTGTCAGTATTGAGCTTATCCCATTTTATTTCCTTATCTTTCTGATCTATCGTCAGCATGTTCTGCTGATAAACGTCAAAGATACAAAGGAGAGGGATTATGCATAATTGCCAAGAAAGAAATCCAATTATATTATACATGGTGTTTAACTTTCTGGAACAAGATGGCAATATCACTGTACTCAATTTACGTAGCTAGACTGACACGCTCGTCATAAAATGGCAGCTGAAAATATATCACGCAATCTTATAACTGCTATATAGTCTAAGATTTGAAACTCAGAATTGTTGACTCTTAAAACTGTAAAAAAAGATCAGAACACAAACCGCCACATTACATATTATTACTCTCACTGTGATTCCACTCACTTGTGTCTTGTGAATAACAGTTATGCTACTTAAAGTTCTGTAAATTGGTTTTTATCTCAAATTCATGGATTGTTTTTCCTGTTTCTATGGTTGCAGGTTTCTGGTTTTGTAGTTGTATTTGATAATGTATTTCTGTCTCTACAACTTTCCATTTTGAACACAGACTGAAATAAAAACTAACTACGTTTATTAATTGTGTATCATCACCACTGTGATTTAGCCTCATGGTAGCCATCAACTCTGGTGCTGCAGTAAGATGTAGCAGCTATTCAGAACTGGGTTTCTCCCAACATGTAAAACTAAATGAATTACATTTTCCATCCATGGAGAACAATGTGTTTGATGACAACTCTGCACAGCTGATTCAGATTTGCACTACTTGCTTGTCTGATCTGAGACAGAGTGTGATGATAACAGAGCATCCCAGACAGAGTAGCCAGCCAGTCTCCATGCACTAGGAGCTCTGAAAATCAATGTATGTGCTATTTAGCATACGATGTAATCGGGCAACTTTTACTGACTTAAATTTTCAATTTCAATTACAATTTTGCAAAATGACTGCCAAGTTAACGGAGCACTTATGATGTTGATTATTGTACTTTCCTGTATGAAGTGACCGAAATATAAAACAGTTTCTATTTCTTACCAGAAGTTTGCCATCAGTGTTATGCTCACAGGTTATCATTTGTCATTCTTGACTGGTTACCATTCTAAAGAGGGCAGGTGTACCTAGTATGAGCTTGTCAGAGGGCAGAGTAGAGAGACAGTGACATATCCAACAAGTCCTCCAAATTCCGACAACATACGTTGTTTGCATGACCTCTAGAATGACACACAGAAGCTTAGTCAGATCTGACGCTCCTATCGACAGGACTACATGGTTTGTCTGTGCCTTCCAAAACTGTTATAAATCACTAAAAATAAATGCGTAATGTGATAATGTTATGGTTAAGGTTTGGTTTGGCCACAAAAACAACTTAGGTTTAGGGAAACGGGTTAAAATGGCTACTTGGTTAAAGCAGTTGTTAACTTTTATAAAAAATACGTTTTGTCATTTGCAGAAATATTCAATATATCCTGATAGTCCCAGAGACAGCTGCTCTTATGCTTTGTCACCTCACTTCCTTGTTTACTTCCGCGATAATTACTACAGCCCCTAGAGGTCACCGCCTAACAACTAATGTAAATATGGGTCGTTATAAGCTGCTTGCACAATCGACCTATACAGTCGTTTTATGGGTGAGGACAGTAAAACATGTTTTAGTGTACTGTTCAGCTGTAAAAAGAGAACATTTGCTCCGGCCAGTGGGCGGTACTTTTTTTGGCTGGACTGTTTACAGCTAAACAGTACACTAATATGTGTTACTGAAAACATTTGAGATGAAAAATGAGAATGTTGTTGCTCGGTTGTTCACACGAAAAGTGCCGCAAACAGTTGTGTGGCAAATTAAAAAAAAGAGAACTAGAGGGAAAAGTTCAAACCCAGCTTGAATGTTTGATTGTTCTTTTAGGGAATTGATCAAACACAGCCCCCAACAATCCGACGTCAACAAGCATGAAGCATACTGGCAGCTCATGTTCCCCATATGAGGACGTTATCATTACTCCTTACTTCAGCTGTGCTGAGCTTAGTGCTTCCTTGTGGGGCATGACGAGGTCAGAAGCCAAATATCAATACTGTATATCTCTAACATTCACATAATAATCCATTCCACACCATGTTGGCTGACTGAACAAGTGGACTGCTATTCGGCTATTATACCTCCGTAACAGATATTTGTGCTAACTTCCACTCCTCTTAGCCACAGATGACTCATACAATTCTGTCTGCTACCTACATTAGCAGACCAGGTATTGTGTGAATGCAAGTGTTTATTTGTGACTAACAGTATCACAGGATTTGTTAAAAATGAGGGTTTAACACGTGACTATTAACCTGTGTCATACACCAGTTGGTGCCTGAAAGTGTTATATGTCTATGTTGGTTTAACTTGGCTACAAACAATGATGATGGAGAATGATTCAGTGGACAGTGGGTGCTTGTTTATCTGTGACCTTCATTCACTCCTACAGGTTGAAGAGGTGTTTTTGATTAAACCACCTGTAATATATTTTCTATTTGAATTGTGCTTGCATATAAACACAAAAAACACAGTTGGACTGATTTTATTTGTTTTCTAAAGGGAAGACCCAATTAAGACTGGAGTCCAAAAACCGAATATTTTTATTCCTGTTCATAAAATATAATGGATAGTACTTACATTAAGTATTTGCCGTGCTTTCAAGCTGCTTTATATTGTGTAAGACTATTTTTCAGTAAGCGAGAGCAATAATACATCATGTTTTAATGTTGCCGTATCCTTGGCTTGCATATTTTACGAATTCATTTAATTGTACTACAACAATAAAACCCAAAGAAAAATACCTACACCAAACAGCAACTAAAAAGAAATAAATCCATTTTGTAGCAATAAACGCAAAGAACTGTAGAAACCTGCAGAGACTGACCAGAGGTCTGGTTCAGGTTGGGAATCCTCTGTATTTGTGTGAGGGTCAGGCAGCAGGGGACAGATGCTCGACAGAGGTCACGACAGACAGTGGGTCATAAATATGGGAGACAGGCTGATCTGGCCCATGACAAGGAAAGGGCGGCTCTACTGTAATGGGTGATAAATGTCAAAGCCTCCCCACAGCCTTAGATGAGCGATTGTTAAGCAGCTTCCCTGAGCCTGAACTACTAAAGCCTCGAGACAGACTGACAAGCAGTAAAGGAAACATTTACACAGATAGAACGGCTTGTTTGGATGACCCCCCACTTCCTCGCTGTCGCCATAGGCAAAATGAGAAAGGTGATTAATCAGGTTGTTAGCATGTTTGATGGAGAGTAGAGGAGAGAGGAGACAGGTAACAAAATGAAGAGGAGAGCTCCGCTGCTGTGATTCATCAGGGGTTACTGATCCTCTGAGGAGCAATAATTTTTAAAGTAATGGGCCTTGATTGCAATAATGTCCCCCATAGCAACTATTATCTTTAATGACTATTATTATAGCTGTCATAAAATGGAGAGTGAAGCAAGTCTTTCCTTTCCTTCGAATGTCTAGTTTTATTTTTTTTATTCTGCAACTTTAAAAAGTAGATCTCCCCTATTAGCATTAGCAGTAAAAGGCATTTGAATGCATGCATGGAAAATTAAGAAGCATAAGAACATACATATGTATTCCTTGTTATATTTATTTGTGCTTTGTGAAACTTGATTTTTCTCCTCATATTTTATCTAATTCATTGTGAGTCTGTGTTATATGTTTTGATTATATGTTTTATGTTTAGTAATGTTTATTTGTCAGGGACCATGTACAAAAACTCTTGACCTCATACAAAGAGAAGAGATATACAATGAACACAAAATGCAATCGTAGATCTAAACATACATATTATAATTTAAATCATTACACCCAATCCTACAAGTACAAATTAGAATAAATTACCACTCAAATGTTATATTCTTGATATATAACTCTACCTCCTTAGGGCAAAATATAACAACTGGGTAATAATGTCTTCACATGGTTAACAGGTTAATTGTTCAATAAAATTAAGAAAAGATGAGACTTACATTTGGAGACTCTGGAGACTTTCCTCTTCACCTCTCCACCACCTGAACCACCACAGCCATCTTCATCATCACAGTCGCCGCTGTAACGTCCCTCTGCGTCTCCACTTCCTGTTTCAATCTGGTCCAGTGACCCCAGTTTAGGAATAGACTTTCCCTGCAACAGCTAGTTGTAAAAGAGACAGAAAAAGACACTTGTTTAGTTAATATGTCGACATTTCTTAATAAAATGAATTCAGTTTAAAAGTATTAACTGAGTTTATGTGCCCACACTTTAGAAGTTGCTGTGTTTCCTGCTGCAAGACGCATTATATCTACATTTTATGTATATCATATTCACTATCAAAATTCACAGCAGAAAAAGTGAAAAAGGTCCTCTCATGGCAAGGACAGTACAGAATATGCATTCAGAAAATTAAGAGAAAAACGGGGAGAAAATGCTAAATACCTGCTGATTATGCTGCTAATCACCCACAGTCCTCTAAGTAATACAAAACTATGCATCTACTGAATGACTGCAAATGGCATATTTGTAAAAATAATTCTGCCCATTTTTTTCTGTAGCCCATGCTTTTAATATAAAAAATACATATTTAAATTCCATTTTTGTCTTTTCGTTTTTGTTTTTTTGTTTTTTTAAACGCCAACAGTTTACTGATCAGCAGCACCTACAAACTACAATGAAACCATAGTATGTGTTACATGACGCTCACCCTTCCGGTCGCAGTGGCCTGCAGAGCAGCTAAACTTTCTGCTGTATTGCTGTGCAGCAGAATCTCAATCAAAGACTTTGTGAACGTGATACGAGGGGAAATGCATACGTTAATTGGCTCATTTAAATTCATGGTGCGTCATTGGAAACAAGACAAAGCACTTTATGTTGATCAAAAAGGTATTGTCTATGCTAATTAGTCACTGTTGTGGTTCAGTGCAGGGGAGCAAAAGTGTTGGGGTTGCTGCTATGGCTGAGCTGAACGGGACATATCTGTGCTGGTAATTAGCCTGTCTGGAGTCTCAGGTCCGTAATGGTGACAGGTTAGACGATGGAGAATATTGAGAGTTTGGGCAATCAAAGCATTCCTTCGACCGTCTTTCCATTTATGTCTGACTAAACTTTTATTACATGATGCGGAATAATGAGTTTCTGTGGTGACTAAGATTAACTTGATGTGGTCACAGTCCAGGAGGTAGAGCATTGCTCGAGGGCTCAATATGTGGAGTTCAAAGTCTGTCGACTCTGAGACCCGTTAGCTAAGGAAACGGCATATTGCAATAATTAGTCTGCACATGTGAGACAATATGCTACCTGAGCTTTAAAATTCACTTATTTATAGTTTACAAGAAGGTGAATGCTTCAGATGTATAAATTAACCTTTGTATACACGTATGTGTGTGAGTAAGAGCAAAACATGTTATTTTCTTTCACACATATGAACTCAATCAAGATCTTAGGTCAAGTCTCAAGTCACAACTTATTCTCTAGAAACTTTAATATATGAGGAGAATTTTTCTTATCGTCAAAAAAAACAGAAAGATCAACAATAAATAGATGCCATTAACAACCATTGCCTATGTGGCCAAAACATTATTAATCTAGATACACAACATATAAACACATCATTGACTGGTGTTCTACTGAGTGACATGTTCCTTCATTACAATAAACGTGGACACTGTATTTTATTTTGAGTTGAACCCACACACCGTCATGCTGCCGTAAATACTCACTAGCACAACCAATCTGCAACTGAAAATAGTGCCCAACACAATGCACTTATTTACTCTATTTTGAGTATTCTGTTAAAAACTACATTGCTATTTATCCATTTTTAAAGAAAGTATATATTCATGACCTGTTTTTAAAAGACTTACATCTTCAATAAGAACCATTGGACTTATGGCTGATAGCCACATACAGGGTAGGACAGTAGGAAAGTATTGAGAAACGGATTGTTGGTTTTGGTCTTTTCATTGGATTTGTCGTCATCCTTAACCATTAACATTGTTAGATAAATACTATTAATTAGACAAGTGACTTAAATAAAAGCAGGGTAAAAAAACATAAGTTAACACAAAAAAGGAGACAAGAGAGCGATCATTTAATGTAATCTCTATGAATAAGTAGAATTTGCTTTCACATTCATAACACACGTTTTAAAAGAAAACATAAGCATGTGCTTTTGGTTTGGTTAGCATCAAACAGTAGTAATTCATTAATAAAGCTTTGTTAGCTGATGATATTTCACAGCAAAATCGTTAGTTCCGAAGTCGTGGAAACATTGTGGAAAGTCTGTCAATCAGCAGGCCACTCGATTCTTTTACTCTTCAGGGCCAGGGGAGTTACAGCTCTGTGTTTGATTATATCGAACAGCTGCACTGCTCTTTCTGACACACAATGAAGCGAGCCTGAATGACCTAACGTTGTTATTAGCCTCACTTCTGTGAATGACATGGGGCTTTGTCTAACACTGGCAGGTGCTCTGATTTCGTTCAATGCATCTCCAGATGAGAAACTGCTCTGAGTAGGCACCCTTGGGCAGGCTTCTGGCTGTTATTGTAGTGTGTGGCAAGTTAATGATCACCATATTCCAATTGTTCTTTTCAACAAAACCGCCCACACACTTAAAATTGCTGCGCCAATTATGAGCTAACACTACATGAGCTAATGATGAACAACACCTTTTCTGCAGTAAACAAGATAATGGTCAACTAGATGTTAACATTGAATGGAAATTTGTTCCGTTCAGGCGTTTTATAAACATTTTGAGATTATTTTATGATCTGATTTACCCTGTTTTATTAGTAGATATTTTTTTAGTTCCTATTTGCTGTAGCTGCTCTTTAGCGTTGATGTAATCTCGCATTGCCAGACCTTCCTCCACAGTGTTGCAGAGGAGGGTCTGGCTAGTCCACACAGCAGTCCAGGATGGAAGAGAAATGTGCTCTGGTTTATTGGCATGTCTATTAACCAATCACAATCGTCATGGGTGCTATACGCCGCACAGAGCCACAGTGCCGCTGCTAATAGCCTCGGGAAGGGACTTGTTTTGGTGGAACATGTGTACGTTCAAAAGTTTTAGTCGTGCAACAGAAAACTCAGATTGGACAGATAGTCTAGCTAGCTGTCTGGATTTACCATGCAGGGATCTGAGGAGCAGTTAACCATAGTCCTCATAAATCGACCAGAGTTTAAAATTCCAACACAAAGAAAGCAGAATGTAACGGACATCCGGCTGAAAAGGAGGACATATGGCGTAATTTCCAGCGGCCACGGCGCAATCCTGGAAGTGGAAGGTTGTGGATATAGACTAGTGTTGATGCAAATTTAAGTTACTATGGTTTAAGCATTAGAAAGACTGAAATAGGTACTTAATGGAGCAATCAATATACAGCAACAACAACCAGGATGGCCACATGATAAATCATATTATACAGTTCCCACAAATTTAAAAAAAATAGAACATATCAAAACATTCAATTTCCATGAAAGACATACCCTGTCATGATGGATATAGTGTTCTCTGTCTTAGCTGCCATGCATTTTATATAAATATTGCCAAGACAATAATCTCCTCATTAGAGAGCTAACTCAACATATTACCTTCAGACAACAAAAAAACAAACCAGGGTTCTTCAACTATTTTTTACCAAACAGATGCTTGCTCAAAGTCACTGCACTGGGCGCTTAGATAGCTCACCTGGTTGAGTGTGCATCCCATGTACTAGGCTAAGTCCTTGACACAGCGGCTGCAGGTTTGATTCCGACCTGCGGCCCTTTGCTGCATGTCATTCCCCTTCTCCCTCTCTCTCTTTTCACAAATCTTCAGCCGTCCTAATAAAGGCCTAAAATTCCCCCAAAAAAATCTTACTCACTGCACATGGGGCAATGGAACACAAAATGAAAGAAATCCTCAACAACACAGAGATCACAAACCACATATAAACACTGCTCTTCAGAAATACCTTTGTATCTGACTACCTCAATTTCCAGCAGAAAGGTAGAAGTAGTTCTTAACTGAGCACATAGGGACCTCTGCCCTTACTTCATGGTACTGTAATCTTCTTTTATTTGAACATAGTTTCTGAGCTTTAGCTTTGTCATCTTTGTTTGACTGTATTTATATTACACTGCAACTTAGTCCTGAAAATAAAATGTAAGTCAGAAAGGGACAAAAGCTCATCAGAATTATCCTGGTCGTGATCCACCTCTCCATTTTGTAAAATTGTTAAAAAATGGACAGTGCCTGTGCTTGTTTATGCTCATGCTGTCACACAACAAATCCATTCAGATATTGCACATACTGTTGGTAACTGTGTTACCAACAACTGTGTCAATCATTCTGAAGTGTGCAGTCTTTACTCTGTTAGTGGAAAATAAAGTGATGTGGAAAGCTTTTGTGACACATACTCTGCGTCAATCAACAGGTATTGTGAACTAACGTGCTGGGTGCTCTGTAATTAGTTCAGGACTTCATACAGTTTGAAAAATGGGCCATATAGTGTCCATATAGACACTGGCTTCATATAATTAAAAACCAATATGTACATCAATACATATTTGTGAAAACTGACTTGTTAAGAGGTGCTGCTTATATATACCTATTCAGCTAGTTTTCTGTGACATTAAATGGTTCATTTATGCCATGGAAGCTTTGAATGCACCAGCAAGCATTAGGAAAGTGGTCGAAAAGCATTACCATGCAGAGCAGGCTCCAGGCCCAAACTGTAGGAGGCAAGGTAAAAAATAAATGCAAGTGGAGTTTTTTATTGTGGAAAGTCTGTCTGTCTCTATCTTCCTTATGAAAATGGCTCTTTTGGTTGATACCAGTTTCGGTAATTTCACCAATAAGATTTGGTACAAATATCCATCGTGCCCTGAGGATGAATCCTAATGATTAATTCAAATGGCTGTGGTGATCCCAGGACCTCTCCTACTGCCACCATCAGGTCAAAATGTTACTTTGTTCAATACTTTAGTTTATGACCAAATACCTGAAAAACATTGCCATCAGCCTCAGCTGTACTTTGGGTTCAGTGCTAATTTACTAATGCTATCAAGCTATCACGCTAAACTAAAATAATGAACATGGTTAACACTGTACCTGCTTTTAGTTGCAAAGCATACTCCAGTAAAGAAGTTTACTGTCAGAAGCGTCAGTACACCATGGTTAGATCAGGAATTAAAGGAATATATGGTGGAATGCAATTTAGCAAAATCAACAGCAATAAGTTCTGGTTATGAATCCGACTGGCAAATGTATTACAACTTAAGGAACTTTGTAACTACTTTAAATAGAAAGAAAAAGAATGTGTACTATAAAGCCAGGATTAATGATATTAAAAACGATAGTAAAAGAATTATTGAATATGTTAGCTTAATGGGAAAGAGCACCGAACAGACTCCATCTTTTTTGGAGACTGGTGGAAATTTCCTTACCAAACCAGTGGAGACCACCTCAATAATTATTTCATAAATAAAAGTATTTAAGAAATAATATGAAATAAATAGATAACGACATATCTTATTTATCAATAAAAGATCATGAGAGGCAAGTACTGTAATTATAAATTTGCTAGAGTAAATATTAGTAAAGCAGGGTTCGAATTACGTGGGAGCCAGTGGGAGCTGAGCTCCCATAGAGAGAGGATGAACTCCCATGAAAGCAGTAAAATCATACACCTGTGGGGGTCTCTAAAAATCATCAGCACCATTATTTAAATCACAAATAAACCACTTTTCCCAAACACACGGAGCTCTGAAGCAGACCTGTGCGTCGCTTAGTGTCCACTCTCGCTGTAAAAATAGAGATGAGCAGCGCGCCTTCAGCTTCAGGTTTATAATGGACGCGCTCTACTGTCGACAGTTTCGGTTTCCCACCTCCGATGTAGAGCAGCGTACAGCCACTTCCCTAAACTTTTGCTCATTCAGAGACCAGAGTCTCAAACGGGGCTCTGAGTCTGTCAGGAGGTCTGAGATCTACCGTATCAGCAGAGCAATCACGTAATGCACAGCAGACTATGGTGCAGGTAGATTATTTTATGAAATATAGTATAATAATAATATTAATAATATAGTGACTTTATTCTTGTAATAGCCTATTATCACTTATTATATTTTTCTCAAAATATCACGACTCCTCCAAATCACAGAGAGCACAGATGGGATACATTTTGAATGTGGGCTTTATTAATCCATTAAAATTAATTAATGTATCACTGAGGTGAATAATTGTCATATGCACATTTAAGGAGGTTACTTCCTCAACAAAAGACGCAAAAGAGGAGGGAGGAGTAAATGATGCCTCTAGGCTACATGTGTGCTGACTCAGATATAATTAGAAAAGTCGATCTACAGGAGAATAAATAGCAATACATTCTGTATTGCCGGAGAGCCTTATTGTAATATATTCCATTATGTTTTTATATTTGGATTGTAATCTATGTTTCCCTTTACATAAAGATATTTGCAGCATACATTGATTCAGAAAAAGGTAAATAGGTGCATAAAAATTCACCAGAATGCAGGAAATGAAATGTTTAATCAGTCCTTCCAGAAAACTTTTGTTGCGGGCAAAAATCCTTGATTATGCGGCACGTTTTCTTAAAAAATGCGATGGAATATATGGGATATTTATGCAATTTTATGCGATAAAATTGCGGGAACTTGTAAAAACTGCGGTTTCGTCATGGCTTCATCGCGGGGTTTGCAGCTTTTCGATGATGTTCACGTTGCGTAATTATGTCACTTCATAACGTTCCCATGGCAACAGAGGAAAATGGCTGCTCTTGTGTGAAGTAAACGCAACATTTTTATATTTTAACAGATATATGTGACTTTTTTGCAACGAAAATGCGGGGATTATGAAATCATGCACGCACTGCATATTTTGCGCGGAAATCAGCAATTTATGCACACAACTTTTGTATTCATGAAACAGCAACATTTCAAAGTGGCTTATTTGGTGCATATTTTTCCATGTAGCTCTCAGTCTCGGCCCTCACTACCAGATGGGTCTGACCCATGAGTTTGCTGGGGGTCAGAGGGAGCACTGCTCCCCTGATAAATATTTTAAATAACACAAAACAACTAAATGGTGGTAGGTAATACATGTGATTTCATATACTGCTTTAGTAAAAAATAAAATATTACCTGGCTGACGATGGGAGCAGCAGGACGCAAAAAACGAAAATTACTGTTGCACTATGTCTGGACATCTTGCCGTGCCAACGTTGCAATAAATGTTTCCTAAATGCCATGTATGATGTCAGCTTACTAATTGATTGCGGGTTTTGTGTAGATTTGGACTTTTATACATTTATTCCACTTTGTTTAAACGGCGAATTTCACCTCGTTCACCTGTTGCTGGCTGGTGAATGTGACGCGCGTAGGCCTTGCTGGATACACCGTATCATTTACCTTTTTGTGGATTACTTTTTTTTCGTGTCATTGGATTACAGCAAAATACAGATATTTTTTCTCAACATGTCTTAACGTTTTATGGTGTGACTGCGCTTCGTTTCTGCGTTTGGAGAGGCATCTCAACAGAATGTAGGTCGAACACTGAGTGTTCACTGTTACATTTTAGTTGAATTTAAGTGCCAGGGCATTCCCGCCACCGTCTGTCTATTGCGTTCCAAGACAGCCGTGCCGCGATTGGATTTCATAAGGGCGAATTGTTAAATTGTTACAATGTAATTTAAAATCTGCTTTAAAAATAAACATATATGTTTTGGATAACGTTTTGGATAATGTTCAGCTTTGGCACTTTTACCTATATAGCTAAAATATACAATGACTGAGAAAGCCTACTGACGAGTCCATAGCAACCAGTTTGTGTGTTGAATTAATTACCCAGTGTGCTTTGCTGAATGGTTTCAATATTTTATTGTTTTATTTCAGGTGAATACTAGTTTACTTGAGGAGTAACTTAGTATTTGAAGTAATGCAGTAATGCAAGAAGTGTGCATTTACTTCCCATGCTTATTGTGTTTCCACAACAATGTTAGTGAGTAAATCTACTGAAATGGCCACCACACCATAACAGAGGAGTGTGATGCGTAAAATGAGAATGCAGAGGTTAAATCATATAAGTCACGGCTGTAAAAAATAAAGGGCATCTGCACATCTTTGCCAAGTGCTAACCAGTACAGAAGGCATCTATAAATTGATGGGGAGGGTCATGCCTCTTTTCATAATCATTTTGGAGGGTCATAGCAAAAATGTTACTGACAAAGGGAGGGTCAAGTCTAATTTTACTAAAGATCCCAAAACTTTTTTTTTCTTTAAAGAGACCCCCACAAAGATGAAATCATAATTCGAACCCTGTAGTAAAGTATAAAATATGTTGAAAACTTGTAACGATAAACCACCAGGTGTGGACGGCCTTGACAGTAAACTTCTTAAATTAGTTGCAGACCAACAGTAATTGCCCCTGTAATCTGTCATATTATCAACCAGAGTTAAGATGAATGTCTATGTCCTCAAGAATGGAAAATTGCTAAAATAACTCCATTGCCTAAAAATGCAAGATTACCATTCTCTGGGTCAAATAGTCATCCTATAAGTTTGTTGCCTGTGTTGAGTAAAATTATGGACAGTATAGTATGTGAGCAGATTACAGAATATTTTTCTTTAAATGATTTAACCACTGATTTTTAACATGCATAAAGAAAGAGACACTCAACAGCTACTGCCCTAATTCTATGACTCAGAGGACTGGCTGAGGGACATTGAGCAAAATAAACTCGTGGGTGCTCTTATGCTTGATTTTACAGAAGTGTTTGATATTATTGAAGATAATTTATTTGTGAAAAAACTTGAATGTTATCATTTCTCTCAGTCTACAATATTATGGATGAAGAGCTATTTAACAAACAGGCAGCAACTAGTTTTTTCTTTTCTTTTTTTAAATAGTAGCTATTCAGATGTTGGAGGGGTAAGCTGTGGAGTGCCCCAGGGAAGTTGTCTTGGGGCATTGTTATACACAATTTTTTACAAATGATTTACCACTTGTTTTAAATTAAGTCAGTATATCGATGTATGCAGATGATTCAACTATCTATATGTCGTCACCTACATCTTATGAGTTAAACATAACCCTATCACAGAAGCTGAAATTGGTGGTTGAATGGACAAAGAAAAATAAGCTACGTTTGTAGTTCTTAATGTTTCAATAGTAATTCAAGCTTTAATATTGTCTAATATTGACTATTGCTCAGCAGTATGGTCTAATGTAACTCAAGAAAATATAACAAAATTGCAAATGGTACAAAATAGAGCAGCGCATATAGCGCTTAGGTGTGTATATAGAACAAATGTTGCAATGCACAAATGTTTAGGTTATCTGTAGAATTTTTTTTTATTCATAACGTGTATTTTTTAGGAATATTCTTGTAACAAAGAAACCATCTATTTTGTATAATAATTTATCTTTTGCCACAAGAGGTAACTTTATTTTACCAAAAGCAAAGACCAATACTATTAAATGGTCATGTATAGAGCAATGCAAGAATGCAATGTGCTACCTGAACAAATTACACAAGAAAGCAGTAAACATTTGATGAAACTAAAAGTTTAGTTAAGAAATATCTATTGATCAGAAATGTTAAGTAGACACAGAAACTACATTGGTTGACGTTCAACAAAATATGAATGTGTGTTCAATTGTGAGAAGTGTCCTGAGAGGGTGAAACAGATGCTATGTGATGATAGCATGTTGGTGTAACTGTCTTAAAAAAATGTTAAACATGAATGTATACAATGCCCTATGACTGCACTGGTTTTGTGTCTGCCTTTGTCTTATCTGTGTATTTTGTCATTATCATATGAGTTGTGTTATGAAATGATATTGTGTGTGTTTAGTTTTTGTCTTATAATTTCCTATTCTGTATTGTTTACGATGTATTGTAATGTGCGCATTAGGGATGTCACGAGAACCGATACTGTGCCGGTACTCATTTTTCCAGGTACCGGGGGATGCAATCCTTCTGGACCTGACGGGGGCAGTATATACGCCTAACGTTAAAAATATTCTAGACTGCCGCTAAATGCTGAAGAAGAACACCGACCAGCACGGAAAAACAGCAAATAGCCCTTTCATATATGTATATGGAGCTAATGAGGATCCTAAACAAACAAACAAACAAACTACTTACTGTGCCCAGGTACAGCCTCACAGAGATGCTAGTGTGGCTGCAGACTTGAAATCCCCCATTTGCTACTTTTGAGTGATATATCTTGTTATATTTACATGCATTCTTGTCTTCCCTGTCTTTGGTAACCTCCGATCTCCAACTCGAAAACAAGCCCTGGCCTCCTGAGATATTTTATAAATTTCTAATTCACTACTGTACACATCAAAATCTTCCTCCTCAAGAAATCACAACAAAGACTGTAAGGTGTCTGAAAAGATTCTGCATGGTAACCAAGGCTTGGCTTAACTTTCATCGCTGCACTATAGAGACAATATTTTGACAGGTTGCATCACAGTATCTGCTTTGGCAGTTTTGACTGCACAGGACTGGAAACTGAAGCAAAACACTAAAAAAGCCAGCATAAAGAATTTCCTAGCACAGACCTACTACAGCTCTATGATATCTTCATTAGCCACTGCATAAGGTAAGCCCAAAATCATCATCAAAGACACCAGTCATCCAGCCCACACACTATTTTCACTCCTGTCTTCTAAAAAACGCTGCCGGAGCATTAAATCATGCACCACCCATTTCAGAGACAGTTTCTTCTCACAGGTAGTCAGAATAAAGAATAGTACCTCCCCCCCAGCCCTTTTTTATTTGGTATTTTCTTAGCTATCACTTGCGTATACTATCCATTGTTTTTCTTTTCTTCCAAGGTTGAGAACGCCACAGTGCAACAATTGACTTCATTTATTAACACAGATGAACTTAATATTGGCATCTGCCTCTGCAATAAACAAACTGAAGCAGGTAAAAGTAAAATATAAGTGTAATTCAACTCTATATCATGTATTGTGGCGGCAAATGTATTTGTTTGACCTCTATATATCAGCATTAAAAAATAATGAACCACACAATTGTTTCAGCATTTCTATCACACATAGAAAATCGCATCGTACTCTTTTGTAAAATCTCATTTAATGCTTAAAATTTTCACTCAGCTGTCAACTCCAATTTGTGACCTTAAGCCATTAAGGTATGTAGCTGCATTTACAGTAATGGAACAAGCTGATCTTGTATGCTGTGTCTTGTAAATGCAAGTGCATCATCACCATATGTATCCTGCCTACACAAGTATTTCCCACCACAGACGAAGGTTAGTCTAGTCGAAAATAGCCAAGAATATAAAATGTCTCCGTTACTAGTAATGGCATACATATCTAGTCAATTAAAATGTATGGAGCAGATAATGTCTTGGGTACATTTCCTAAAGAGGTGCAGGGTGTCATGTGGCAAAATGAATCACACCTTCAGAGATCCAAGAGATGAATAAAGCCGTGTGTGAATTTTTAAGCTCATCAATATTCTCTTTGAACACACTACACTATGTGTAAATAGAGGGTGGAGGAGAGATATTACAATGATCATATTTGCCAGTCAGAGGAGAAAGGTGTCAGGATGTGAGTCAGCTCCCAGGACACACACTGTCATTTTACATCTCCCTCACTGCAGTAGCAGCCCTGACAGGGTGTTGATCCAGACCAAGTACAGCGGCAGTAAAGCAGGCCAGTGAGTGAGAGTAATATTATAATTTAAGAAATTATCAAATGAACCTACTACGACTCAACATTTGTAAAAAAACGTAACCAACTATGAAGTGACCCTACTACCACATAAAGCCTGATGTAGCTTATTCCTCTATGTAACAGTAGTTTATAGTTTATTTTGAGACAATCCCACATACACCGTCCTGCTGCCTTTAATATTTGCTCAAGCACCAGATGTGTATTATTCCATGGTTAAAAATAGTCCCCAACAAATACATGATTTACTCCTGTTTTAAACACTACAGTGCCCAGCTGTTAAAGGATATCACGGAAGCATACACTGTACAATTTGAGCCCGTTTCTGACCCAATTTTTGATCAAGGGTGAAGTCAGAAAGTATTGAGACGTGATGTAAAGTAATTCCAGCCTCACCCATTAACCATGATCACCACGTTCCTGAACCATTACCAAGTATTTTCAATAACCTCAACAGTAGGCTAGCTATACTTGAGTTGTTATGAGTGGACACGATATAAAAGAAAACATGACAGTGAACATTTGGGGTACGTTCACTGTCAGCACTTTTCACCAAAAAATATTACTGTGAACATTACGTCATCATCATCATGTGAATTGTATTGGCAACTACAAGGCAAACTACATATGAATGTAATTGTTTGTAGAAAAACGTTATAATTTTAATGTATGTATTATTCAAATGGGATTTTGCAATATTGCAGAACATGAATGCTGCAACTTATGACCAATTACACAAAGAGGATTATGCTGCTGCTGCTTAAACTGGGTTTTAATCATGGATAAGCACATGGAATGATTCAAGATAAAGTTGTTATCGACAGGTATGCAGCTTAGCTGGATTTGTATTTGAATGTTTTTTTGTCTGTGCTTACCTCATGGGTATAATGAATGACACAATGAGTTTAGTTTAAAAAAAGCAACTAATTATTATATTGCAGGTTTTGGGATTTACCTCTAATTAAGACTTGCTTGAACAGCCCTGACATATCTGACTTTACAGATTTCTTGCTGGATGCCAACATTATTTAGTCAAACTAACTGAATTTGTAGGTCATGTTCAGCGCGCATGGTGTGTTAAATATTAAATATTCTTTAAGAGAACAGAGTGATAATTATAACACTGTCTTTCCTCGTTAACTGGACTTCTATAACAGTCAAACGCTATGATGTGGTATGCCCATTTAGGAACACAACAAATAAAATGTGAATATATTCTCAGTGCTAACCCTTTGGACTAAGAGGAGAGGGGACATGAATAATTCATAAGAAAAACTGCTGGTCAACCACCACATCAATGACTGGTAAATAATTCAGCCCGCAGACGGGGTGAGAAGCTGCTTGCTCCTGATTTTGATTAAGAGACACAGGGACAGGGCCTACTTATAGATTCTTGATGGGTTTAACCACATCAAGAGGAGAGGACAGGCAAGGAGGAGAGGAGCCAACAAATAATTCATAGGAAAGAGCTGCTGATGAGCAAGATGATGAAATCTAGAGTTTGTACACTCAGATTGCATGATGAATTTGTCAATAGCTGCACTGCTGTTTTGTGTTTTCCTGCGGCCTCGGCTGTGGAATAGTAATGATACATTTCCATTTGGTTCTGGGGAACCTGGGAGTGGTTTCTGCACTTCAAGGTCAGGAGCAAATAAATGGAAATAGTGAAAACATTTCTGATATGTAGATGAAAAACATGGAAATCAACATTTGCATGGACACATCATTCTTATCCCCATAAAAATGCCCAACAGCAGCGTCTTCAAAGGTAATAGAATTTCACCGTCTGCCTTCATCTATAACATATTTCAGTGTACACTTTCTCTTTGGCTATTCAAACAGGCAACTTGCTGTTCATGCACACATGCACATGTACTTTAAGGTAAGTTGCATCATATTAATGAGGTGCACCAATACCATAGTGATTTATAGAAGTAATGTGGTGTACACCCAACAGTGCACACAGTCACTCGTGTACAATTGAAAGAGTGTGTGCACTGGCATATGTAATTGATGTGTTTGCCTGCAATAAACTGAGCTGCCATTAACCCCAACACAGACACACATGCACATTCTATAACACACCCTATAGTCTCCCCCTTGCATCGGGTATTCATCTAAATTCAATTAATTTAAAGTTCAAAGAATCACCATTTTACACTGGCTGCATTTTAAATCTGAACATGATGCACATATCCTACTTAAGCCCCAATTTCCATCTTCAACAGCCACATTGTCAGTGAATTACATGATTACTACTTCCTGTTGTGTACTCTGTTCAGCTTGCCGTGTGCCTCATAACATGTCTGATCAACACCTTGAAGACGAATTGATGTTAAAAAAACAATTCAGGTCCTACACGTGCTGACACTTGTGCCATACTTCACCAGCTAATGAGATACCAATCGGAACTATTTGCAAATCAAGTCCCAATGAGATGATAATGCAAACTAGACTCAAGGACTGCGAACACACAAGCTGTTAAATGAAGAGTACCAGATGTAGAACAGAAAGGTCTTCAATTCTTAGACACAACATCACTTTCACCTTGCTCTTTGTCAACTTCTATCAGAAAATGTCATTTCTATACTTTTTCTGACTCTTAAAAGACTATACAGTACACTTCAGAGTTTACATGAACCATGTTAGATGCCATGCTGATTAATTAGCTCTCTTAAAAGCATTCCCTGCTTCAGAAAGCCTGTACTCAATAGCATGAGTATAATAATAATACTTACAGCAGGGTTTCTATGTCTGAGGCACCCTGTCTAATGAGATGATTTTATTGAAAGAAAACAGTCCATATTAATATGTCCACACAGTCAGTCAATCATGTGAGATGAAAGATTCTCCATGTAGTTGATAAAAGGTTGCCATAATTTATAGAGAACAAGGTATCTTATTCCTTAGTGAGTAAGTTATCTTTTCCAGCGGTATGCAACTGTTCACTTCTGAGAGCAACATTCCAACTGGCAATAGGACATCAAACTTCCATTTCGTTTAGCAATGGCCATTAGGATTCCTGTGAGCTTGATGGAATAACTATGTGTTAGAATTTGAGAGGTTGCCCAAAAGGTATTTCTCAGGATCCGATGGGAAGTAACTCCATGTATTGTGGATAACGTGTCACAGATCCCCTACCAAAAGCCTTGTAGTTTACTATATTGTCAAGTATCATGAAGAAAAGTGCCCTCAATTAGGCCACATCTAAAACAAAGGGATAAGGGACTGGGTTTAAACTTATGTAGCTTGGAAGGGGTGATATACGTCTGATGCAAAAGAAAATTTGAATTGAATCAACCTATATCTTCAATTTAATGTACACATTTGTATTGTGAATAACTTGATGACTTTTGATGAGTTCCTGAACTCGTCCAGAACTGAACTATGGTAAGACTCTAGGGTGAAAATAATGGGAAAAAAAACCCAGACCAGTAAGTCCACTTTATGAGCCCTTTGACCCCCAATTCCATGAGACCTGCTAATGATCTTACATTCCAGAAGAGTAACAACTGCATCAGAGGACACAACTGGAGATCTTAATCTAGAACCAAAGAAACTGACTTTTTGCATTTAAAGGAAAATGTACACTAACGGTCAAAAGTTTTGGATCACTTAGAAATCCATTACACTCCATTATAGACAGAATAGCAGCTGATCTGAGTGGGTGGCTGATCTTTATTGCAATATCTACATTGCCCATTATCAGCAACCATTCATCCAATGTTCCAAAGGCACATTGTTTACTAATCTGATATCATTTTGAAAGACTGTGAAAACATTGGAGAACCCTTTTGCAATTATGTAAGCACATAATGTAATCTGAAAACTGCTGCCCTGGTTAAAAAAACAATGCAAAGGATCTCAGCTGGTATTCTGTCTATAATGGAGTGGAATGGAAATTTCTAAGTGACCCCAAACTTTTGACCAGTAGTATATAGGCTATGTTGATTATACACATGTCTGATGATTTTTACATTCATTTATTCAATAGTCTGTATTCCTTGTAGTTAAATACATTCTTCATTTATAAATAACTAGATTTTAGTTTGAAGTATATTATGCCACTGTGCACCGAGTTATGGACTTGTAGCACACACCCAGAAATCATTCTCAGCGCGCCATGTTGAAGGACGTCCCAATTCCTAAAATGCACAATGAGGAGTGAGGATCGAGCATCGAGGAGGTTCCTTGGAGGAGTTCTAATCGAGGATACACTGATGTATCCTCTGCGGAAGTCTTTTCACCCGTGGCATGTAAACAAAGAGATGTGAGAGAGCAAGAGGAGGCGAGAGAGAGGAAAAAGGGGCGAGAAGGACAATATCCGCGGCCCCGTGGTTAATCTAACGGATCAGGCTTGTCGGATCATACAAATTAACATTCTGATTAATAGTGGGTGGCTGAAATAATACACAAGGAAAATATTATTAACGTTCTCTAAAATGTGAACATAGCAGAGGTGCTGTCAGACAGACAGCTTCATTTGAAAGTGACATTGCTGTGCGCACTGGAAACGTTTACAAGAGCCTCTCTAATCATTAAAGTACATCGTTATAGAAAACACACTCATACATTAATACAATACATAATTTAAAAAAGCAATAGAGCCTGCAGGGACTGCTGAGGGCCAATTAAATCTCCATGCGGGTCTCTAAATCGGAGAAAATAATTCATTCAGGTGGGTGCAGGGTGGATGATCTTAGCTTACAGGCGGATTTGGGTGAAGAGTTGATCCACGCATTAATAATAGATGCATTTGTGTGTGTATATAATATACTGTAGCCTATATAGTATTTGTATAGTTCTTTTTATACAAACATTTGTAGTGTTTACACTAAAATAGCCTATAAAGGCTATACTGTGTATGTAGGCTATTATAAATATATATGTGTGTTAAATACAACAAATAAAAATGTATGACCCCTCTACATTCTTATCACATTTTTGCCACGTTGTGAATTGCATTCAAAGTAAATATAGAAGTTGTCATTAACATTTCTGCTCCTCTGACAGAGAACATGGGGATGGGAAATTGGGAAAGGGCTTTGCTCTATTGGTTTTTCTCTCTTAGGAGAGTGGTGCCCCGAAAATGTTCTTTTTAATATTGGAAAACTGTAGCTGATAGCCAAAGCAGAGTGCAGGCATTCTACAATAAATTATACATAAATTGATTAACTGACCATTTACGCTACACGTAACACCATTAAATAAAAGTACTTGTTAGAGAAAGCTCTGCTCAATGGTAGAAAAACTGTAATAGACATGATTTTACAACCGTGAAAAATTATAGTAGTCACGGGGGCTACTAAACTTCAGCAGAATAAGCTGTTTGGCAATGGCAGAGAAGATTTGGCAAATTTTTCATGGGAGCAACCCACATACTCAGCGCTGCTGCTCATCCCACAAATGCATGTTCCTTACAAATGGGGCAGCATTTGAAAGGGAACTAAACAGGCTTTCCAATGGTATAAGATGTATTGCCAAAAAGCATTGTTACCACAGAGAAATAATCTACCAAACACAAATTTCCTTACTTTTTGTGCTAAGTTTATTTAATCTTTTTACCTAAAAAGTATAAACATGGCATCCCTGTACCAGGAATATGTGCTTACTTGATCGGCCAACTCAGCCTTATGGTGTTGCATTGCATTAAAAGTTGAGCCACTTTTTTAAAAAAATTGCAGGACAACCCAGAGAGGGTTGCGTTTTTTTCACATCGGGGGTCAAGTCTGTCTAAATGCAGCCTTTGTCTTCTTTTTTGTCCACAGCCAGCTATTAAAATCACAAAAAAAAAAAAATGAATGAATAACACGTGCACTTATTGAAAGACCATCTGTTTGACAGCTAAAAACCAGACTCCTGTGTTGCATTTTATTGTGTTTAATTAACAGAAACACTGTCAATACCTCAGAGATTTTATCGGGGATTTTATCTGTGGGACTAATTAGCATCTTTTGTTTGTTATTATTTAGGTGGGGGACTTTTGTATTTCTAACTGTGGTTGATGAAGAGTGTCAAACGTGGGTGAAATAGTTAGCTTTGTTTGCGTTGTTGAGCTCTATAAGAAGCATCAGGCTGGTTGGAAATTTCAGGGATTTTGTACAGCTGCATTAGAAATGATGATGCCAACGAGGTTATCATACTCATGCTAAAATTTGTGTTTCATAGCTGGATAATTGTCAGGACTCTAATGAGAGTATTTTTTTAGAAGGTAGCTGAATCTGTGAGGGTGTGAACTGATTTCACTCTTGGTGAAATTTCATTAGCACCCCAGGTCTAAAAAACGCAAAAAAAAGTCAACTACCATGTTCACCACCATAGTTTAGCGTGCTAGCATGCTATTTGCTAATGAGCATTAAGTACAGCTGAGGATGATGAGAATGTCATTCGTTTTGCAGGTATTCGTTCATATACTAAAGTATTGGACAATGGACGTGAATGTGTACTTTTCATGGCAATCCAAAATCGCAAAATGTAAAAAGATAAGTGAAAACTTTGACCTGCTAGAACAGGTCAACAGCTCAACAGCTATGGATTGCCATGACATTTTACAGAGACATTAGACTTTGGTGAATCCTGACTTTACATCTAGCACCACCTATCTAATGTCTCTGAAATATCTCAAGAGCTATGGATTTGCATTCTACAGTCTGGATCAAAGTGGTGGATACACTTACAAACCAACCAACTGGCATTGCCGTGAGCAGGCCTGTGAGCCACTGATCGCTCCGTAAATCTTTGCACCCCAATAATGGCTCTTGCAACATATGGCAATCTGACAATGGCTTTGGAGACATTAGTTTGTTTTCAGACCAACTTACTGAGAGGTGGAATCATGACAGGCTTAATAAACAATCTATATTTTATTTCCCAGTAAACTTTGAAGAAATGTTTCTGAAAGGAACCAGAGTCACATCTTTTTGACAGAAATTGAGCATCTGTTCTGTCATTGTCTTTGAATTGATCCAGGGACTTAGAACTTCAAAAATTGGTTGCCGATTAAAGGATCCAACAAGCTGTTGTGTTAAAGAGGAAGTCACGGCAGTTTATGATGATCAGCTAAGAATCGCGCCTTCATCGAGGTGGTACTATCTGCAGTGGAAGGAAAAGTACTCACACGAAGACTAAGCGGAGTCGAGTCGATACAAACAATACAGTGGAAATGAGCATTAGTTTCTTCACACACCAGAGAAGTGAGTAAACTGATACTGAGCCACATATCAAGTGTTTAGTTCAGTGCTTCAGCTAAAAAAGAAGGAAAAAGGAAAGATAAGATAACAGAAAGAAAAGACACTAAATCAGTATAATTTTCACCATGAAAATTCAAATGATGATGACTGACTATGTTTATCTGTTGCATTTACAATTATTACTGATGTAAACAAGTATTTCACAGTGTCAGAAAACATTAATAGTAGTCCATGTCTCAAAATAACAGTAGTTCAAACTGGGAGGGGCTGCAGGACCAATCCTCTAGTAGTGTATTGTGTAATATTGTATATAAAGTGTCTAAAATCAATGTTGTTTTTTTTGTGAAGGTGCCCGCTCCTTGTGATGACCAACAGAGAATTGTCACACAGCTCTACCTCCCCGCTCTATGAAGTGTTTTAGCACCTTTCAGCTGTTTTCCGGCCGTAACTTGACCGTTTTGGTTTACTCACCACTCTCATCAACCTCCTTCCAGACACAGCAGGCTTGACCTGGAATTGTGTCTGCTAAAAAACAACTCCAAATGAGTTAGCTGCCTGGAAGGCTACGTTGGAGGCTTAAAACA
This sequence comes from Sander vitreus, assembly GCF_031162955.1. Taxonomy (NCBI): domain Eukaryota; kingdom Metazoa; phylum Chordata; class Actinopteri; order Perciformes; family Percidae; genus Sander; species Sander vitreus. The sequence goes on along the minus strand of NC_135855.1, from coordinate 18,892,053 downwards.
CCATCAAGCAACATATACATGTTTCTACAAGGGATCAATCAGTTAATCACTGACTATTGATTGGTTATTAAATCGAGGAAAACCAAACACTGAGTATGTAAGGACAGGAGGAACAGGTCGCAAGCTAATGATGCTGATGACATTTTGTTTTATTAAAATATACAGTTAGCAGATAAGGGGATGAAAAAAACAAAAAGATCTGTGAAAGATATTGGGTGAAATGTGTAAAACAGAGGGTAAGTTACACTCAATGGAGTACTTCCTTTCAAAAGATTATTAATGATCACATAATCTCTGCTGCTCTGACGGTCAAGATCTGTTTCATAGTTACAGTAAATCATGTGCAGCAGATAAACAATTTGTTAGTGTTCAAGCTCATAACCTCCTCATTTTCCCGTAGGTAAAAATTCACAGAACCACAAGTATGTACAAAGAAGCACATTTAAGACGCAGATGGCAAAAACACACACAGAGAGAAAGACATATACACAATAAATGTCAACGAAGCAGATCAGGCGCTCTCAAATGGTTATGATATAGATTTATGTGTTCTGACATCCCACAGATGGTGTGAATTAGTGAGGGAGAGGGTGCCAGCACGAGGTCAAGAGAGCTGGCCTGGCCTTCAGCCTGCCACTTGGGAAACCAAAGCAACAGACATGTGAAGCTGCTGCTGCTGCTGCAGTGCAACAACCCAGAGGCTGCTGCAGCAGCTGTTATTGAAGCTACAGAAGAGAAAGTGCTCCCGTAAACTGCCCTAATCTCATCATCCTGAGAGATAAACAGCACTGAAAGGAGCCACAGAAGGCACAAACGTGCAAAAAAAGCAGGCTGGGTGGTAGAAAAGCTACATTGATTTTGACAAAGAGCAGAGAAAAACGGTTTTAAAAATAAAGACACGCAAACCAGACCAAATGGGTTTCTAAATGTGTAATGATTGATTTTTGTGCATTGCCTGTAGATGATTTTGCATTTCAGACTAGTTTTTTATTAGCTGATACTTACTGGTAGTATGGTAATATTATTCAAAGGTAAAGAGTGAGGGGCTTCAGCTTTGCGAGCAGTCATTTCTCTGTGTACCTTGAAGAACACGCTAAAGCTAACGAGAAATAATTAATGTTCTATGAACTAACAAGACGCATAGAGAATTAGCAGATTGCCTGAGGAGACAATTGCCACGTTTGACAGAATGAGGGATGGAAATATAGACTTAAAGTGGAGCGAGAGCTGCAAAAAAAGAGAAATAAATTGTATAATGCACATACAGTAAATATGTAGAGACAACTAGAAAGGCTCACCTGATTGATGTGTTTCAGTTTGTCAATTATCTGATTTATTACAGGGTCTGCTCCCTTCACTTTCACTTCAGGGTTGGCACTCTGAGCCTTGATCCCGTTGCCGACCACACGGAGAGTGTAGCTGTGAACGAGGTACAAAAAACAGAGGGGTCTGTAAGTATTTTCATATATCCATCAGTCATGTTAAAGCATAACATGAGAAATACTAGTGGTGGAAAGTAACTAAGTACATTTACTAAAGAGTATTTTGCTTCATACTTACTTCATACATACTTAATATTAATATTTAATATTGTGTGTACTTTTACTTTAGTAGTATTTTAGTACTTTTTATTTTGGTATGCTTTTAAAAGGAGGATTTTTCCTTGTAGAAGAGTATTTTTACATTGTATTATTGGTACTTCTTCCACCACTGCGAAATACACCGGCGAAATGTTGGAAAAAGCAAATTTGACACTGAATGAAATCCAATCTATTATCTCTTCTTCTCTTGCAGAGCAATACTAAAAGATGATCACTATTCTGAACTCACACAAAGATAATGGCATAATTCATCTGTAGGCATCACCTGCGGTTAAAGTGGGATTTGTGATGTGGGCGAAACATGATGTACCACATGAGCAGCCATGTGTCTCTGCTGCGGTGCTGCAAGGCAAAACCTTACATGTACTGCATATAGTACATGTATGGTTTTATTAAAAACTATATAACAATAATAAACCATACTGAGTACAGTATACTAAACTGTTCATTTATGATTTGTGCCTTAATGTTTCAATATGCGGCGTTCTAAGGCAGTCCATTGTTGTTATAGCTTGGTAATAGGCTTCAGTTCCCCTCAAGGACTCCTCACTCTTTGGTTTGAATACAGTCTGTCAGCTGTAATGAATTTGACCATGGGGCCGGTGAGTGAGCACAATTCATTCACATCTCAATCTCCAGCATATCATTTAATCAAACTAGTAGATCAAGGTAAAGTCACTCATTGCTGAAAGACCTGCTGAGCTGTGTGTGTGTGTGTGTGTGTGTGTGTGTGTGTGTGTGTGTGTGTGTGTGTGTGTGTGTGTGTGTGTGTGTGTGTGTGTGTGTGTAGACCTCCGAGGTGCTAGCCAGATGTCTCTCTGAGTTTTAATATCTTGATAAGAGAAAAAAAAAAAAAAAACAATCAGTGGATTAAATAACTGGTGGGTGATTTTGTAGCAGCTAACACAAATTGGTGGCTTCAAGCAATACAAGGTCAGAAAGAAATATACATTATGAATAAATGAAGTGCAGCAAGCATGGGTGTCTAATTTATTTAAAAGAAAAGGTGGGTGGCAGGTCAAATGTAGTCAGGATGTCTGGGTCCTTGAGATGTAATTTTGATGTTCATTTCCTGCAAATCAGAACTCCTAAATGTAATGAGGTTTAGAAAAATACAGCAGCCATTCATTGTCCTTTTTTACTTTTTATCAGCAGTTAATGTGTTATCGCTACTATTTTTCTTATTAGGCTCTTTCTTCTCTTTTATGTGTGGCCTCGGTCCTCTGTACGTTTATGCTGTGGCTTCTGTCGCTCTTTTGGCAGACGCGTCAAATGAAATATTAAAGTGAACATTTAAAATCTGTCTACAGTAACAGTGCTTTGGTTATTTAGAGAGAATATGCAGTTGGTATGGTATGGCAGTTGTATTTTTAAAAATGCATTTTTTTGGCACATTTATACAAAGGTCTCTATACTATATAAAAGAAAAGAATAACAATCTTTTAAGACATTCAAGTTTCTTGTTGGGCTAAAATTTGCTCCGGCAGTCCGGGATCAGACATTGGTGCTGGGATTTGCTGCTGGCTGAATTTGAGTTGCTACAGCCGCTAGGTTTGTGGTGTGTAAGAGAAAATGTCTTTCTAAGCCAAAGAGCGACACAATTTCGACGGCGACCACTACACCAATACTGCCACATAGTGTCTGGGGATGTTCCTGGGAGTTTGGAGAGGAAAATGAATCATCAAACTTTAAAGTTACATTAAGTAACTAGCTTTGCTCTGTTGAAAGTTCTTGGTCTGTTGTTTTAAATGTTTTTTAGCTTTGCTTGGTTGGATTTTATAAATCTGTTGTATTGTATCACATTTGTAATGTTTAATGTAAATGCAACTTTTTAAACTGAAGCATCATACTGTATATGACGTATACTAAACATGAGACCAGCCTTTGATCAAAAAACATGCTGGTGGGTTGACCTTTCTTCAACCAAAATTGAGCAATAATATATCTCGTAAATTAGAGAAAAAGTTCTGTTCATATAAAAAGCATTGTGGATATAAGAGATTTTAGAGTAACCAGGTTACTGCAGTGCATGTCAACAACGTCTTAGAGTTTCTGCCATAACATGATTTCTCTGAATAATTTGGCTTCTTATGCGCATGTAAGTGTGAAAGTGAAGGCCCTGTTTGCTTGCTGCAGCAGGCGCCTGCGGCTTGAGTCTGATGTGTTGGGACTAAACTGTACCTGAACCGTGTATACTGGAGCTATGATCCTACTGCCTACAGCTCTGGTTAATCCCTGGACACACCTGCTAAGATGGAAATTGTATGTGCAAGAACTGGAAAGATGATAGTCCTGGTTGGGTCTGACGCTACTATAAATTGCTATGGGTATACCTGTTTAAAAAAAAAAGAAGGTAAAAAAAAAAATCAATGGTAAAGGGAGGTTACTCTGTCCACACGCACTTGTAGCCTTTAATAACATAGGTTGCTTATAGTTATCATGAGACACCATCCTATGTAACTAATAGCAAAAAATCTACCTCTCCATGACCTTTACTGCAGTGTTTTTCCTCCTTTCTGTACAGTGTGATTAATGGCAGATTGAGGAGATTACAACAGAGCCATCTGTGCCCAGTTACACCCAAGTCACACATCTGTATTAAAAAAACTGTCAGTTATTACCAAAAGCTGTTGTATATTGTGAGAACCGTCATGCATGAATTTGGTTCCATTAAATGTGGAAGAACATATACAATATAACTTGTGTACACACACACACACACACACCTCCTCTTGCATTCGGAAAGCAATCTATTTCATTATGCCACTGGGATCCATAACCTGAAACACATACAATCTCTTGTAACATGCTAAAGGGGTGGCAATGCAACACAAAGACTCACTGGGAATTTCAACCCCAGAAAAATAAAGGTGTGCTCCTTAAAAGGTGTCATAGATTAAAAAAAAAACATTAATCATAGTAATCGCATATTCTTCAGTGTGAGTAAAAAGCACACAGTAGCATCAAGCACAACCTACAAGAGGATATCAAACAGCTGAGTGATTGCCTGTGTCTCTGTGGACCAGCAGCAGGATCCTATAATCCATATCCTTTCTCCCCAAAGGGATGCTTGGTTTGCATCTCATCTCTGCTCATACCGCTGTTCAGCTCTAGATTGAATATTTCAATCATTTTGTTCTTGGCTCTTGTCCCTATCTCATCCAACTATATTTGTTGGTAGTGCAAAACCTTCACGTCTGGAACAAAGAAATTTGAGGCCTCTTTTGCCTTATTCCTCGACTTCAGGACAGAGTTAGATTGGTAAGTCAAAGTAATTTACTGTGATCATAGCACAGGAGGAGCAGGGCTCTTCCTCAATCCAGTGTAGTGATAGTGATAGCAATAACACTGTAGTGAATTTGATGCTTTCCATTTCTAATGTTTGTCTAGGTGCATTATCTTATCTGTATCCCTTTGATTAGGGCTGTGACGAGGAACGGTTGTAAATTCAATATGAATTTGATCATCGCACAACGCACTTCAACTCACAGAAAACACATCCAAATAGACAAAACAATCACATGACCAATTTGACAACATATATGCAGCATAACAAAAATGAACAGCAAATATAGAACACACAACCAAATACAGAAATGCAAGTTGCACAGACAAAATTAAGTTTCCAGGGGACACTAAAAACTGATGAACACGCCTGAGTTGTTTCTCAAGGAACAATAAAAGAATATGTTAGCCTGTGCACTATACACACTTGCTAATATGTGTAAAGCAGATACCTGTATTACTATCTGAATCATGTTAAAACTAAAACAAACTTAAACCTGCAATATTTTTTGTTGTTGGCCACTTAAGGGCAGTTAAAACAAGCTGTTAACACAACATTGACATATTATCATCATACTGTATGGTGAACTTGTCACTAAACAGTTGCTTGCATCCAGCAGGTACAGAGCAACAGCTGACTGTTTCAGCCAAAAACGACGCTATCAGAGCGGTGAGAGTGAAACAAAACAGTAGAGTTATGGATCGGACAGCTAAACATTGAGCTGAAACTCACTATGAAGCTCCGTAATGTAGAGGGGAGCTGCAGATTATCTTTTGGTTTATCACTACAATTGCATATTCCTTTTTTTTTTTTTTTGCTTAATCTAAAACTAACACTTACTAAGATGCAGTATTTAGATCAGCTTGTTGGAGTTTCTGGAAGCGGTTTACAGATGGCGTCTGTATGTTCACAACATCATTTAACATCCAGGTCACAGACTGCTCACGCTGCTTTAGATCTGTGAGTATATGCTTCAGCTGCCTTTGAGATATCAATCATGAGCTGCTGCTGAGCATGCTTGTTAATTATTGGCAGTTACACAAACTGTCTTTCAATTGTGAGTTCACAAGTATAATTACTATGGTGATAAATAAACATACTGTCAGTTTTTTCAACTGTTTTCTGCCTCACATGTGAAGCTGGCCATTTAAAAATGCAAACCAACAATAAGGCAAGAGCCAATTGTGTTCATTCAAATTTTCATACACAGCTGTGTAAAATGAACAAAAAACTAGTTGGCTGTCTAACTGCAGAAAAGTATTTTTCCTAAGAGCACCTTCATCAAAATGTTATGGAGAGAGGAGTTCAGCGGCTCGGAGGATGAAGGAGGTAGACCATGGTTGTTCATGGTTGGCTGAATGAGAAACAAAGCAGGCCTGCGGTTAGTAGGCTAGAAGGCAATACCTCCCTTCCAGTTGTCACTGAGGAAACAAAAGTCCCTGGCTCATTGCCGAGCAAAGAGAGGATCTGGGAGAGTCCACCACTTCAAAGCAGCCTGTTCACTTAAGCTCAAAAGAATAGAAAATACTTCAGGCAAGACAATGGAACATATGCAGTTTAATGTGTAAAATCAACGAGAGGGCCATCCTTCAAACAAACATCTGTTTGGTACAATAACCCAGAGTTAATATGGTTATGAACATGTTAACTCTGCAACACTGTAATTAAATAATACATCATGATTCCCATACCTCCTGCAGTAAATAACTATGTTTATTTCCGCAATATGTGCACTAAGTCAAGAGTTTGAGGAAATATCATTTTTATTTGTGCACAAATTCATAAATCAGATAAATGAATTGACTGACAAACTTTCGCAGACAGGTTGTAATAAGGTATTTTCATAAAGGATTATTATAATCAGGATTACAAGGTTTGCCAGTATGTGTATGTACAGTAGAACTGTGTACCTTTACTGAGAGCTGTGACAAAGAGGATAATACAACAGCAGTCAACAGTGCCTCTGGCAAAGATTTAGCTCCAAACATCACTACTGCCATGTTTGTTCCAATTACTAGGAAGCCCTGAGCCTTGAAGTTATATTGGCTTGTGCCAGGAGGACACTATGAAATTAGCCAGACAGAGCTGTTTGAGCGAGGTGGCAGCGGTAATTAATATGGTCTGGTAGTTGGTCGGTGGGTAATGGGCATTTTGTGTCAAGAATCTGTACTTCCACTGTCGTACTGAGATGTTGGGACTTGCTCTCATGAGGAGACGGATTAATTACAGATTCAAGTTCTGCAGGACTGAGAAAAATTAAAGACAGAATGTGTAAGTTCACTCGTAAAGGCAGGGTTGGTAACATTTTCCAATATACAATTTTGAATAACTTAAGAGCTCTGAAAAAGGAGCAAAAACAATCTCATCTGTAGCTGCTGTAATCGTGTAAAAACGCCCACCAATCACTGCCTCACGGTCCATAGGAAAGAACCAATGAAATGCCTCCTTGTACTCTATGCGTACTCTACCCCTCCTGTTTACGAGCCTGAGCTCAAAGCACGTCATTGCCACTGGAGTTAATGACAGTCGAGAGAAAACTCAGCTAAAGTTGTCATTGCTGTGGTTCCTTGCAATCGCATGCCCTGCTAAAAAGGCAAAGAAAGACTGAAGCTTAAAGGAGTAACTTAAAAGGCTGCAAATACAGAGCTGCTATTCAGCAATAGCGACAGGTGACTGCAGTCAAGCCCGTCATCGCTTGGATCTCTGTGGTCAAATCACCCAACGCTAAGGGGTAGGGGGAGGGGTTAGACGAAGAACCGAGGAGATGCTACTTTCAAATCTTGCTAGCTTTTCAACCTTACCAACTCTGCCTTTAACGGCGGTGAAGCACACACCATTTTCAGGAAATGATGGAGGAAAGATTGGAAACGGCAAAACAAAGTAGATTGCATGTTGGAAGCTTATGATAATGGAAATCCCCTCGTTAAAAACACTATGTCCCCAGCATGTGTTGGTGTTAACAGGTGGTGATATGAAAGTCAATGACATTTAAAACGGAAAAAAACAAAGCTAAGGTCCATCAGTAATTAAATGAAAAGCTTTATTTTTTCGTTCTTGTTAACGACACTGCTGTTGTTGCTATAACCTCCAGGTGCAGTAGCCTCACCTTGATAGCCACATCTAATTCTAAATGTACACATCCCGAGCAAACTGTATATAAACAGCATTTTGAATACATTTACATAAACAAGTGCCAGCATATGCCGCTGCACCTCTTAACACTGATGCCCCAAATGACATCTACTTCACATTCACAGAAATCCATTATTAGGGTTGTAAAGAGTGTGTTATATTATACCGATAATTCCCCTCCAAAGCTAAGTGGCTCTGTGTGCATATGAGCTACTGCATCATGCACGCTGTTAGTGCCAAATAGATATCAGAAGTCCTCAAATGGCAAAGGAAATTTTAAAATACCTCTTAAATATTTAAGTTTTATGGAAGGTAATAAGGACAAATGGAAAAGTTGGCTATGCAAGAGGTACAATGGCCTCATAAAAGCAGATGGTCACCAAAAGACGGGATTTTTAAAGGTGTTAATGCCCCATAAGGACAATAATGTTCAGAATTAAACAGATGTGATAAGAGCAGGGCAGACAATAAAAGACACATCAGAGCTTTTATGATATCAGTGATCAACATGCTCACATTCAAAATAATGATCTGCTGTATTTTTCTTCACAATGCATAAACGCTGTATCATTTCCATCTGTGTGAATGTTTTTTTTTTCCCACTGCAGAACACAAACAAATATCCTGCAGAATTACATGTACTGACTTCTTGGTCGCAATCCAATGCAGATTATTAAAATCATCACTCTGATGAAAACATTTTTTCCTCTCTGGCACAAAACTTAAGAGGCTTAGTTGTCTTTGCCATCTTCATCCAGTGACCGAGCGTATCCACATTTCAACACCTGCTTCATGGAGATGCAGGAGAGAGATTTATGAGAAGTTCTTTAAACATGCATAAACAAATCAACAAGCCTAAAGCAACACCCTTATTCCCAGGCTTTCAAATAGTGGAGGCAGGATGTCAGCTTTAAAGTAAACACTTGAGCAATGATTGGACTTCCTCTCACAGTAGTACCGTTTCATCAGAAGATGTCTATCCAGCCCAGCAGTGGAGCCAAAAGAGCACAAATAGATTGAAATAAGGCTTGAAGAAGCATGCTGCACCACTCTTGTGTTGGGATATCTAAGCAGGATATTAACATGTAATTTGTCAGTGCTATGCTCAGCAGCGCTGCACCTCTCACTGTGTGTAAATTAAAAGTACTTTACTTTAAAAGATATGATCAGGATGAAGAATACAATTCCCATGGCAATTTTAAAATACATAAAGGTGATCACCTGCTCCATTGTCCCCTCACTCGCGAACAAGACCCCAAGGTACTTGAACTCCTTCACTTGGGGTAAGGACTCATTCCCTACCTGGAGAAGGCACTCCATCGGTTTCCTGCTGAGAACCATGGCCTCCGATTTAGAGGTGCTGATCCTCATCCCAGCTGCTTCACACTCGGCTGCGAACCAATCCAGTGAGTGCTGAAGGTCACAGGCCGATGATGCCATCAGGACCACATCCTCTGCAAAAAGCAGCGATGAGATCCCCAGCCCACCGAACTGCAACCCCTCTCCACCCCGACTACGCCTCGATATCCTGTCCATAAATACTACAAACAGGATTGGTGACAAAGCGCAGCCCTGGCGGAGGCCAACTCTCACCTGAAACGAGTCCGACTTACTGCCGAGAACCCGGACACAGCTCTCGCTTTGGTCGTACAGAGATTGGATGGCCCTGAGAAGGGACCCCCTCACCCCGTACTCCCGCAGCACCTCCCACAGTATCTCCCGGGGCACCCGGTCATACGCCTTCTCCAGATCCACAAAACACATGTAGACCGGTTGGGCATACTCCCAGGCTTCCTCCAGGATCCTTGCGAGAGTAAAGATCTGGTCCGTTGTTCCACAACCAGGACGGAATCCGCATTGTTCCTCTTCAACCTGAGGTTCGACTATCGACCGAACCCTCCTTTCCAGCACCTTGGAGTAGACTTTACCGGGGAGGCTGAGAAGTGCGATACCCCTGTAATTGGAACACACCCTCTGGTCCCCCTTTTTAAAAAGGGGAACCCCCACCCCGGTCTGCCACTCCTTAGGCACCGTCCCAGACTTCCACGCAATGTTGAAGAGGTGTGTCAACCAAGACAACCCCTCCACACCCAGAGCTTTAAGCATTTCTGGACGAATCTCATCAATCCCTGGAGCTTTGCCACTGTGGAGTTGTTTAACTACCTCAGCAACTTCCACCAGGGAAACTGACGACAATCCCCCATCATCCTCCAGCTCTGCCTCTACCATAGAGGGCGTATTAGTTGGATTTAGGAGTTCCTCAAAGTGCTCCTTCCACCACCCTATTACCTCCTCAGTTGAGGTCAACAGCGTCCATCCTTACTGTACACAGCTTGGATGGTTCCCCGCTTCCCCCTTCTGAGGTGGCGAACGGTTTTACAGAAGTACCTTGGTGCTGACCGAAAGTCCTTCTCCATGTCTTCTCAGAACTTCTCCCACACCCGCTGCTTTGCCTCTTTCACGGCAGAGGCTGCAACCCTTCGGTACCTTGCAACTGCCTCCGGAGTCCTCTGGGATAACATATCCCGGAAAGACTCCTTCTTCAGTCGGACAGCTTCCCTGACCACCGGTGTCCACCACGGTGTTCGTGGGTTACCGCCCCTTGAGGCACCTAAGACCACAGCTCCTCGCCGCAGCTTCAGCAATGGAAACTTTGAACATTGTCCACTCGGGTTCAATGCCCCCAGCCTCCACAGGGATGCACGAAAAGCTCCGCCGGAGGTGTGAGTTGAAAGTCTGTCGGACAGGGGCCTCCTCCAGACGTTCCCAATTTACCCGCACTACCCGTTTGGGCTTACCAGGTCTGTCCAGAGTCTTCCCCCACCCCCTGACCCAACTCACCGCCCCTCTCTTCACCCGAGTGTCCAAAACATACGGCCTCAGAACAGATTAAACGATTATAAAATCGATCATTGACCTTTGGCCTAGGGTGCTCTGGTACCAAGTACACTTATGAGCATCCCTATGTTCGAACATGGTGTTCGTTATAGACAATCCATGACTAGCACAGAAGTCCAACAACAAACAACCACTCTGGTTTAGATCAGGGAGGCCGTTCCTCCCAATCACACCTCTCCATGTGTCTCCATCATTGCCCATGTGCGCGTTGAAGTCCCCCAGCAGAACTATGGAGTCCCCCACTGGAGCCCCATGCAGGACTCCACTCAAGGTCTCCAAGAAGGCCGAATACTCCGAACTCTTGTTTGGTGCATATGCACAAACAACAGTCAGAGTTTCCCCCCCCCCCCCACAACCCACAGGCGTAGGGAGGCCGAAATGGGTTTCCTCAGGAGAGTGGCTGGCATCTCCCTTAGAGATAGGGTGAGAAGCTCAGTCATCCGTGAGGAGCTCGGAGTAGAGCCGCTGCTCCTTCGCGTCGAAAGGAGCCAGATGAGGTGGTTCGGGCATCTGGTAAGGATGGCCCCTGGGCGCCTCCCTAGGGAGGTGTTCCAGGCACGTCCAGCTGGGAGGAGGCCTCGGGGAAGACCCAGGACTAGGTGGAGGGATTATATCTCCAACCTGGCCTGGGAATGCCTTGGGATCCCCCAGTCGGAGCTGGTTAATGTGGCTCGGGAAAGGGAAGTTTGGGGTCCCCTGCTGGAGCTGCTACCCCCGCGACCCGATACCGGATAAGCGGACGAAGATGGATGGATGGATGGATGGATAAAGGTGATCACTAATAAATCTTTAACCCTGGTTCATTGGCAAGAAAACCATAACATGTCATTTAAAGGTACAATATGTAAAATGTCTGCATTCAAATGTCTAAAAATGACTATACCTATGTTATATATTTTGTTGAGTTGTGTACTTACACTATCCTAAAGGTTTCCAACAACGTTCAAACCCAGAGAAATCTGTTATTTAATTTTAATGACACGGGTCGTTTCATTTAGTGTCCTGTCAGTGGCATCATAAAACCTTTGACCCCTCTAAACACGGGCACCCAGACGATACGTTCGAGAGTAATCGTAAATCATACAACGTCGCAGAAAGAATAATACTCAGTAACCGTAATACAGTTTGCTTTCTGCCACACAGCATCATTTTGGCATTGAGTACACGCCACTTACAACACAGTAATACAGCAGAGATCTTATTTATTGATTCCAATATCGACTGATCCAGCTTAACGTGCTATGTTGACAAGTAATGTTAGCGTTAGCTCATGCTAATGCTTGGTGGGGAATGATAACGTTATAAGGTTACAACATTGTTCAACACGTTTATGAAGTTATTTTAAGTATAATTGTTTTGATCAAGGTAAAGTTAACGTTAAACAGTACTGGGCTAACCCACGATTACGTTCGCCAGCTAACGTTAGCTAACGTTAGCTGGCTTAAGAAGACAAATCTAATGCTAATTTAGCCAGCTATCCCACCCAGTTTTTTCTGCCTCACTCCCCGCCGCTAAGGGACTTCAGTCGGGATGAAAGCGAACAACAGCCCCGGGGACACGACACATCCACAGTCACAGCCACTATTATTAACTTAAAGCAATCCGAACCCAGTCAGCACAAATTCCAGCGCCGGGTGATAACGATGCTAACGGCCGTAACAGAAAGTGTAATGTTCCGTCAGGGAAATAGACCATATCCCCCCAGGTAGACGGTTGTACGTCCCGGTGTTGGAATCCTCTACAGCAGAGATATTCAACAGGGGGTCCGTGACACCTAGGTGGTCCTCAGAGTTAGTGCAGGTGGGCCGCCAAATTATTTGTTTACAAAAAAAAAGATTTCAAAAATGTATATATGTCTGAAAATACACATTAATAACATTGTCAACTAACATTTTAATAGCAAAGATAAATTGGCCTATTTTGTAAAAAACACATTGAAGATAAGCTTACTATGCCTAATATGGTAGCCATACAGTTAAGCTTAAGGATTCACTGCCATTCATTTTCATCCATGCAGCCCAGTTTAATGCAATATCATTTTGTATTGTATATGTAGTAGGTGGTCCCTACACCGTCTTTCTTTTAGCTAAGGGGACCTTGGCCTGAAAAACATTGAAGTGAAATACAGTCACACTTTTACACTGTTTAACTGTCAACATTTTAACCGTGTTTAATCCAGTTACTACTGTAGCTAACGGTGGGCTAACGTTACCTCCTGCCAAGTGTAACATGTTATTAGTGTTAACTAGCGTGACATGCAGCAATGCTTCTGTAGCCTCTAGAACAGCGCAGACATTTAGGTGGCACCGTAATGAGGCACCGAAATCCACGTTGCCATTCTGTTCGATAGATACCAGGCACCGGTGGCATATTAGTACCGGATTTTAACATGCGCCGTTAATGGGAACAGAACATTGCGTTGCCTGTATGTTTTCACGGCAATTGGCCATGTGGAAAGCGGTCGCACAACAGCTGAAATGTTGTGTTGCGCACAAACGTAGTTTTTAAACCTTATGGAGACAAACATAAAATATTAACTTCTTTTGAAATAAGATTTTCCAGTTTTGTAAGTTTGGATTGGATGAACAGGTGGTTGCCAAAGGGGACTACCGGAGGCCACGAAACGGCTGCCAATTGACTCAATCAGGTTGTCAAGGGCAACCAGGCAACGGTTACTGTCGAGCCCTGCCACAGCTGGCAGAAACAAGTAGCTACATCTGCTGTTTCTCCTGCGCAGACACTGAGAAACACGCTGTCACTACACCTCTGAGAGAACACTGTGGATCCGCAGCAGTAAACAACACATTGGCAAAAGGGACTTAAATACCAACAGTCTAATCACCCCTGTGAAACGGTTATTTATATTTGCTCTCAGCCCCATTCTTCTTTTCACTCAGCGTAACAGCGGCTGAATGGGCCAGAGGAAAAGAAAACTGCTGCTAATGGTGAAGAAGCTCATAAACCTCCTGCAGGCACTCGAAAGCTTCAAGGTGAGTGACAGCTGCAAAACACCAGTGAGAGTGATCTGAGCTTTATTCAGGGCTACTTCAAATGAAGCAGTCCGTGCGTCACCAAATTTAAAAGAATGACGGTCACTATTGGACGACAAACAGGCAGAGATGCAGACTCAATGGAAATAGTGGGTATGATACATCAAAGGTATCAGTGCTGTATTATTGTATCAAGTTCTCCAAACCATGCGATGAAATTTAGCATATATAGGCTATAGGTTGTGTATTCATACCCTCTAATACAACCCACTGGAGCATTTTCCATGGTCATATCTAAACCTGAGAATGTAACAGTCGTGGTTTTAAACACGTCGTTTTGGTTACATTTAGGCACAAAAAATACTTGGTTAGGTTTAGAAAAAAGTTGTGGTTTGGGTTAAAATCTGTGCACCTGGGTAGCTCACCTGGTAGAGCAGGTGCCCATATACAGAGGCTCAGTCCTCGACACAGCGAGGACCGAGACTAGTTTTAGTTAGTTGTACCTGTAAATAAATAAACTGGAAACTGATGGTGGTTATCTGGCTACACTAAACACAAAGTGAATAGTGGTGCTAAGAGTGAAAGAGATAAAATATAGTAGGATTGTTTAACATTTTCCCTCGATGTCATATCACCAATCTTTCTTGAGAGACAGTAAAACTGCTCGGTCTAAGTCAATTTTATAGTCGACTGATCACATACTGTAGCGTCTCTTCCTTCATCCTCTGATAGGCTTATCTGTGTTTATGTTTCCACACAGTCTCTCCCCACACTCGTCTCTGTATGGCCAATCACAGGGAAATAATAAAACTGCAAAACTGCACCCCTTACCGCTGGTACGGCTTTTAAGATGACTGCTGCACTCCCACCTCCCCCGAGGTCCATCACAACTAATCTCTTAGTCTCTCTCTGTTTGATGCTAAATCAGTCAATATGTTTTCCCCTCAGGTACGGCTCGCTGTTTAACATGCTTTTGTAATTAAGGAAAAACTCAACCAACACCCGCTTTATGATGATGTGCTCACATCTGCAGTACATTCTACAAGAAAAAGCTTTAAACAACACATTTATTCACTTTGGATAGATGAGATATGGTGAGCAGTAAACAAACAAGTGTACTGTAGTTGCAAAAGAATAAAACAGGTTTTAAAAAGTTGGATTTTGTAGCTAATTTAGTAGAAATAACAAAACAACGAACAGCCAGTGGCCCGTGCTGTTTTGGATGACGTGTTCACATGCATTTTACAAATCAAGATGAAAGTTAGATGTTTATTCATTTTAGGAGCACAAATTGGGCTGATCCTTGTGACTATGATAATTATGGACTATATTTATATAGCGCTTTTCTAGTCTTAATGACTACTCAAAATGCTTTTACAGAGTACAGGAACCATTCACCATTCACACACATTCATACACTGTGGCCGAAGCTGCCATACAACCTGTTCATCAGATAAACATTCACAGACATTCACACACCGATAGCGCAGCATCAGGAGCAATTCGGGGTTCAGTGTCTTGCCCAAGGTCCGACATGGGACTGCAGGGCCAGGGATCGAACCACCAACCTTCAGATTGGTAGGCAACCAACCAAACCTGAGCCTATTATGCTTCCTTGTTAACTAATGGACTGCGGAGGAGGGTCTGACTAGTCCACAGAGCATTATGGGATGGGAGAAAAACGTGCTCTGATTTATTGGCATTTCTTTAAACCAATCACAATCGTCTTGGGCGACACTTCGCGCCAGACGGAGCCATGGTGCCGCTGCAAAATAGGGAAGGAACTTGTTTTGGTGGCACGTGTGTACGTTCAAAAGTAGTCGTGCAACAGAAAACTCAGATTGGACAGATAGTCTAGCTAGCTGGCTGGATTTACCCTGCAGAGATCTGCGTAGCAGTTAACCATAGTCCTCATAAATCGACCGGAGTTTAAAATTCCAACACAATGAAAGCGGAAGGTAACGGACATCCGGACGAAAAGAGCGTGATCTGGCGGAATTTCCGGCAGCATTGGCACAATCCCGTAAGTGAAGCATTGTGGATATAGACTATGAAGCACTCAACAATAGCTGCTGTTCATGAGCTTGAAACCACATACAAGTTCACTAATACCACTTCATACCCTTGGCGTGAATTGTGTGCCAATGGTTTGATGGGTTAATTTATTTGGTGATTTTTTTTCATCATCAACAAGCCCAAAGGTCAGCCATGAAGTTTTGTGATTATCATCTGTCCTGTTACTGTGCTTTAACAACATGCCCTCACCGCTGAGCACAGCAATTAAAATTCAGTCCTTCCCCAAAGAGATTAATTCACCGATGCCACAAGGTTCTTTTACAGTGTCTCGCCAGTGTAATTTAAATGTCAAAACAATGCTTTGACTGTTATTTCACTTTAGAGGTCAAAATCATTTGCTTAGGAGTCACAGTTCATTCTCATTCTACAAGCCTGACCTGAAGCATACACTGAATTATAACAGTAGTTTTTTTTACAATAGGCAATTACTTGTCTTAGATTAAGTTACCAGGAGAGAGACACCCATTTGACACTTCTATGCTGCTGCTAGTGTCAACAAAGTGTGGATCCCAAATTATTTCATGATTAAGTGCTGTTATTAATCAATCTGTTTCATGGTGTTGTTTACTTCAACCTGCCTCATCTATATGTACTTGTCTAATTAGCAGTTTCCTACCTTCGATACCTTCCAGTCCAGGCATTAATAATCAAAACGTCAGTAGAGGAGTAACAGACACATCATCATGTCAAGTCCATTTTCGGTTTATATAGCCTAAAGAGAGAACTTGTTACCACTTTTTAATAACCAATATTAATAAATGGTAAAAATAAAATAAATAATAAAACTTTAGTTCAGTTATGTTACTGTTAAACAATGAAATGGTGATTTATAATGTTATAATTTATGTAAAATAATTAGTTTATGAATTTAGATATAGGTTTTACTTTGTCAATGTTAACAATTGTTTTGTAAACCATCTATAAACATTATGTGAATGTTATAAAGCAGTTAATGCTTAAATAATTTGTTAATGATTGAGTGGTTGAGAAAACATCAAGTAACATTAATTTGTCCCCATTAAATCTAAAAAGTACAAAGTATTTATTAACCATTAACAAATACTAAATATAGTATATAAAAATGTTATGATGTGTGCAACAATAAACTGTTCAAATAGCATAAATTATAGCAGTACTAGTCTCGCATTGCCAGACCTTCCTCCACAGCGCCGGGGAAGAGGGTCTGGCTAGTCCTAGTCTATATCCTTGACGATCTGTCCAATCTGAGTTTTCTTTCACACAACTATTTTGCAGCGGCTCTGTGTGGAGTTTAGCGCCACCCATAAAGATTCTGATTGGTTAAAAGAAATGCCATTAAACCCGGAGCACATTTTCCTCCCATCCCCGAATGCTATGTGCAACGGTGTCGCTGCAAAATAGCCTCAGGAAGAAACTTGTTTTGGTGGAACATGTGTAGATTCGGCAGATAGTCTAGCTAGCCGTCTCGATTTACCCTGCAGAGCTCTGAGGAGCAGTAGTCCTCATAAATCCACCGGAGTTTAGAATGCCAACACAAGCAAGTTCCCGGAAGTGGAACATTGTGTATATAGACTTTAGCAGTACTAATAATTAGTAAGCATTATAATTGTATTGTTTGTTAACACTTAAATAAAGCTTAATTAACTATTCATTTACCATTTATTAGTGATGGTTGTTTTAAATTGTATCCTGAAAATTTACCTCAGGGCTTTACAATCAACAACATACAACAATCTCAATCTTTAGACCCTCAATTTGGATAAGTATAGATTACATATTAGGTATCTTTATTAATCCCCAGAAGGGAAACTAGTTTAGTCACCCGTGCATAATGACAAATAACAAAGGAGACAAGTCAGAGAGGACAAGAGGACAATTAATGAAGCTCAGAAGCCCATCTAGCAGTGCATTTAATACAATCAATCAATAAATAAATAAAAGTCTGAAAAAGCCTTTAACAGAGTAAAATACAGACAAACTTCAGAAAGGAGTTAGCAAACAATTCACGCAGCTTGGACAGCATAGATGTGTTGAATGTAATGAAAATTCATCTTATTTTAGAAGACAAAAAAACTTCCCTCCGTGCAATTCTGTAAAACGTCACACTGACGAATGGAGCATGCAGCGATATTTGGGTTTGCCCGTTTTTGACTGAAGCAGGTTTCCAGGCTATGCGGCGAGCAGCAGCGCTAATCTTCACAACCTCTTCACATTTCTTCAGCTTGTGTCAACAGCACTGTGAGTCAGTTAGCCATTCATATGCTGCTACAGATGGTCTCATCCCTCTTCTTCAGCTCGGCTGCTGACATGATTCATGGGGCTCTGTGTCTTGATTTAGGGTCTCTTTCATATTTCTTCTTGCCCACAGCACAGAAGCATTTCTCTAAGATACCCCTGAGGCAATGACCCTGCTCTGCCTGGCTGAGAAAAGAAAAAGAGCTCTGCTGGGCAAAACTAGACTCGACACCACACACACACACACACACACACACACACACACACACACACACACACACACACACTTTATATAATACGTGCATATTAGCTGATGGGAGATTGTATGTTCAAAGGCAAACAAGTCAAAGTCTCTTTCTCACAAACACAAATTTGCTATACAGTCAACAACAACATTTTAAATCAGGATTAAGTGGACAACCAAGATTGTGCAAATAAGCACTCATTTCTTGCTACAGGAAGGTCTCAGCCAACTCATTAACAGACCGCATTATCCTTCACTCCATCACTCGGCTGTTATTTCCACTCACAAAGTCAATGGAATAAGCACGTCACTAAAAATGAAACCAGCAGTCACCGGTGATTGTTTCCACAATCAATCTCAGTTTGTTGAATTTGTATAATAATAACCATGTGTGTTTCCCTTCTATCTGGAGTCAAGATTTCCCTCCAATTTAGTGTCTCTGGGCTTCAGATTGCCCTGTCACAAAGGACTATAGCGAGAGACTGTGCACACCACTTCCTTATCGCTACCAGTAAATTACTTCAGGATCAGATACAGGCTGCCAACTCACAGAAACTCCACTCACCAGACACAGAGGAAAAGAGAGAAGGAGATTTAAAAACAACAGGGAGAAGAAGGTGTCAAGACATGACAAGAGGAGGAGAGCATCCCCATGGAGACTGATAGTTTCAGCTGCTCTCAAAAGGTCATCTGATGTTATCTAAAGATCATCTTCAGTCACCAACACTCGCCTTTTTACACTCTGCTCAACAGCTGGAGTCAAGCGCCTGTCAATCAAAACTTTCATAACCCACAGTGACAACAGTTGGCCCAATGTGATCGATTTAAAAGACAACACAGGAAGTATTAACACAAGCAATAAATAAAAGAATAATGAACAAACATCACCTGCAGGGGTTTGTAAAATATAATTTTGTTATTTCTGTTTGATGGACTATTTAACAAGATAATATGGCAGGAATGTACTGATGTTTATCGTCTACACTCAATTTGATAAAACAAAGTAAAAAGGGGAAATAAAACCATTCAATCAATCAATCAGTAATTTGTCATTTCTTACTTACTTGTTACTAGCTTTGTTTGAAAAATGAATGCCTTTATCTATTTTAAACACATTTTAAGATCTCAAATGTTATCAGTCACAATATTAGAGCTGTAACTAAAAATAACTTATTATCAATAATCTACCAATTATTTATATCCTTCAATATCAGAGAAGACTTAGAAAACCAAAAGATATTAACATTTAAGAAGGATTTGTTTTGCTATTTTTTATTTAAAAATGACAAATGATTATCAAAACTGTTGCAATAATTGTTTTTATCAATCAGCATTTCAATTAATTGACTAATTGTTTCAGGTCCAACATTATGTGTAACTATGGAGATGGACTTTAAGCATATGACAAATGAAAATAAACATATCTGCAGGGTCTAACATGAAAAGCCTTCTGAAAACCAATTGTAAGTTATTTATTTATTTATTTATTTTAATTACAATTGGTAGTTTTTTAAGCAGATATTTAATACCAAACCTGCTTAATCAATTGTTAAAATCTTATTTGGTAGACGTTTTACAAGTGGGTTGACCTGCTGAATATTAATCTGAAATGTTTTCTTGGTTTGTGATTATCTAAATCTATATTACACTGATTTTTTTATTTACATTTCGCAATAAACCTAAAACGATTAGTCGAGTATAATGGATTAGTCAAGCCACAGAAAATTGACAACAATTCTGTTAATGTAATGAATTCATCATTTAAATATTTTTAAATGCCAAAAATTCTCTGGTTCCAGTTTTTAAAATGTGAAAATGTTTTATATCATCATGAACTAAATATACTGTATTTTGGGTCTCTTTTATGGTTTGAATATTTCAACCTGGACTCTGGAATCTTGTGATGGCCACTTTCCACTAATCATTTCCGACATTTAACAAGAGCAGAATCAGCAGATTAACCGATAATGAAAATAATGATTGGTGGCAGCCTGATTTTCACATCCAGCTTCACTCTGGTCAGTATGTTTGAAACAAACTTGTTGGTTTACTAACAGGTGATGTTGTTCCTATGATTTTTCTTCTTTCTGGTGACCACTGTCATATCAGGTCCTGGTTGCTCAGGTCATATAACAAAACTGGCCCTTAGAGACTGGTCACTTTAGCAGCTTGTGATGTGAAAGGTATGATTAAACTCGCGGCGAGTCATCAGGATGCAAGTGGCGGTTTTTCACACGCGTCAGGGGACACTCGTCCTTTGGTACAGACGTGCCTCGACTCCTCTCTGCAGCATTGTGGGGAGCAGCTCCAGCGCGGTGGAACGGAGCAGATGGTGAACGTATGCGACGCTCATGCATGTCATCATCACCTTCATTAGCTGAAGGTGACATATGACATCATCTGGCCCACGTGCGTTATGGGGGCCAGAAAGAGTTGTTTGCATCTTTTGCTTCTTTTTTATTGCAGCATGGTTCAAGGTTGTTGATGGGAGGTATTGTGAGTAATCACAAAACACACACATACACACACACACACCTTCCGAGGGCTACTCCTCCTCTTCAAGCCTCCCCATACCCACAACCTCCCAGCATTAAGGTAAATAAGGGCTTCCAGCAGAGAGCCAATGAGCACGGGCCACTGAGCAGAGATGCATGTTTGTGTTGCCTTCCTCCCAGGACCCTGCTCGTTTATCTTGGCTGTCAGGTAAAGGGCAGACTCAGAGAAGGTGAAACTTTTTTTTTTTTAATAAGGCCGGCAAGGTTTCCATAGAAACTGCAGGACAACATTACAGGGACAATGATAAGAGAGCAAAGTCTGGTCTCAGGGCATCCCGCAGTGTGCCACATTGTTGTTGGAGACATTTGTGTTTACGTCAGAGAAATGAAAGAGCCATTTAGATTTATTCTAAAGGAGCCTCCAGACTCAGACCTTTTTACTGTGGGAGGTGAGATTAATGAGACCATACTCACACCTAGCTTTCAGCTTAGGTCAGGAGCTAAAAGGTGGTTTCCACTTATAAAGAGGTGCTGAGTCTTCTGTGGATACAAACTCCCTGATAAAGAAAGAAAAGACCTCCAATGACTGCCATGCTTTTTTTTTTTTTTTTTTTTCCATATGGAACCGACATTGCAGAATGTAATGTTTGAAGAATATGTGGAGGTTAACAGGCAGATTCACTGGTTCTAAGTTTTTTGTGAAGTAATAAATAATAAAAGCATTGAACAGCATAAAGGTTGTCTTCTAAAACTATCAGTATTACAAATGCAAGTTACCTACGCATTCAGAAGATTCTCCAGGCTAAAAGTGCATAAAGAAGAAACAAATTGCACAGGTAATGAATACTTAACGACTACCACATTTTTCACTTTGTGGCAGTACATGGGAAGCATGCTTAGTTAACAAATTAGTGGAAAATCAAAGAAACAGAAGGTACCAAAAGCCTGCAGCCCTGAGATAAACCAAGACAATGATACAAAGATGTTAGGGGTGCAAGTCTTCACTGGTACGATTATCCTGTCAGTGATTCTAATCGTTATTATTACATATTGCTACACATGGTTTTTATCAACATATTCAAGCAGTCATATATGTATGAACTCCCCTTTCTATTGGATCTGCTCCTAAAAAAGACACTTCCTGAATGTAGTGGCGTCTGAACACAACAGACAATAACAAAAAAAGCAGCGATCAAAACAATCAACAAGTAACCTCATTAGGCAATAATCGATTACGGTCTGTCACTGCATCGATGCAGAATCGTCCAGATCCGCAATGCATCAATGCAATGATTCATTTCAACGCCCCTAAAAGATATGAGTCTTTGTTTCCAGCCACCACAATTAAGTCTCTTCTGGAGCAGAACTCAACATGGATATGTTACACATGAAGCCATAAAGTTGATATGAAATAAGCAGACCTTGATAAGATGGCACAATTCATGTGCAGACATGCAGGAAAGTGTTAAATTCAACCATAGGCATTTTGTTCTGCCTTCACATATGATTGTCTCAATAAGAGAGAATACTTGTCTACCAAATCTCCATGCACAAAACAAAACAAAAGAAGTATCAGGAGCTTTATTGTAGACGTCCATTACTAAAATTGCTCTATTAGTCTATTGTTTACTGGTCTGTAGTGCAGAACTATTCCTGCTAAGAACTGTGGGAAACAGCTTTTGTTATCAAAACAATATTGCAGTGTCCTTGTGATTAAATCACATTTTTGTCAGCACCTCAAATTCCTTAACAGTCTTTTATAACAAAACATAAGGGTTTTCTCACCAAAGACGTGCTACCTCCGCTCCCTCTTTATGAGCATTAACGTCACATTTTTTCCAACTCTTTGTTCCCCTTTTTCAAACAGCCTCTGATTTATATCTGAGGTAAAGAGGAAGAGTGCTCTGCGGGGACCGAGTGTGTGTGCTCGACGGAGGCAGGACGATATCAAACACGTGGGTGAGGGGGTGCGCTCTGACAGCTCATCAGTGGACAATAAGGCCTTGGCTGTTAATGTCCTGCTACCTGGCATGCTGCAGGGTCACAATCTGCTCCAGATGCTAGAGGCAGGCGTCCAACTCGTGGTTGTGGAGGACGGAGCGGTGGGGGTGGGGGTGTGTTAGTGGGGATTCATGCTCAATAGGCAAAAGGGAAAGGATACACTGAAAAATAAATGGGAATAAACATACACACCCATACATGCACCACCTGCAACCAGCCAATTCAGAATCTACTGTCTCTTCTGCACAGTGGTCTCGCTGGCAGTTACTGTAGCAACATCAGGGATAATATCTGAGCACAAACAAATTAAATCTTGCCTTTCCAGAGAGCTAGATTGAAAATGTATCCGTGCAGAGCAATTTGAGAATGGGGGGAGGGGGATGGGGTGGCTAAAGCAGACACTCTCTCACACACACACACACACACATCTATACACGCATAAAAGAGGGACTTATGAACTCAATTTGGTCAGCCAGACAGAGTTCTTGATTCTGTCACTTGGGATAATCGTCAGGATGTGGTACTCTGACCGAGCCCCTGCATCTAAATCCAGGCAGGATATAAGGTCATGTTGGAGTGGAACTCTAGCCATGCAGCACCCAGACCTCAAGTGCTCCAGTGGTTTTGTGGTTATCTGCAGTAGCCAGCTGTCGCAATACAGAGCAGCTCTTCAAGAACGTCCCCTCTCCTCTGCCTCTCATCTTTCCCTCCTCTCTCTGTCTCTCAATTAAAACTTTCCAATCAGCCCAGCCATCTCTGTCCTTCTTTCTTTTGTCTCATTTGAAGATGTGTAACTTTGTGAATTATGGTTTGTTGCGAGTTTTTAGGGTTTGCACCAAAAAGAAAAAAACAAAACAAATCTATGATGGTTGGTGTTAGGGAGTCCGAGTACTATGACAAGACACTAAATTACCCAGTTTGTTCCCAAGAAAAGAGAGGAAAACCGCTGCGATATGTGTATTCAACTTTATGAACTGTTAATAGCCTTTGAGGTACTGGGGATTCTATACCACATTCATTTCAAGTTGTTTTTTTCATGGGATGGAGGAAAACAACTCTAGTACTTTCTCGCATGAGAATGACTAAGAGGACAGCTATGCATAATATATTTGACAGTGCATGTTTAAAAGGTTATTCCTTTCCATTCAAAATTAGGTCAGTTCATCACTGCAAACGAATGCAGGAAGAGACTTGATGTTCTGCATTGTGTCGGTTTATCACGTAAATGTAGTTTCATGTCTGTCACTGTCAGGGACAACATGGATAAGTACACCAACTCCACAGCAGACATCATCAAAACGGATGCAGAGAGAAGCAGTGGAGTGATCAGCAATCTGGCGTGTCACTAGTGTGTGTGTGTGTAACCCAAAGTGCAGAGCTCCACCTTCTGGTCAAAGAGAGCTACGACAGCACTAAAGCAGGTCTGTCGCACAAGTGTTTGGATTTATGACTGCAATGACCACAGCCATTTTACTGAATAGGACGCCACAGCTTTGCCAGCAGGATTATTAATGGACAAAGAGTGGGCAATAAAATGTGCACTGAATAAAGATAACCAGCTGTGAATTTATGTTTATTTGAGGAAGTATATAGAGAGTTCTCTACTACTGTATATGCACATGTAGTATAAGTTTGACATAAAGTAATTATTCTTAACTCTTGTGTTTTGTTGAAAGTGGCTTTACTTCATTGTGTGGGGTCCTACATATCCCACTGCGGTATGTGTACAAATAATGATGTTATTTTGATATTATTAAAACCTAATATATAAAAGGTACTGAATTAGTAACTCTTTCCTCTGCCACTAACGGTGACAAATTACAAAAAATACCATAAAGGCATTGTCATATCACTGAATAAGGAAATATTACATGTTTTCAAAGTTATATGGGCTATGTTTCAACAATTATATTGTTGATTAGAGCAGCAAAAGGTTGAAGAGTGAAGATATTTTTTATTATTCAACACGTGAAAACACCGTGTAGCTCAGACAACCCTCAAATGAGGAAGCATGTTCCCTGTGCAGCCTGGGATAACTTAAGCTCTTGATGCTTCTTCAGTGGATTCCTATTAGCAGAGCTTAAAAGCTGTCATTTCAGTTAATCCAAGGCAAATCACCTGAGCTTCACGTCTAGCAGAGGGATGGAAGCGAAAATGAGACAAATGACTAAATAGACAAATTACAAAACAGTCGTATCAGGGAAAAGAAAAGAATGAACTAGATATGAACAGAGCAGCATAGACCTACATTTACAGAATCAACCCTTTCCTCTGCCGACTGGCCACACATTGAGGAGAGGCCTGCACTATGACTCCAGGGCTCTTATTACCATGTGATTAACCTCCTCAGGATTAACTGGGCAGCAAAGAGACACAGGAAAGGTCAAAGGCCATTGCTCAGACAGCCGCTCCAGCATGAAGGGTTGCTGATTAAACAAAAGGCCATGCTCAAATCTGCACGCCTCACTTCAAGCATCTTTCCAATACATACTGTAGCATTCACCCCGCCGTACTGATCCCTCCCGTGCTAAATTCCTCAAAAACAGCATGCAAGGTTAGTTGTCTTTTTATCATAAAATCAAAAGAAACAATTGTTCTCAATTAGAAAAAGGCTCTTCGAAAATATAAACACACCACCAAACACCTGGTGTGTGTTGGCAGCCGTGAGACAGACTGCAGGTGGGGATGAATTAAAGAGTGATTCTACACCGGAGGAAGTAATCATGAATAACACATCACACTCTTGTGCACGTTCAAGCTGTAGCTTTTTAACACTGCTATAACTCCTGGTTGTTTTCTCTCAATGTCAGGGAGAAAAAGATATAATAAAATTAAATCCAAAATAAATGTGCTGCCTTACAATACGTTTTAAGATCAGGTGTGAAACTAAATTAGAAAGTAAATGTGTGGCAACAGAGAAGGAATCAAGATCCCTGTAATCGACTAATGCAATTCTGTCTTTGTCAGTCTGTTACTCCAACAGGGAAACAAAGAAAAAACGGTAGCTTGTGTGTGTGTGTGCGCGTGTGCGTGTCCATTACGATGGAGAAAGCTTGTGGGAATGTGTTAACCTTTCTGCCTAGATGGGTACAGCTTCTCCAACCAAAGAAGATCACATCACTTCCAGAGTTTGAGGGCTGTTTCAACATTTTATTTATTTTTTAATCTCTTGCTATCAAGTGACATAAATCATGACAACTTTTTAATCAGTCTTGCAGTGTGACAAACACAAGGGCATAACAATCCCCCCCCAACCTCCAAACCAATTAATTTTTGTACTTTTTCAATACTAGTGACAATACAATATGTTTTGTAATCAATATTTTTATATTAACAAGGGATCACATGAGTACTTGTATGTCGCTTGCAGTGATGAATCCACGAGGAAATATCACCCATCTCTGCAGCTTCCCTTGGCTTTCCAGAGCTTTTTAGCATCTTAAAATTAATTGTTTTTTTGGCCCCCAACTTTATCGATTTGGTTCACTCTCTCATTAGTGTTGATTTCAGCTGCAGCATGCAGCTGTTTTTAGCAGAAAGAGTTCTAAAAACAAATTACTGTACACAACCAGCTCAGCACCAAATGGCAGACAGACACAGTTGGTGACTAGCTGATGAGCATAGTGGAGTATTTAGCAGCTTAAGAGCCAGATATTTTCCTCGGGAGCTGGTAGAGACCAAAAACGGAGCTTAAAGAGAGTTAATATTGGATTTATTATTATTATTTATTATTCATCACGTGGACCCAACCTCAACTCTAAATAAACCCTAATGTTCCTCCATATCTGTTTATTATCTGCTGGATGTTTTAATAGGCAACTCTTTAGCTTAAAAAAGTGATAATTGTCATTTTTGTGTTTACGGCTTGTTTCCGCTGCCCACCAAGTTGCCCCAAAAATAAAATTATTGTAGGTTTCATAAAAGATGACAAAGTTCTCCAATTTATATTTTTGTCTCAATAAAAGCTGCCATACAACAACTCTGCTAAGACTAAAATGCAGCTTTAAACTTTTGTTACTCAGACACATTTCTGATGTTCCCAACTTTATGTCAACAGTATTGAGGTGTGATATCCAGCCATTTGCTCTGCAGGTATTTCAAAATAAAAATCTGCTATTTTTCATCATTCACATTATTGCTGTGAGCATAATAACACCCCTCCAGCTTCAGTTCAATGCAGAGACTTAGTGCGGGATTATTTCAGGTAAAATTAGCTGTCACAAAATAAGGCAAAACTGTTAATCAGCCATAACAGTAATCAGAAAATGTAATGTCCAAACTTTTTTTCCCCTTCCCAGTACGAGTGTGTAATTGAGGGACAAACCAGAGAGAGACAAACAGAGAGAAAGAATGTCTTTACCAAATCTCCCTTGGAGCAAGACCCCATCATGTACATTCACACATACATTGAGATGAAAGCAGCTTGTGTTCTTCCTGTATGGTCTTATCTGATTGTTCTTTATCTTTTTGTTTACAAGGGACCCAGATGAGGACGTGCATTAAATCTTCCTTCAATCTCAGGCGCCCGTTATGTTTTTTTATGTTCAACGTTTTTT
Source organism: Sander vitreus (assembly GCF_031162955.1). Taxonomy (NCBI): domain Eukaryota; kingdom Metazoa; phylum Chordata; class Actinopteri; order Perciformes; family Percidae; genus Sander; species Sander vitreus. Next base: position 18,864,560 of record NC_135855.1, on the reverse strand, counting down.
TAATTAAATAGGATAAAAGGTCTGGTGCAACTCACTACTTTTTTTAAAGACAATAAAACAATCTCTGCTGGCACACACAAGAACATGTTTTAAAAGGCATCCACACACCCACACACACACCAACTGAACTTTTAAGGTCTCTGAGGCCTCGATAAGCTTCTGTAAATCAGCTACCATGCGGCAGTGAGTTTTATTCCCCTCTCTCTCAGTAGATGTTGGGTTATGACCCGTAGGCAGGAGGTTATTTATTGCTTTTGTCTCAGTTTGGGTTGACTCCCAGCTACTCATCTATGGTTCTAGGCTAATAGAAAGCAGCACAGGGTTGTAGATCTGCTAAGTTGCAGGGACTCGGCTCAATAGTCTCCTCAGAGCCTCATCTCCACAGATTCTTAATGTCTCTTTCAATTCCTCAGCTTTCTTCCTCTACTTTCTTTTTTGGTAATGACCTAATGAAAATGAGAATCTGTGAGGGAACCTGAGGTGAACGATTCCCTCTAAATAAGTGTTAGTGTGAATGAGGAAAAGAGAAAGGAGGGTTAGAGAGCTGAGAGAAGCCCACATGCCATAAACATTTCCCAGAGGCTGCTGGCAGAGATGATAGACAGCCTGCAGCCTGATGGTCTGCCTCTTTCTCCAGCACATAAGAAATCTGTCTATTCTCTGACAAGGCTGCCTCCTTTGTAATGGAAACTTGAGGTGTTATGTTGGAAAATAACAAAGGGAGAAAAGCATAAATTGTCACTGCCAGAATGAAACTTAACCTTGATACTATAGTAATGCAATTTTTGATGAGCAACACCCATCCACAGATTCTCCAAAATGTGTGAGAGAATCTGGTTGCTAAAAAGGCCATGAAAGACCTTCCTCCCCTGTTCCACCTTTCTTCTTTCTCACCTTCACACATTAGCTATGAAACGGTCTCAACAAGGCTGTCATCCTTTACATTGGTCCGTCTAACCCAAACTGGCAACTGCAACCTCACCGTAGTTTGAAATATGGGTCCACTTGCCATTTCTACTGTGCTGACAGCAGCTGACAGTTAAGAGGAACAACCACAGACTGAGAATATATGAGGGGGTCCTTGAGTGATGACAGCACGGGTAAGATGGAGAGCTGTGATGTAATGGAGACAAGGCTGCTGACTGATACTATGAAAGAGGCCAGTTTGTCTGCTCCAGTTCACAACCATTCATATCCAAGATCTATGTCTGTGAGCACTAACAGTTAAAGGTGAATTCTACATCCATGTCAGCTTGCTTGTGTTCGTGCGTGCGTGCGTGTATGTATCAGATCACGGTCAAACAGTGTACAAACGGTCTCATTCCAGGATCATACAGTGAGATGTCACTGGAGCTGAAAACCTGTAACATCATGGAAAGTAAAGCCCTTGTCAGACACGGAATACATATCATTGCTGGTTATCCATCTATTAGAGTGATTTTTTTTAAGGATTATTTTTAGGGCTTTTAATTCCCTTTATCATAGCTTGAGAATGACAGGAACGGTGGAGAAAGTGGGGATGACACGCAGCAAAGGGCTACGGGCCCCATAAATTCTTAAAATTACATCCCCTCCCTATAACCTCATTGAAAAAACAAAAATCTATGAATATTCAAACAGTTTATTTGAAAGGTTTAACTTCTGGGCACTACTGGACCAGGATTAGCTTCCAAACTAGTTGTGATTTTATAAAATCATGCTCGCACGTACATCTCGTCTTAAACTCAGATGAGCACAGAGACAATTTCCCCTTCAGCAGAGGAATGTAAAAACAGCCTTATAATGTCAAACTCATACTTCATTCTTCAAGGACTGATTTCTGGTGCGCTCTGCAAGTTGACTCCCAGCTACTCAAAAATTATTTCCGTTGTAAAAATAATTCCAAACCTATTTATCCTATTTACTTATAACATTGTTATTTATTTGGAATATTTTACACTGACAGAAATTAAATAAAAATAAAACCCCTCCCTCTCTCCTCCCAAACCTGTCCCTACAACCTATTAAATTGAATAATTATTCAACTTTTATTCTTGTATTTGTATATTATTCTTTTTTAGCCTGTTTTATTTTCATAATTTCATCATGTTTTTAATTGCTCTTTGATGTTTCATGTAAAACACTTTGATTGCCTTGTTGCTGAAAGGTGCTGTAGAAATAAAGTTACCTTGCCTTACAACCTCCGCCTGTCAGTCAGTCCCCAGGGAATAAAAACCACTGTTGTGCCTGCTTGTCTCACAGGAAGTGTAACGTCAACAGCACCATGACTGCTCTCGGCTCGCCATTAATATCATATCACAGTGAATGGTGTCTGCGTGAAGTTTTGAAAAACTGTAACCACACTTGAAACCGCTTTATCGGCATTGCCGTGACTCTCTGTGACTTCAACAAAACTGCAGAGCTGATGTAGTTTGCTCCATCCGCACCTCTGCGCGCGCGTGTGTGTGTGTGAGCTCCTCTCTGTCAACATGAAGAGGGGACAGATAAGCTTACACTTACATGCTCTCAGGTACCAAAATTTGGCACCGTTTGATTTTACGTGAACCAATACTCTGTAATACCAACGTGATTCAGTCGGTACCGGTAAAAGTACAGGGTTCGGTACCCAACCCTAAGTGGCATATTATAAAATTACCAGTGAAGAATATTGACACCATGTTAAACAGATGGGAGACAAATTAAAGAAAAAAAGATAACAAATGTAGATGCTTCCACACAAAGCATGAAGGGTCACTGAATGGTTTGAAGAAAATTATGTGAATCATTTTTTAACTCAACCTAATTGACCTGTGGGAGATTTTGAACCAATGTGCTTTAAAAAGAAGTTGTTGTGCAGGCTTGTGGTAGCTCCTAATTATACAAAGACACGGGATGTTCTTGTTGTTTTATTTGTCACCCATCTGCATTACTGACTTCTTTAAAAACAAACCTTTTTACAATGTAGGTTCCATTCCAGCAGGACAGCCCGTCACCAGAGGCCAGCTCACTCACACACAGCTGATCCGCCAGGCCGCCGTAGAGCGTACGGTAGAGACGTAGACTGTTCAGAAAGTCCCTGGAAAAACAGCCACATGCGGGCACACAGATAATTAACTTGTTTAACAAAGTGTTTTACATATTCATTTTAGACAAAGTTAACTAAAATCTGAAAATGACTTCTTTCAATGCACACATCTGGCACCTTTCACCCACTCACCTCCTCCTGACAGCGAGCGAGTCCCCCGACACTCTGACAAGAGCATTACGAGGGATGGATTCTCTGCTGTTTCTGCTGTTGCTGCTGTGCTGGATGTGGACTGACTGCGCAGGCTTCCTGCTTGGTGGGCCACACAGTTTGTGCACCTATTTCCCAATGAGACAGACACAGATTTAAGTCTAAACACTAAGGGAGAAACATGCATTGTAAGGCTTGGCAAATTGTACTGGTGCATGACAAATACCGGTAATAATAATAATAATAATAATAATAATATTTTAGATGCTTGGGTGACAGCCGTTTATACTAAGGCCATTAGTGCAGCCAAGCCTATCATCTCCAATTTCTGTATGTGCTGCATGTGCAGTCTATCAAGCAGCAGACACACTAGATAACCACTAGATGGGGCTGTGGCATCTCCATCACCATCAGAACAGGAAAGAAAGTGTAGTTCAGGAACAAACATCCTGTTGCATTTATTTGACAAATAACACAAATGTAGACAGAAAGTTACATGTTAATACTTTATGGTTGGACTTTTATAGATGACGTGTTTTATGGATAAAGGCGTCTTAGTTTGGGTAAATGAGTGTAAGGCCTGTATCCTTCTCTGTCTCTTCTCTTCTCTGTCTGACAGTCTAGGTACAAAATGTCTGATTGCCTTGGAGCTGCCCACATGGATGCGTTTCTGGATAGTTTTGGCCCGCCCTGGTCCAACTAACCTAACCTGAATCAACAAGTAGGTTTTCACATACAAGGAATTTGCTCCACACTACATACCTATCTGCAGCTGGCAGCTAGAATAGCAGTGTAATTGAAAATCTCTCCATGACTGATTTAAATGCTTAATCCTTTATCTATTCATCAAGTTCAAGGTCATGTTTATTGTCATATGCATATTAGTACGAAGTACCATAGCAATGAAATACAATGTGCCTTGGCACTCTCTCAGCACCAGTCAATAATAACAATTTTAAAAACATAATAACATTTAAAACATCTAGGAATATCCAAACACAATATACATAAGTGACTAAATTCAGACCACAGCCCTCCTTCCTGTTGTGCTATCATTCAATAAACTTACTACCTGGGGGTAAAGACTACCCCTAAAACGTGTTGTGCGCATTGGGATGCTCTGCAAACGTCTCCCTGATGGAAGGTGGGAGAAGAGATTGTATGCAGGATGACTAGAATCCTGCATAATACCTTGTGCCTTCTTAGTGCTGTGTTTCCAGTAAATGTGTTGGAGCGATTCAAGTGGAACCCCCATGATTTTAGATGCAGTCTTGACTACTTTTGTCAGAAGATTAAGGTCATGTGAAGTAGCCCTGCCAAACCACACTACAATGTTGCCCGTCAGTATACTCTCAATTGTACAGCGGTAAAGATTCTGTAGAATGTTAAGGGACATACCATATTTCTTAAGACACCTCAGAAAATAAAGCCTCTGATGTGCCTTCTTAATGGCACAGCTGATATGGAAGGACCATGTGAGGGTGTCTGAAATGTGGATGCCTAAGAATCTAAAGGTGTTAACAGTTTCAACTGGAGAGTTGTTAATAAGGACAGGTGTATGTGTGGGTTTGTTCTTTCTAAAATCTATGATGACCTCCTTTTTTCCCCAAGTTTTCCCCACATTGAGAGACAAATTATTTCTGTTGCACCACAAGATCAAATTACTCACCTCATCTCTATAGGCAGTTTCATTATTGCTGTCAATGAGTCCTATCACAGTAGTATCGTCTGCAAATTTCACAATACTATTAGTGGGGTGTTTAGCAATACAATCATAAGTGTACAGACTGTATAATAGAGGACTAAGACAGCAGCCTTGAGGTGCTCCAGTGTTTAGCACTATAGAGGCTGAGTATGTGGTGCCAACTCTAACTGTCTGGGGGCGGCCTGTTAGAAAGTCCTGTATCCACCTGCAAATAGAATTGCAGAGGCCCAGGTCTAACAGCTTAGATATTAAAATGGAAGGTCTAATAGAATTAAAGGCACTGATATAATCAACAAATAGCATCCTGACATACTTATCCCTGCCCTCTAGATGTTGGAGCACAGTATGTAAAGCCAAGGATACAGCATCATCCACCCACTCTTTTTGATCTGTATGCAAATTGTAATGGATCAGTTGAGACAGTATGTTAGTTAGTATGCTATTGTTGATATATGTCTTCACAAGCTGTTCAAAACACTTCATAATCACAGAAGTCAACGCTACAGGTCTGAAATCGTTCATACAGGTGGCAGTCGTTTTTTTAGGCACAGGAATTATTATTATCAATTATTAATCATTATTATTATTCTTCGCCCATTTGGTGATGGTACTGGTTTTCATCTCCGACAGAGCCCCAGTACAGTTTCAAGTCTCCCATCCTAAACAATACAAAATCTCTCCTCAAAGATGATCTGACCTGTGCTGAGAGGCGGAGGCCATTTTTCTGAGCATGTCCGACAGCATCGTGAAGCAGTGTGTGAACTCCCAGAAGTACTTGCTCCAAATCCTGAGGTCCGTGCATCCGTGCTGACAGGCCCTCCAGCGAGCGAACAAACTCCCTCCAGTGGGTGTCGATCTCCGCCATGCTTGCCAAGCAGCCTCGCATCACGTTGAGGCAGTAACCCATGCAGGGTTTGGACTGGGTTAAGCCCTGTGGAGCAAATTATTTCGGGATCAGTGATGCTGTAGAAGACTTTAATTAATTCTGATCGATAAAATTCACTTCAGAGACATGCATCCATACCTGGCAGTGAGGACAGTAGTGCATCTTAAGCAGGGCACGTCTGCACTCGCGGCTCAGCTGTAAGTGGTCTGTGGTATTGATGACCTCAATGCCGAGGTGCAGTGCTTGAAGGAGAAGCTTCCCGGAGACCCCAGAGCGAGCAATCTGATCAGCCAGGTGGCTGGGCGCTCCACCAAACGGTCTTACATCCCGGCTGGACGACCTTACACACTCAGCGTAGCCTGGTGATAGGTCGCTGAGGCCTGGGTTGATGAGGTGATTGTAGACCAGCGGGAAGAGAGCGTCAAAGAATCGCTGCACTAAGTCATCAATGTTGAGCTCAGACCCCAGCAGGAAGAGACTAATATCTGTAAAGAGTTCCCGCACAGGGCCCAGGGCCTGATCAGCCATGTTGTGGTAAGACTCCTGGAAAACGGCATTTGTGTGATCCTCTGCCTGCCTCATCAGGACCTCAAAGGTTTCTGTAGGAAGACAGCAGGGGAGAGAGAGAGAGAAGGAAAAAAAGATTACAGAGGGACTGCAAATCATTTCAACACATTATCTTTATGAGCTTTATATATTGAGAGGTGTAAAGAGAAATGAAAACACTAAAGGCTGAGACAACTGTGCTGTAATATGAATAGGGCTGAATACAACACAGTGCCCCTTATACAGTATAGCTTCTACTTCCATTAACCCAGAATGAAGAAAAGAGGAGTCTTCAGGGGTCCCAGCAGGAGCTGAAGCTCCCTGCGTCTTCCCACAGAGGGGGTAGAGTACGTGTAGGGAAGCAATTTGTTCTCTAATCTAAAGCTGAGTTGACAAGGAAAAAAGGAAAAGAAAGTGGCTACAACACATCAGTGTGGAAGCTGCTGCTATATAATATGAACAGAGCTACAGTATAAGTATAGTGTTTTAATAAACCAACTACTTCTACCAAACCAGTATGAGGAGAGAAAGGGCTCCTGGTGTCACGTAGTGAGAACAAGTGGACAAAAGAGAGGAGAGGAGAAGAAACATGGAGGTTAAGAGAGACGGAGGGATGGAGAAAAGGAATTTTACAAATGAATTCCTCAGAGAATAAGAAATTATAAAAATGTCCATATAATTTGCATACAGCACACAGTACAAGGCATCATGCCTGTCATTATACAAGCGCACACACACACACAAACGGACTCCATGCTTTACAAGGATACGATGTTTGAACCTAAAAACATGTATTCGCTATCCTCAGCACATGATTTTCTACCCACACATTTTATTATCACCATGAAATTAAATGTCAAGCAAATTCTTCTAAGCTGCATGTGACACAAAAGTCTGTCCACTCCTGATAAAACTTGCGTCTGAAGGATACAAATATTCAGGCCGCTGCTTCAGGAGGAAAAAGCATTTCATGCTCTTTTGCCTGCCACAGCAGTGTAACCCAGCGCTGTAAGCAGTATCTGCACGGTTTCTATGCATGTATGTGTTTTCAAGAGAACCTCACTGTGTGGAACTGTTTGCGATCATTTAAATAGTAGAATTGACATGGAGGAGTAACCTCAGAAAAACAGAAAAATGTTTTACAAGAGCAACAAGCTTGCCTTTAATCCTTTTGTCTCTCTTTTTTCAGTTTTTGTCTCAGCTAATACCTGAGCCATGGCCATTCTCACATCATGTGCTTGTCATGAGTTGTGAGGCAATGGTCAGGGTGAAGGCCTGGAGCTGCCTAGGGGGCTAAGAGACTGAGGGAGGCGGGGGGGGTATCAGTGCGATGAGGGCTTAGACGGTCGAGTGAGGTACCATATGCAACGGAATAGAAAGATTGACCGAAAGCCCCCTGGGGAGGGGGAAGAGAGCGGGGTCTGGCATGTCTTAAGCAGGCAGCATTAAACACCGAGGCACCAGGAAGTCCAATCTGATTGCAGGTCTAAATAGATTTTTCTATATTTTAGATTTACAGATATACACATAGCAACACACAGATATAGACTGTACACAAAATCTCCATGTGTTCAATCAGACAAGGTGATGTGTGATTGGCTACCAACTAGCTTGCTGGTCAGTTAGTGTAATCATTGTGGGGCATCAGTAAAAATGCTCGAGAAAGATATTTGTCCTGAGTGAGTTTAATTGCCACTTCACGCATTGTGCACCATTTACACTTTCAGACAGGAAGGATTTGCCGTTTGTGTGTGGTTCTGTAACCACAGAAAATAAAGAATGTATATACACACACACACACACACACACACACACACACACACACACAGGATATGCTGTATTCCTTAATATTCTTACACAGTGCTGGCAAGTAACATGGTTAACAATATCAGAGGTAATCATATAACATTCAATATGGCTTATGTTTTTATGTACCTGTACAGAACTCATAGCTTTACGGGCAGCGCAATCTCGGCTTGTACACCATGAATACATTCATCATCTTAGCTCACAGCCTATGATGAGTCTGAGCTATTTGAAGCGGTTAACCTGTTTCACTGTCTTGCTGTGGATGGAGGTGGGGTTCAGTCTAGTGTGGTGTTTGATGTGCTAATGATCAGCTCTCTTGTCTTGTCCACGTTTAGCTGTACCCATAGGTAGCTGTCAGGGCACCATTGTGTGAAATGAGAGGCCTTCTGTGATCTCGCACGGACGGGTCAGGTCTAACAAGATCAGAGACTCAAGATGAGAAAAGAAGCTGCACCTCCTACACAGCCAGCACTCTGGTCAGAGAGAAGCACGAAAAACGGTGAATGTGTAAATAATTAATAAAAGACATGAGTGGCAGCTGTAAACGTGCAGTGTAGATGCTGTGACTGTGTGAATTAAATAGATAGAAGACAGGTGAGCAGACGAGCTGAGAAACAGAGAGAGAAAGAAATGTGTGCTTGCGGAGTACAGTTAAAGATTATTATAGCCCTCGGGTGTATGAAGCAGACCAGGCAGAGTTATGAAGGGTCCCACAGGGATTACAGCACGTGCTTCAAGAGGGGTTTACCACATAAGACTGTTGAGTTAATGAATGCCACCTGTCAAACCACATAACGAAAATCTGCGTAGTAAACAAATGTCACCGTTTCATCGGTTTCGTTTTGTGCTTCCTAGAATTTAAATCTTGTCATGAAATTACTTACCGATTTCCCTTTAAAATAACTTAAAAAGGCATGGATAATAAGCTAATCAGTAATTCTGCTGTCTAAACAAGTCTGCTGTGTTAAAGGAACACCCACACAGAAGTTGCTTGCTGTCCAGGCAATGTTAAGGACATTATTTTTCACCAAAGGGAGACTGTGAAGCAGCGTCTCTCACTTGGAGGCCTAGACCAGCGGCCAGGCTTCTGGGCAAGCCTGAGGACAGAGATAACAGGAGCAGAGGAAAAGATGAAAAAGAGAAAGAATCAAGTAGCAGAGTGAGAAGAATATTTTAACTTTTTGAGACACAAGTATTCAAAACATATCTCCTATCTCCTAAATGTTCACATTTGGAAATATGCCAAATATGTCATATTACCAAATGACTGTGTAATGTGAAACATGTCGCTCAAAAGGGATAAACCCACAGCAAATTATCACCTGACTGTTTTCAAAGCATTTTAGTGTTTTTTAGCTCATTATTTTGGTTTTAAAGCCTGCAACTTTAATATTTTGGTTCACCGCTCTCATAAACCTTGTTTTGAGGAGCGGCAGGCAGCTGTTTTAATCTAAGCAGCTAAACTAAAGCAGCTAAAGAGCCAGATATTTCTCTTACAAGTTAGTAGAGACCAAAACACACACTAACATGACTAAAAATAAATGCTAAAAGTTCCCCATATCAACTTTCTCTCAACTTGTTTCTCCCGCCACTAAACAACTGCAATGCTGTATGTGTGTGTGTGTGTGTGTGTGTGTGTGTGTGTGTGTGTGTGTGTGTTATAAACAGACCTAATGAGGATGCCCGTTTTGTTCTGTGTGTGTTCTAAGTGTCAATGACCCGGCTGATAAGAGGAGGGCAGCCATGTTTGCATTATTGGCAGCGGGAGGAACACCAAGAAAGAGGCTGAGCCAGCATGATAGAAAACACTCTTGTACTGTGGAGTGACTTCTTACACTGTTACTGAGGGTCTGTTCTGCTTCAGTTAACTAGCAGCTGGACACATGGTGAGGTGAAGAGTTGAAGGAGTGTGTGTGTGTGTGTGTGTGTGTGTGTGTGTGTGTCTCATTTAACATAAAGACAGGGCAAACAGAGAACATGTAACATGTTAGACAAAACATTCTTCATTATTATTATTTTTCGAAGTTAAAACCTAATAAACAAGTATATGCAATTTGACACAAAACAACGGGGGGGAAATGAAATGTATACAAAGACAGGTTACCCAGAGTTTCCAGGGATGAGATAAGAGACTGATTGTTGAAAGATTCTGTTAATGGTTACAATATTGATTCAGAAGAGTTAAATACCTGTGTGAATGTTTGAATTGTAAAAAAAAAAAACCGAAGGAGTATTTCTAATATGATATGGGCCTTTAGCATATAAACAGAAAAAAGGATCGTAAAAAATTAACATGCAGGTTTCAGTTTCAGCATATGTCATTTTGATCCCATGAACATTTAACTGGTTTGAATGGTATAAATTACGATGAATGTTGAAGATATTAAAAAGGAAAGAATGTGCAACTTTCCATCCATCATTTAGACTCACTGTAAGAAGCCATTAAAACATGCCACTCATCAACCTACATGGGTTTCTGCCTCGCCTGCTGGCAGGGCAATCAAATTCTGATATATGAACAATTAATGTTTGAAAGCTCGGGTATCACTGGCTATCACCCAGATATATTCGCTATTATATCAATCACAAAGCCCCTTCAGTTAAATTCCTCCGTAGCGGAGCTTTTCTCCATGTCTAAAGAGCTTTTAAATTTGATCCCATTTTCTTCCTTTCTCCCATAATTGCTGCACTTCTCATTTCTTTAATGTAGGATGATCTGGTTAACTGTGACAGGGGTAGCTAACCCAGTGATGAGTTACACCTAGGGTCTCTCTCTCTCTCTCTCTCTCTCTCTCTCTCTCTCTCTCTCTGAGACAAAGAGTAGATCAGATACCAGAATATAATATGATCATGGAAACTAATACACAAGTCAAAAGTAAGAACATAGTGTTGCTTCCACCACCAGAGGGAGACATTTTTCATTTTAATATGCATATGTAGGACATTAGATCAGTGTGATGTTAAGAAAACAGTGCAGCAACTGACTAAACATGTGTTGCATGCTCCCTCCAACTACTGCCCACCGTCTCCAAACACAACCACAGACAGATATAACAGATTTTTATTTTATACTTTGGTGAAACCTTGAGGTACAGTCAAAGAATATTAAAAAAACATAAAAATGTTATAAACAGCCCCAAAATGTCAGATGTGTACACATTCCCATGTAACCACATCACTTGATTAGATTTAAATAGTACTAAGGATGTTTATCATTGACGGAAATTATCAAATGAAGAAACTGTTAGTCCCCCTGATTTGTTCTAGGAGTCAACAAACGCCAACAAATAAAAAAAATCATCATCATGGCTTTGTGTGTGTGTGTGTGTGTGTGTGTGTGTGTGGATAGACACGTCATCGAGAAAAGGATCAGTCAGCTACATGAGAAATAATATGAGCCTTAGTTGATGATTCTTTTAATACAGACAAAAGAACAAAAGCTTGTGCTCACACACACACACACACACACACACACACACAATTGCAGTTGTTTAGTGGCGGGAGAAACAAATTGAGAGAATAAAGTTGATATGGGGAACTTTTAGCAGAAGAATTGTTGATACATTAAATGCCCTACAACGCATTGCATCCCTACATGTACGCCGCAATGAGTGTTAACCGATATCAATATCAGCTCCTTCGTTTGAAGCTTTCCGTGTTTCCAGGTTTCGAGCACCCAAATGCCACCAGCCGACCTCAGCTGAGCTGTTCAGCAACGCAAAGCAAAGATGGCTTTTATTAATGTGATTCATCCTCTGTGAATGGATGCGACCACAACAGAGAAGCCCAGTGACATCTGATAGGCTGCAGAAAAGGCCATTCTCCATCTAGAGAGGATGAGTCAGTGGCTCTGTGGGTTCAGCTCATCCCAGAGCAAAAGACACACAATGAAAGTCAATGACTTACTGGGTGGCACAGTCAGTACAGTCAACAGAAAACTATGTCTTCATTGTGGCATGTTGGAGGATGAAAGAAGCACCAGCACACTTTGTTGTTCCAGGATGGAAATTGATGACAATATTTGCTGCACAAATGTTTTTGGTGGCTAAAAAAATAGACACTGATAGTTGTAAAACTAAAAGAACCGACTATCCAATTGTCTTCCTATACAGTGCATAGCAACTCACTTTATTTCACAAGTCCGAAATTTTCCTTAAGATAATGATGAGAAAGAAAGATGCTACTTGCCAAAGACGTTTCCCAAAATAATTAATTGTAATTTGGTACTAACTATGAAGTTAAACAGCAATTTCATTTAAAGAAAAGAACAGCTCCCTTTTAACCCAAGAACATTTTTTTTTATTTCAATCATAATTTATTATACACTTATTATTTGATTTATTTTTCCCTTCATATTCATGTAGTTGAATTGTGCGTTTGTCTGTGGACATATTTTCGCGTTTGCATATTCAGCAGAGCGACTGTGCACTGACCAAAAGACTCTCTAGATTATGCTTGCAATTAATTAAAATTAAAAAGTGTACGAATTGAACACGGTCTCGATTTTCCCTAAAATGTCTACCAAATTACATAATTCTAGTTTCTAGGAAACTTCTTGAAAACAACTAGGTGTAAATCAGAAATGACAAAATAAAGTGTGTAAAAAAAACAAAAAACATGTAAAATAAAGTGTTATCACATGCGATTCTACCTGATTATGTCCATGAGGCTTCTTTGACTGCAATTTTGTTTGGCCTAACATCAAAGGTTTTACTTTCGTTTTGCCTCGATATAAATCATCATTCCTGAAAATGTGTGCAAAGTTGCTTTAGATTTACCTGGTAATAAATTAGGTCTATTTTAATACAAGACATGCCTTCCTCTCAGGCTGTAAACTGGTCTGACTGAGTTATTCCAACAAACTAACAGACTCTTAAGCTGCTGGATATAGAATGTAAAAAAAAAAAAAAAAAAACTGACTGTAATCTTTGCAAGAAGTACATGTTTAGCACTTATTCACTAAAATGCACTGAATGCAGCACTGTCAGGGTGTTGATAAGAGTTTTAAATAATCTTATTTTGGTTTTTCTGGCATGACAAATTTTCACACAAGCAAGCATGTTAAGTTTGTGATGAAGAGGAAGCAGCGCCGTTGTCACGCAACGCAAGACAGCTTTCCAGGTAGGAGCTGAGGAAGTGCCCGACAACAACACCTGGCTACATCTAGCTGCTCAGAAAGCAATGAAATGACTGTATGAAAAGTCAGAAGAGCAACTGGAAATCAGACTTTGCATCTTCGTACGCACAAACAAACACACACTGTCTCGATTCAGCAGGAGATTGAGGTGAAGCACAAAGTGTTATTCAGTGTGCGTCAATGAGCTCAGTGTACCTGCTATGATCTACAAACAAACCACCAAGTGAAACTGGGCCTTTTATGCATGTCTGCGTTTGTGTGTGTGTTGGGACATGTGCAAGCATGTTTGCAGGAGGTAGGGGAGAAATACATAAAGAGGGAAAGACCGTACCAAACTGTCCCAAAATGTCCCAAAATGTTTTGACCCTCTGCCTCCTTTTAAACTGGGCAACAACAGCACCACAAATACTAACCAACTGACCACTCTGACCTGCAGATGGCAGAGAAAAAGGTTCCTAAGAAAAGTTAAAAAGCGCCGGGATGTTTTCTTTTTCCTTCCATCCTCAGTTTCAATAAAGGGGGCATTGTTTTAAAACTGAAAACAGTCGCCCGCTCAGAGGTGTTACTGAAGTGTGCTCTGGCTCAGGGTCTGTCAGAGAAGGACGGGGGGGAAGAGAAGAAAGGAGAGGAGAAACTCAGATTTTCCACTGGGCGCGTCTGTGTTGCGTTCCAGTTTTGTTCCGTCCTCCGCCACACGCCATACCACACCAGTCTCACGCTGCGGATCCACTTTTGCGACATGACTGAAGCGCGGTGTCGCTAAAGTTTCCTGAGCATTTTTGTAGTAGGACGTCTCGAACAAAGGACCCGTGAGAGACTTCCCCCAGTCTCCCCTGTGCTCTACTTCTATTGGATAATCGCGTCGCGTTCAACGGCTTAATTTGCATAATGATCGGCATCGGTCAGCTTTTTGATGCGCAGCATTTATTTAAATGCAGCGCCGCCTTCCTGGGATGCTTTGCGGGCGCATTAAAAGTCGCTTGATGTCACCCATAGGAATAAAGTGGAGTGCGGCGCGACAGAGAAGTCGCACGGCCAGGTCGATCTGCACGGTCACGGTACAGATCCATTTGTCCGACACGACTGAAGCGTGGTGTCGCGACGTCATACATCTATGGTTGATGCTCCACGCCCCTGACCAGCAGCTGATTGGACGAACGCATCACGTGGGTTTGGCTTCTCGAGAATATCAACCGAGTGTCATGTCGGCGCGTTGAGAATACGATCTAGTATTTTACGAAAATAGTTTGTTAGTTAGAAACGTGTTTCTGAAAACATTAAGCGAGAAATAGGCCATACAGTTGCTGAATCTGTCTTCATTTCAGATCGATAAAGGTAAGTTTGAAAGATTTTCGTCTACTTCTACTGGATAGTCGCGTTGCGTTCAATGGATTAATTTGCATAAAGATGGGCATCAGCCAGTTTTTCAAATGCAGCGCCGCCTTCCCGGAATGCTTTGCGTGCACGTTGAAGTCGCTTGACGTCACCCATAGGAATAGAGTGGAGCGCGGCGCGACAGAAGCATCGCACGGTCAAATGGATCAGCGCCGTCAGAAGCGGAGCGTCTTGCTGCCCGACTCACAGGTTTTATTGTCTCTACAAGTACTTAATAGAACAATCACAAGTTTATTAAGCTAGTAACTACCTTCTACTCCTGTCCTCCGCAATCCTGTAATTAAACTCCATGCCTTCTCTTTTCTGGCGTTGTTTATATCACCAAAATAGATCTGTGATGTCGTATTATGTTTTTCCACCTCCAAGATGAATCTCTCGTCATCCGCGGTGTTGTAGAGGAGACAAATACGATATTGGGGGGGTTTTGGTAAACTGACTGGATAGCCTCGCTGTTTCCCTTCCTGCCCGGCTGGAAAACAGACCTGGCGCGTATCTTTAGCGGAGCAGAGCCGCTTCACGCACGCTTCTGGGACACGGTGCGGCTGGTGGATTATCAAGCATTGACTTGAATGGCCATGATTTCTCAAGAGGGTCGCGACGCGCCCAGAACACAGCGCAGACGTGCCAAGTGGAAAATAGGGGTAATTAGAGGAAAAAAAAGTAAGAAGATAGACAAAGAGGGGAAGGAGGGGAGGAAAGGACAGGAGAGGAAAGGAGGAGGAAAGGGAAGGGAAGAAGGGATTAATGGAAGGAGGAAAGAAAAGGGTAGGAAAGGAAAGGAGATACAAGGAAAGAAGGAATGAAGGAAAACAGGGGAGGAAAGGATGGGGGGTTAGAGAAGATGAGAAGAGAGGAAGGGAAAGGATAGAAGGAATGACAGCTAGAGAAGGGGAGGAGGGGAGGAGGCACATTAAAACTGTAAGTCATTGTAATCTATTTTGCCTGGAGTCAAGCTCAGCTTACCATCAGCCCTTATCTCAGTGTACTTCCTCCTCCACATCAATAAACACGCTCCTCCCTACATACGTTAACAGTTGACAAACACATATTTAGCCAAAGCAAATTGAGCCGTCCTGTAATAAATCTGACAACACCCACCTGAACTACAACAAAAGCCACTTCCCTCCATCTGTCTATGCATGTACCTTTTCCCTCGCCATCTCTCCCTCTGCTGCTCTCTTCTTTTTCTCCAGAAGGCTTAAAAGTCAATATTTGAGGATCTGCTGCAGCTCTTGAACACTTCAAAGAGCACAGAGCTCCACTGTGAACATGGCCTTTAATATGCCGTTCAGGAAAAGAAGCAGAGGGTCAATAAAGTGGAGCACAAGTACTTCTTGTAGGGAAGTGTGTGTGCACATGTATGTGTGTGCCATATATAGGTCAAATACCCTTTCATACATGCTGCTGCATACATGTAGAAACACAGGTCAGGTTTAACACACAAACACATATAGAAACCCAGACAGACAGAGAGTGAGCTGCCTCAGTTTTAAGAGCCAGAGTGAAAATAATAATATCATAATAAAGCTTTCAAAGGTGGCTCTGTGTGAGGCTGTGGAGGGTTTCCTGTGGCTGACCGTTGGGAGCTGTTAGAAGCCAGTAAAGGAGCCAACAGGGCTGTCATAAGCCTGGATAGAGGGCCTAATGTACACAGCAGGCCACTGATTACTCTATTGAACTGGTTCAAACATATAGGATTTATAAAAAGATGATATGGAACTAGGTTCAAGGGTCTGAAAGTGGTGAGCTGCGTAGTTTCACCTTGTTGATTGGTCTACAAAAGAGGAGCCATTATGTTATTCTAATTATAATAGCCCTTAACTATGTGTATAACTTGTACAAAAGCATACTGGCATGCTGGTATTCCTGCAAAACTAACTTGTCAAAAAGGTAGGAGACATTTCTGAGACAGAAGTCAGAGACCAAGTCTAACAACAGTAATTATACAGGCTTCGTTGAATACGTGCTTCTGATTGGTCAATTACGGCATTCTACGGTGCTGCTATGAACGCAGTTCAGATCATAGACGCTGGAGGGCCATTTTCGAAATCATTATTTTGTGTCAAATTATTGATTTCTTTGGTAAGTAGCCATAAAATAACCAGGGTAATGAGATTAACGAGCGGGTCATAATTGTGAAATTAACCCCAACAGGGTGATGCAGGAGCCCGACGTAAAGCGGATAATGACCCGCTCGCTCTACATTATCCCTTACTTAAGTGACATCCATTAAAGCTTACGTTGTTCTTTCACATTTAGCATTTAACACTGATTCATTTGGATTGTTTTCAGTGTGTCAAATGATGAGCTATTAGCTACATCTGCGTTGTTCACTGTACACTTCTAGTGGGTCATAAGTGATGATTGAGAGGGATTACTTTTGTATTAGTCTATACATCTTTTTTTTTTTATAAAAAATCTGTTACATATTATACCTTTAATCAATTAATCCACTAATCTCGTCAGCCCTCCTTGATTTTATTTTACTATGTCTGCGTATGTTTTCATTCCTAATATGTCCCATTTATGTCCTTATGTATTGTGTGTATACTGATATGAACTGCTTTATGATAAAATGATGTGATGTTTATGATAAAACCGAATAAAATCACTTTTATAAATTACAATATTGCAGCTTCTGGAGTTTACATGCATATTTGATTAGATTGTGCGTAAATGAGCCCCAGAGCAGTGGCTAAGCTTATTTACAAGTTTTTTGTATTGTGACACATGCATGTAAAAACAACCATGTAATGATGAATGTAAATATATGAGCAAAACCTCAAGTGATGCTAAAATTGTCACGTTAAGTCTATCTGAACTAAGTAGAGAAAACAGACATTTCCTAATTTATATCAAACGGTCTTATCAGCTGTACTGAACAGACCATCAGACACTGGACTCCCATTAGTAAAAATAACATTCATTTGTCCCTCATGCCAGGATACCAGTGATAAGCAGGACAATTATGCCATTATATCTGCTATGTAGAGGAGAAGGACAGGATGAGGGTAAGAGAAGAAGGGGAAGAGTGGGAGCAGACAGTAGGCTTGGTGTGTTGCTGTGTGTTGCTGTGTTTAGGATTTCATCGCCCAGACGACTACAGACTAATCCCTGGAGGCTCCTTCCTTACTTACTTACTTAGGAAATACTTCCTTCCGTCAGACTGGCAGAAAAAGTGATTTCTCCTCTCCAAACAACTACAGTGAAACCGAGAAGCTCAATCCAAAGAAACAGGCCAAAAATAATCACACTGACGTTTTCAAAACGAAATCTGAGCAGTTTCCTCTTGGTGTCAGGTTTGGAAAGTCATTTTTCTTAGTCAAATGTTCTGATGTACAAGAGCACAGGCCTAATTTGTGTCTGGTTTAAGTTGGACATCTAAGTTATTTAAAGAATTTTGGTATAACTTGAGGGCTACTTCCAGAAAAAGAGTCCATTATGGCCTGAACCATTCATTTAACATACCACCAAATCAAAGTAAAATGGTTTGTGTGGAAAGCTGAGTGTCAGCTCAGTATTTGCTGTACACTGCTAACAGTTGTAAATCTTCCTAGTTGCACTGTCAGCCCTCCTGCACAAACATCACACTGGAACATTACTTTGCCAGTCTTCAACACTTTGTAAATCTCTAAAAAAGAAAATGAAAATGTGTAAATCATACAGTTCCTGTTAAGCAATGTGCCTGCTGTACCATCTAATCTAGAAAATGGCCTTAAGACAACAGCCAGCAGCCATAAATCTCCATTTCAAACGAGCACACAGGAGACAAACAATGTAAAGTGCTGACTGGTGTGTGTATTGTTAGAGCTCATCTCTATGCAGTGAGTGGCTACAGTGCAAAGAGTGTGTGTTGGCAGGGTTTCTGCGGGGTGTTAAAAAATCTAAAAAAGTCCAACATTTCAAAATCAAAATTTTAGCCTTTAAAGTCTTCTTCTCTAAAGGTCTGTTATAGGTCAAATAATTGAACAGGTCTTCATTTTCCTACGTCGATGTAACGCTACCTCTAATGGTCACTGAAATGCTCCTGCAGCACATTAGAATGTTTGGTGTTGTAGTTCTTTCTTTCGCTAGTCCAAATATAATTTGCGGTATTACGACTACAAATCAGACCAACAAGCAGCTTATATTGCAGCCAATCAGCTTGGGTGTTATTGGCGCAAGTCTCTTTCCGATTGTACCACAGATTTTATTCTTCAGCAATGGGGAAGTGCAAGTTTAGCGATACTTGGCTTGAAAAAAACGAATTCAGAGCTTGGCTAAAGCCAGTTGCTAACAACGTATTTGAAGCCTACTGCTTCTTATGCAAGAAAGCAATTAAACTAGGAACGCTGGGTGTACGGGCCCCGGAGTCTCATGCAACAAGTGAGAAACATCTAACTGCTGCAGCCATCAGCCAGTTCTGCCAAGTATCTTGCGGCTCTAGCCCCGGCCCCAGCACTACCTCCACACTGCCTAGGCAAGACCCACACAGCAGCTGCGCAACTCCTGTAAGTTACCTCTGTGTCGCTTTTGGATCAGAGCCAACACTAAAAGCAGAGAGGTGCTCTGGGACCTCCATACGGTGAGTAGACACCAGTCTTATAATGCGAATGAGGATAACAGGGAATTGTTTTAGACGATGTGTCCGGTCTCTGATGTTTATTTATTTTTTTTATGTCGTGATATAGGTCTTTCATTTTATTCATAATGGTCTTAAAAAAGGTCTTAAAAAGTCTTAAATTTGACTTTGTGAAACCTGCAGAAACCCTGGTTTGAAAGAGACAGACACGAAATGTAAGCCGGAGAAATTCATGTTGGCAAGTGTGTGTTACTGCTGATGTCTACCTCTGGGACACAGCAAGAAGTGTGTCAACTCAACTAGATCTCCTGAGCAGCAGTAAACGTTATTCACAAACACACACACACTTGCAAAAGATTGGAGAGTCATCAATTAGCTTCACATCTGACACTGTAAAAGCACTCAAGGGTTTCTCTTTGAATGTCAGATGAGGATGCTGGGTATTAAAAAGTTATTTATAGAAAAAGACAATATAAAACTGCAGTTTGGACGCCTTGGGTTTCTGTGGTTCAAAACTCACACTAAAACACACTAAACTCTGAAGGAGAAGAATGAGAGCTATATGCTTTAACATTTGTAAATGAAAACCTGTTCATTAAGGAAATAGATAAACATTTGGGGAAATACAGTTATTTGCTTTCTGGTTAGAGAGTTAGAGGAGAAGATACCACTCTCATGTTTGTCTGTTGAATACAAAGCTACAGCCAGCCGCCGATTAGCTTAGCTTAGTATAAAGACTGGAAACAGGGGAAAACAGCTAGCCTGGCTCTGTGTAAGGTAACAAATATTCACCTACCAACCGATCTAAAGCTCACTAATTAACATGTTATATCGCAAGTGTTTAATCCATACAAAAGACAAAGTGAAAGGAACAGGAGGATATGCTATTAACAGTTGCCGGACAACCAGCAGAGACTCCAGGAAGTCACTGCTTCCAGACAGGAAACAGCCTGGCACCCCCTAGAAAATGTCAAGTTGTCGTTTATACAAGATACAAGATATAACATGTTAATTAGTGAACTTCAGAGGGGTAGGCAGACAAAGCCAGACTAGCTGTTTCCAGTCGTGCTCAGCTAAGCTAACTGGTGGTAGCTTTATATTATATACAGTCAGGTCCATAAATATTGGGACATCGACACAATTCTAATCTTTTTGGCTCTATACACCACCACAATGGAGTTGAAATGAAACGAACAAGATGTGCTTTAACTGCAGACTTTCAGCTTTAATTTGAGGGTATTTACATCCAAATCAGGTGAACGGCGTAGGAATTACAACAGTTTGTATATGTGCCTCCCACTTTTTAAGGGACCAAAAGTAATGGGACAATTGGCTGCTCAGCTGTTCCATGGCCAGGTGTGTGTTATTCCCTCATTATCTCATTTACAAGGAGCAGATAAAAGGTCCAGAGTTCATTTCAAGTGTGCTATTTGCATTTGGAATCTGTTGTTGTCAACTCTCAATATGAGATCCAAAGAGCTGTCACTATCAGTGAAGCAAGCCATCATTAGGCTGAAAAATCTAAACAAAACCCATCAGAGAGATAGCAAAAACATTAGGTGTGGCCAAATCAACTGTTTGGAACATTCTTAAAAAGAAAGAACGCACCGGTGAGCTCAGCAACACCAAAAGACCCGGAAGACCACGGAAAACAACTGTGGTGGATGACCGAAGAATACTTTCCCTGGTAAAGAAAACACCCTTCACAACAGTTGGCCAGATCAAGAACACTCTCCAGGAGGTAGGTGTATGTGTGTCAAAGTCAACAATCAAGAGAAGACTTCACCAGAGTAAATACAGAGTGTTCACTACAAGATGTAAAACCATTGGTGAGCCTCAAAAAACAGGAAGGCCAGATTAGAGTTTGCCAAACAACATCTAAAAAAAGCCTTCACATTTCTGGAACAACATCCTATGGACAGATGAGACAAAGATCAACTTGTACTAGAGTGATGGGAAGAGAAGAGTATGGAGAAGGAAAGGAACTGCTCATGATCCAAAGCATACCACCTCATCAGTGAAGTATGGTGGTGGTAGTGTCATGGCGTGGGCATGTATGGCTGCCAATGGAACTGGTTCTCTTGTATTTATTGAGGATGTGACTGCTGACAAAAGCAGCAGGATGAATTCTGAAGTGTTTCGGGCAATATTATCTGCTCATATTCAGCCAAATGCTTCAGAACTCCTTGGACGGCGCTTCACAGTGCAGATGGACAATGACCCGAAGCATACTGCGAAAGCAACCAAAGAGTTTTTTAAGGGAAAGAAGTGGAATGTTATGCAATGGCCAAGTCAATCACCTGACCTGAATCCGATTGCGCATGCATTTCACTTGCTGAAGACAAAACTGAAGGGAAAATGCCCCAAGAACAAGCAGGAACTGAAGACAGTTGCAGTAGAGGCCTGGCAGAGCATCACCAGGGATGAAACCCAGCGTCTGGTGATGTCTATGCGTTCCAGACTTCAGGCTGTAATTGATTGCAAAGGATTTGCAACCAAGTATTAAAAAATGAAAGTTTGATTTATGATTGTTAATCTGTCCCATTACTTTTGGTCCCTTAAAAAGTGGGAGGCACATATACAAACACAACTTACACATAACTTTTGTCATGGACATACATGTTTTGATTTCTTTGTATGTGTGGATTACTTGGGTTGTTACTGACATCTGGTATATATGTATACACACGAGTGGTATCAATCTTCTCATCTAACTCTCCAGAAAACTAAAAGGCATATTCCCCAAAATGTTAGCTATCCCTGTAAGTTCAAAGAATGGTAACACGATTAGTAAAGTGCTACGCTAACCAGCATGTCTGACACAGGAGCTGCAATAGGAGACGGCGGGAAAAACAGCCGTGGTTAGTCTGACTACGTTGTTTCTTTGCAGCAGCCCAAATGCCTGGATTGTTGAAGGGTATTGACTCTGAATAATCCTGCTTCCCTCTAAATCCTCATCCTCTGACTTCAAACGCTGTGCAAAGACTTTCAATAGAATCTGGCATCCTCCCAACTTTCTCTCCGTCAGTTGCTCATTCTTCTTCTTCGCATTCTTTTTCACTCTCTGTCCTCCCCTGGATCAACTGTCCAGCCCTGAATCACAAAGCCAAGCCCAAATTCTGTGGAAATCTCGAGGAGAGGCCCCTGCGTTGTCTGGCATACACACACACACACACCAACACACACACACACACACACACACACACACACACCTCTTGTACGAGTGACGACAAAGAAGGTACGGCTGTAGCCCCCGGTGGACAAAGAGTCTGCTAAATGAACGGTCCCACACAAAGGAGCAGAGAGCAGGTTAAAAATTTCAAGACCAGCTGTGAGAATCAACATATGAATTCTTCAAACAAATCCAACCACCACTCAATAGATTCACTTTATGCACATTCATCACACATTCATCTTACAAGGTCTGCATGTTTGGTTACTATTGGAATCAGTGTTTTTACTCAAATATAAGCCTTAATTCATTCTCCCTACAAACAAGATACACTCATAGCTTTTAATGCTTGAGAAAAAGAACGAATGGTTTGCTAGTGTTCTGGAAAAACAAGAGTCCCTGTGAGGCACAAGGGTGCTTTGAGGGAAATGCAACATCATGTCCACAATAAAAATGCTAGCATGCTGATGTTTAGCATGCTATGTTTATCATGGTCATCCTAACTTGTTGTTGTTGTTACAACGCTAACATTTGCTAATTAGCACTAAACAAAAAGGTGCAGTTGAGGCTGGTGGGAATGTCATTACTTTTGCAGGTATTTGGTCATAAATCAAAGTTTTGACAAATTAAAACACACGCAGAGACATTTCACTCGAAAAACACAAATGTCAACCTTATATGGTGCTAGCTAGGGGATTAAATCAAGGCAACACCAAAGTCATTGGGAATAATCCTCTGGGGACCATGCATGTCTATAACACATTTTCATGGCAATCCATACAGTAACCAGGCTGTTAGCATGGCTATTAAAGCTTTATAGAACTACAGATATGTCACCTCCGGTCATTTTACAGAAAGAAACACTAACTGTTTTACAGCAACTGTTTACAGCAAACTTTTTGCTATGCTGCTGTAAAAGAAAATTAATTACCTAACAGTTTTAGTCTCATCTTATCCTAATATTCTCTTTCCTGTTCACTGATTAAGTTTCTATTATTTTAGCTGTTCAACAAACTTTTAGTGTCTGCTGATTTATTTAAGTCTGTCTGCATCTTCTCTAGCTTAGTGTTAAGAGGAAGCATTCCACTTTGGTCACTCAATGAGACCTTTTGTTTAGAGGCCAGGTTAAGTCCAACAGAGATTCACACCTTGAAGCTATAGTGCGTAGTTTCTTGTCTCCCCCATGAGGAATTCTGAGTAATGACAACAACACTGTCGTTGCATCGACATGACGCAAGCCTTCGGTGCTCGCACAACACCGAGGAGGACACGGAGGATTAAACAAACCTGATGGACTCTTCAGAAGAGGTAATTATCTTAACTCGAGCTTCTGCGTGCGAAAGTCGCCGGACTACAACATTTTCTAAACATAGCCATACTGAGAAAAACAGAGAGAGTTTTGTTGAGCTGATAGGTTTTACTTAGCTTTGTATCAACTCATTTGGCAATGTCTTGAATGTAACGGACGTTCATCAATATTAAATAGTTGCGCACTAGCTTTAACTAATCAAAGCACTTTTGATTAGTTGAAGTAGACAGTATTGAGTCTATGCAAATCTACTCAGACTTGTGAGTTAAATGTCTTCTCAGTATTTGTTTATTCTGTTGTTTCCTGTAAACTTGTATAAAAACCCTGGCCAGATTTTTTTGGTGTCGGAGAGAATTCTACAGCTTCTTGTGAACTTCTGTCTCCACTGCGCAGTGAATAAAACTCATCTGAACCAGCCACTGAATTGGACCTGAGAGAACTTTTTCTTCCACACTGCTTACGCCCAATCAAAATGTCAAACTGATATATTTTATCTCACACCTCTTATATTGTACTATCAGGTGTTTTTTCATAACCAGTAATATAATTTCTGACATGATAAATCAAAAAGCAGTTTATATGTGAGACAGCTGGGTGTTTCTTGAAGCAAATGTAACACGAGGAATGTTCATTTTCAAGACAAAAGATCCTAAAATGCAGAGTCCTATAAAAAGCAGCATATTTTCCCTGACTGAGGCGAGCAGCCAATTTGTGACCAACATAGAAACTTTACTGGAAGGGAACACTATGTTACTGTAGTCAGTGATGCAGTGCTGTTTAGGGCTGGTCACAGCACAATATCTGTCCTCGGTAAGAAATTACGGTTTTGAACTTGAAATTCTTGGAGAAATGTGGATTGCAAAGGAGCAGTTAGGTAAGTGTGGTGGCTGCTGCAGCTCTGCTTTTAGAACAACTTGCATGATATCCCTTGAAGAGTGGCCTGGTAATCATGCTGGAATATTAAAGTAAATACAGAAAAAAAAATGTGTTTAGACTTCTGAAGCAACTAGTCAACAGAGGAAATTTGTCAATTGATACAATCCAAAATATATTTTTTGTCACTTGTTAATAGGCCAAAGTTTACACTGCTCAAATTACACAATGAACCATTTAGCACACACATATTTCATTTATTTCAGTGATGCAGTCAGGTTTTATTGACATTGTAAACCAGACAAGGGCAACCTAGTCTCACATTGCTAGACCTTCCTTCACAATGCTGCTGAGGGACTGGCTAGTCCACACAGCATTTCGGGATAGGAGAAAAACGTGCTCTGGTTTATTGGCATTTCTTTAAACCAATCACAATCGTCTTGGGCGGCACTAAGCCCCAGACACAATGACAGTGCCGCTGCAAAATAGCCTCAGGAAGGAACTTGTTTTGGTGGAACGTGTCTACGTTCAAAAGTTTTTTAGCCGTGCAACAGAAAAACTCAGATAGTCTAGCTAGCTGTCTGGATTTACCCTGCAGTGATCTGAAAAGGAGTTAATTATAGTCCTCACAAATCGACCAGAGTTTAACACAAAGAAAGCGGAGGTGACGGACATCCGGCCTAAATAGAGGGACATCAGGCGAAATTTCCGGCGGCATCTGAGCAATCCTGTAAGTGGAACGTCATCAATATAGACTAAGTGCAACCTGACAAACTTCTAAATAGCAGATTATGAATTGCATCTCCAACCTCAATAGCTGTGCTGATTTTAATGTCTCACCCATTAGTTTCACCTAGGCTAATCGACAAAATTGTTAAAATAAGAATATTTTACTATTATGGATTTCAGCTTTAACTGGCCCTTCTGATAACTAATATAACTTCTGTTTTGATTGTTTTTATGTTTTTTACTACTAGCACAAGCTTAGGGCTATAAAGATGGCAATGCCAATTGTTTAGTTCAAACAACAAGAATGTATTTAAGAATATACACCATGAAAATAGTGACACAGGCTTCTCTACAAGACTGGTAATAATGCAGGAACTGCCTAAAGACCGAAACAAATTGGCAATTAATGAGTATTGGGGCCCCAGGGCAGTTGCCCGCTTTGCCCAATTGGTAAACCTATCTTGCCTCTAGGGGCGACTAGCATTGAAGATTAGGTCAAAGTTGAAATTTAGTTTAACTTCCTGTCTGTTGCATGATTTGTTTCAATTATATTAAAAAATATTCTTTTATAGGACTCAAACCCAGGATGTTGTGGTCATATGGTATGGGCGTTAGCCAACACAGTGCTGACTTTATTGGACGTAACACAACCAGACTTTAAGCACTGAAATAGACACTCTGCTAAAAAACATCATCTGTCTAATCAGCAGCAATCAAAACAACTTTACTTCAACCCCCTACTGAGACCTTCTTGTTTGGCACAATGTGTTGCTGTAATTTTGCAGCCGATTGTGGTCTCCTCTCAGTCAAGCTGTGGGGCCACTGCTATTCAACTATGTTCCTTTTCAATTAAATTAGTAAAAAGATGTGGCAGTGTGGATCCTTTAAAAGCTGGTAAACAGAAACACAATTAGCATTTATGAGTGCAAATAGAAAGTCCTTAGCACAACAGGGTAGCTTTCCACTTATATAAACCAGCACTCAGCCCTGACTGTTTAATCTTACATTCATCAGCAGCACTTGTGTTCCTGACAAAACAGTAGCTCACAATTAGAAGCAGAGCAAATATAAAAGCAGAGATTGACTAACTGTGTCTGCTGGATGTCTCATGTTGACCACACCTTTTTTTTCCTTTCTTCCCAGGCTAGAAACCAAAATGACACATTGACTGGGAGGAAGACCACAAGCCACCTAGTGTTAATGGTCACAACAGCTTTATGCCACAGACTTTCAAATAACTACAGCAGCATTAAATTTATAACAGCCGCTCTCATCAAGTGGTAATGTAATGTTGGTGGAGGTTTTAAAAGGTCCAATATGTAATATATTTACTGTAATAAATCCAAAAATGACCCTATTGCATCATCAGATATTAAGGAAACATGCTAAGTTGAAATACTATCTTTTCTGACAACAATGCTAATGCCAGTATGTTCTCCTTTTGAAATTTCCGTTCCGTGACGGAATTTTTCAACTGCCCAGATATACCATGAAAGCAGCAAACAAACGGGATCAACGAAGATAAATTCTACCCAACCTAAAAAAATAACGGCATGTTTCTAACAGTTGCGTGACCAGAGATGTTACAAAACCCAGGTAAATATTGGAGATGTATTTGAAAGATGGAGACAGCTTAGAGCCCAAAAGGATGCCAAGTTGGCTAATTTCCTCCTGAACAGGTAGCTAAGCCTTAGCTTCAAGCTAATTTATCAGGGCTACAAGGGACGGGCATTTTATGTCATTTCAACATTTGCGTACTCACATTGAATTATATAGCTAGAGTACCCGAGTTGGTTACTTGCAAAAATAAATTGAGACACAGCCAGTAAAGTGATCCCGACTGGTCCTGGTAAACGCCGCCATGCTAACCCTGCTAATGTTACCAGAGGACCAGACAAGCGGGCCACGGCTGTTTGCAACGTGTAGCCTGTTCAGCGGACGTAGCCAACGATGGTGAGTTATTTTAAGCCAAGAGAGGGGGGCTGTAAATCGGGAGGACAGTGAGTTTACAGTGTGTTTAGTGATTGTTGCCGTAATTCTAAACCAATAAAGTGTGTTCAGTCGGGTGGAGAGGACGGCAAGGCTGTTGTGTTTAGCGGTTCCTACCGTAATTCTAAGCTGAAAAATTGTGTCTGTCAGTTGGGTACAGAGCTCCGTGTGATCATGGGCTCCTATGACTGTCAATTTAGCCAGCATCTAACGTTAGCTACTCCGCTGTGCTGTGAAGTAATGTCTGGCTATGTGAGACAAGCGTCTAGCAACATTGTTGTGGATGTTCTGGTCATGGTCTGGCAAAGCGAGACTATGGATGCTGCAGTCTCAGCCTGGCAACCTCCGTGAACTTCGAGTATGGGTCGGAGGGGTGGGGGAAGACGACTCTCTCCAGTATTTTGAATTTGTACTGCAGTAACTATTTTAAACACTAGCTGTCAGTATACATATTGCACCTTTAAGATTAACAACGGGATGTTAAAAACAGACTTTGTACTACTATCTCCAGTCTCTCTTTTTATATTTTCCAAATGTTTGCCTGTGGATGGGTTGGACAGCAACGCGCAGGCTGTGTACGGATGCATGCAATGCAGCACTCTGTTGTACGGCTGTAAACAGTCTCAAAGGAAGGAATCTTATAAAGTAAACAAGCCCCCAGAGCAAATGCGTGCAAACTATTGTCGGAAAAACACGGAGACCCCATAATCTCAACCAGCGTGAACCAATCCACTTACCTGGCACTGCTCATGAGCCATCCCCACACCTCTCTCACCTGCCACTGAATGCAAACCATGCCCACATGGTTTGCATTCTCCTGATCACCCTGTCGGGGTTGTATTCGCTATAACAACTGCCTCACTCTACATTATCCCACTTATTACATGGCTATTTACCAAATAAATTAATAATTTGACACAAAATATTGATTTAAAAAGGACTTTATTGATTTAAATACGATTGTATTGCTTCCGCTAAAGAAAATAGTCCGTTCCGTCTCTACGGTTGGAATCCTGTGTCCATAGCAACGTAAACTCTGCAGCTGTTTAATGCAACCCTCCGGCTATTACTCAACACCACAGTATCTCCCCCTCCTGCAGCGAATACATTTCTGGCAAAAGCCACCGGTCCGGTCCTGGCACGCATTTTATCCCCCTTACAGGCTGTGGTTGTAGTCGTATACATTTTATGAGTTGGGCTGTTATGGGGTGCTGCCGTGCTATCGCTAGCTATAGGTGGACAAATTACCAAGCTGCTGTTTTACTCACTGCAGGAATTGACATGGCATGGCAGTGTTGTAGTGAGCTAGCGGACTATTGGCTGCTCTAATTCACATTAAATTGAACATTTCCGTTGACGGTGACCTGAGACACGGTGAATGGCTTCTTTGGGAATATTTATGTTGACATTTATGCCCTCATTCATCTTGTTTCCTTTTTGCACAGCCGCTGCAGTTGCCACACCTGTAATGTTAAACATGTTGCAATGTAAGCTAACTAATTAGCGTTGCTGTTCCTACGGCTGAAGTTACTGCATAGCGATCAGAGACCGTATATAAAGATGTAGCGATAGACGCTCACCAGATCTGCTGTCATTGCTTGAATTGGAGGACAGAAGTTGATCCACGTTTCCCCACTTTTTGCCACAGCTGATAAATTATCTGGACTTCTTTCAGCGGATTGATAGCTGTCCTCCAGAGTGAGCAGAACTGCGTCCATGGCAACGCTCTGCTATGCATGGCAACGGTGTGTTATCCTTAGCAACGGTCTGTTATCAACAAATAACAGACCGCAGAATGCCTTAGAATTCAACCAAGCCATGTAATAAGTCTGTCACATGTTTGTAAATACCGTAGGACAGTTGAGTGTCTGTTATCTAAACTGCTGAAGTCAGTTGAACAGGCGAGTGTGTTTTTCCTCAGATAATGATGAGATGGGCTATATCAGATAAAATCTTACATGAAATCAGTTTGCCTAAAATGACAAAATGATTGGTTTTGGCAAGACTAGATTAACTGAAATGTTCAATATAATCTGATAGTCTGCATTCAAATATTTACTGAACAAGTTACTGAAGAGTGAAAGAGAGGCATTAGCACAATGTAGCCTACTTAAATTGACTTAACATATGTTCAAGGTGGAGCTTTCAACTTTAATATAGGCCTAATGCTGGATAGTTTAATGAATAATAATGCATCCTATTTCAATTGTGATATTTTGAGAGTAAAATCTGAATCTGCAGTGTAACCAGTTACATTTCTCTGTCAGGTAAATGTAGTAGTACAATGTTTTCCTCTGAAGTAGAAGTACACAGTAAGACAGTAGTATACAGCTGAGTTTCATTGGAGTCCTGTAAATTAATTTGGGGGAACAATTGTTCTGGAGAAAGCTACAAGCAGCAATACCTCAGACCAAGAGTTTTGAACGTGCACTGCATTAGTAGATTAAACAAACCACATGTAGCGTGTTGACTGGTGAGCATTTGATGTGTTGATTTGAGGATTTGAACCAGGTTAGCTGCTTTTAGTCTTTATGCTAAGATAGGCTAATTAACTGCAGGCTCTAGCACAATATTTAACAAACATATGATTGTGGTATCGATTTTAATCCCATCCTCTCATTTCCCAACAAGTCAAACTACTCTTTTAAAGCAAAAGTTTGCACATTTTGGAAAGTATGCTTATTCCTTTGAGCTTATAGGTGCTGGTAGGTGTGGTGGATATAGGTACATTTTGACAAAGCCAGGCTAGCAGTTACTCCCTGTTTCCAGTCATTATGCTAAACTAACTGGCTGTTGGCTGTAGCTTCATATTTAACGCACAGATATGGGAATGGGTTCGCTCTTCTATCCAAATCTCCACAACCAAGTGGATGAAAGTATTCCTTTAAGGGGTCACAAGCCAAAATGTTCAAAACTAACAGTTCATATTTTTATGATTGCCCTTTTTAGGCTTGCACTTATATGCGATGTAACTGCACATGCAAATGTAAAATCATTAATGAAATGTTTTAAAGTTGTTGCGGAATTCATTTGGACCATGATGACTTACCACACCATCAGGGACCAAGTTATAACAAAATCCTTTCCATCTTATTTCACATAAGGAAGGACACGGACTGTATTATTTACAGAAGTTGGAGTATCCTTCAGTTTTGCAGTTAACACACTGCTTTGATAGTTCCTCAAATCACAGCTTGTCCCAAAGGAGGGCATTCCTTTGATCTAGTGATCTCAGACCGTTTTGCTGTGATTTGAGTGCTTCTCCCCAGACAGTCTCTCAGGCACCTCAACAGCTGATTCATAGTGGGTTCCATTTCTGAGTTTTATTGACTCCTGCCCCACGGGGCGCTGGAAATGCACAGGTTGGTTGCCATGGATGTAAGACAAACCTGCACAGGGCGGAAAAAAAAAAAAGATCTCCCCTGAAGCCCTGCTCAGCAGGCTGAATATTTGTGCATTGTGTAGGCGACGTGCAGGAACCTCACAACCGGTGAATGAAAACATGCAGTCCTGAGAGACTTACTGACAGACCAGGAGAAAAAAAAAAGTGATGTGCTGGAAAGCTCAAAGGCCGTCTGCGTCTTTATTCTTTCTATTTTTTTCCACCCCAGTTGCCCAGCTATCTTTTGGCTATGAAATGACTTGAAAGGCAGCGGTCAGGTTCATTTAAGGACGAGATATTCAAAATGTTAAGGCACATTTCTCTAAAGCAAACCAAAAAATGTAATGAGCCATTACTGTGCTTTGAAGCTCAACACACAATTAACATCTCAAGCACTTGTTTTCATTTCATTTGTGTTACTCACTATGTTAAAGCATTGAGTGCTTTTTCTACATATGCCCTTGAAGATTTTTTATAACCGTGGCCCATTACAAGCAGAAAAAACATCAAGTCCCCCAGGAAAACAAACATTAAAAATAGCATTTTATTGGTCTGTGTTATTTCTCAGTGTCTCCTGAGTGCTTCAGACTGTTATCCATCTACATTCCTTTAATTTCCTCACCCCCCCAAACCCCCCTCTCCCTTCAGCTGCATCATATAAAAGATGCCTAATTGAAGGCTTTGCACAAAACAAATGACCACATTAGCCTGCCCCCTTTTAACTCGTCCTTCTTCCTGTCTGTGGTTGCAATGCATTATACACTCTGCTTGTTCTCTGTTGTCTTTCAAATTACAGCGCAGGCTGCCAATCATTCGGAGACTAAAACTAAGGGACTTGTTTTTCTGCAGAGACCAAACCCACCCACCTCCTAAGAGAGATATATATTTCTTCCTGTACTCCACAAAAGTGTTTATGATGAAGCAGAACAGTAATACTTCTGAGGGCAGCCAGTCAACGTAAAATTATATTTCAATTTCAAAACCACCTGTAAAGTTGTTGGCCCGTTTTCACTTCCATTATAATCTGAAAAGACCCAAAACAAAACTCACAGTCACACAAGATAAAATAAACAATTCACTCATATATTAATTCAGCATCATTGAACACTCCCTGGATAGGAAAGACGAATTAAATGCTTGACTTGTGTTTCTTTTATTTCTGCACATGAACAGCAAAACAGATCCTTCCCCCCCACTCTGTTAAGATCTAAGAACCTGCCAGACATTTCTGTCCCTCCGTGCTTCCCATACATATGGTGCCACAGTGAGTTTTCTCTATGTGACAAAGGCTCTTAAAACCTCTACGGCCAAACAGAACAATGCCACGTGGGTGGCTCTCTATCTCTGGTATGTATGTGTGTGTATGTGTGTATGTGTGTGTATGTGTGTATGTGTGTGTGTGTGTGTGTGTAAACAGATATTGTAGACTGAGTCAAAGAGTCTGCATCAACATTTGAACAAGCATCGGCTTTCATCAGCACATATTTACCTTAATAGCAAGACAAACAATATTGAATAGGCGGGAAAGAATAGTTGAGGAATACTTCACCCTCAAAATGATCATTTGTATATAAATTAAATTACTCACCCCATTACCTTGAATTTGTAAAGAAAAGTTAGTTTTTCTCGCATGCCTCTACGGTAAACAAAGAATCCAAAAACGGAGAATATAGGGAGTAATAGTTAAAAGGTAACACGGGGTGAGTAATTGATTTACAAATTATTATTTTGAGGGTGAAGTATTCCTTTAAGGCAGAGTTGGTAATGATCATACCGTATGTTTAAAACAAACACGACTTCTGTTAGCAATGCGGCGATGACGCACATTGAGCCTAGGCTCGTACACGGGAGGGGTAGAGTACGCGCAGCGGGGCAAGGAGGCATTTCATTGGTTCTTTCCAAGCGGACCGCGAGGCAGTGATCGGTGGCCGTTTTTACAGGATTACAGCAGCTACAGATGACGGATCTTTTTCACTCCTTTTTCAGAGCCCATAAGTTATTTATTGCTGTCGCGGTGTAAAGACCATTTCAAACAATTAATAAAAAAAAAGTGTATATTGAAAATGGTTACCAATCCTGCCTTTGTTTGTGGTACACATTTTTTTCATGTGTAATTAATTAAAAGTTATGATAAATATGAACCACTTTTTACCAGCTATGTACCAGGTGGTGGTGGTAACGTGCCAACAAATGCTCCTTTTACACAGCCTTTTCAAGGCGGAAATGTTATTCTGCCTCGCCATTTTGTATAAAAATGTACGGACACGGAATGGTGGGACAGAGTTGTCTAATCCGTCAGCGTAGGTAGTAACAGAGCAGAATCGACGTCTGTATAAAAAGGACAGCCGGCATGGCGGGAACACACACACACACACACACACACACACACACACACACACACACAGCCGATGCTGTTGTGTTACACGTCACGCCTATTTTGCTTCCCAAATGCCAGCAAGCTGTCTAAAAATCACACACTGGGGCAGCATTATTCCTCCGTAATGGCGAATAATCCTTACGTCAGTATTACGGAATATCTATGTGTAAAAGTGGCTAAAGTCAGCGATGAAGAAGACTGCTGGCAAGCAAATGTTAACAACGCAGGATTTAAATATTAAAAAACAGCTTTGCAAATGTTTTATGGAGGAAGGAAACCCATTCAACATGTTTAGATCCCCATGGATACACACAATGTGTGTTGGAGAGAAACTGGATGTAAACATGACTTGTTTGTTTACAAGAAAAACTCCACAGGGTACCTTTAAACGACCAGTCAATCAACATAGCTCTGGTTTCAGTTTCAACTGTTGGCTGGCCTAAAGAAGAAATCTGAATATGTAAACATGGTCTAATTATTCAATAAATCAAGAAAATAATCATCAGATTTACCAATAATGAAAAGAATAGTTTGCAGCCCTTGTTTGGACTGCAGTTAAATAAAATCACAAAAACATTCCTAAATGTAGTGTTAGGAACACTACATAATGACTTAATAAATGTAACATTGAGAGCAGTCACTCTGCTGCAGCGACTCTAGCAATTTAAGTCTCATATTAAACGTCTGTTGCCACTTGTATTACACAGCCTGGATGTAGCAGCCGCCAATGTTTGTTGACTGATGAGAGCCGATGTTGACAGGGATCTCTGTTTGGTTTGGCAGGAGAGCACACTGGCTGCCATTCCACAGATGAAACCATGAGACTGCTGCTCGTTTTGTGAGTATTTTGAAAGGGCTTCCAGCTTCTGCTGTTTTGACTTGTCCTGTGCGAACAAACCAGCCAGCTCTTAGACTCTTAGACTACGAGAGTAGTATTGTCTGTGTAGCGAAAGCCTGATTTAGCTTACTCTTCTGTGCCATAGTCCTTCATTGTTCCAAAAACCCAACAAATAAAATAAATGGTCTGTTGACCTATTCTTCATTTGAGTCAATCCCACACACACTGTCCGGCTGCTGTAAATACTCACTGGAGCACTAAATTAATAATAATCCCCTGCTGGAAACAATCCCCAACAAATATACTCATTCCTGTTTAAAGTAACATTTGCTAAAAATTTCATGTTTTGGGTGTGTGACCCGTTAATATATAATTAGACACGGTGGCCCGACGTCATCTGACGTTTCTGCTTTGCTTATTTTATGTGTTGCTTTGCTCGGGTCTTTGATAAACTAAATAAACCCAATGGCAACATCAACTGCTGCTGTTGTGTTGGGGAAACTCAGGCTGTCATTTTCTTTAGTCTGTGGCCCAACAGGTAAATTAGGTCTCCAACCTAACGCTAGTAAAAGTGATGGTATTGAGATATGAAACAAACATGTATACACTTTAAACCAACAATTGAAATAACTCGCCTCCGTTTGCCCAACGTTGTTAAAGTGTATGTACGTGCATAGGGGTGTTCTACCCGGACGTTAAGTAAAAACAAGTTAGGTAAACAAACTTTTTTTTTTTTATTTGTTCCATTGAGAGATGATCTACGTTTTTGTTAGTTTAATACTTAATAACGCCAGCCTTGTCCACAGAGATGGGGACTCGAGTCTGAGACTCGGACTCGAGTCGTACAAACGGCTGACTTCAGACTTGATTCGGACTCGAGCTTCGAGACTCGTCAACAACCTGTTGTCATGCAATTATTGCTTTTTAAATCAAAATGTATTCATGTATTTCTATTTTCTTTTATTGGCGCATATAAGGGGAAACGTATGACGAGCTGTAGGTCCCCTGCCCTTTGCCATAATGTGCAACGTAACGCATGCGCCTATGTGCGCGCACTCGCATATCAAAATATGCATTGCCGATGGCGACACCAAATGCCTTTTCTCATTAGTTTTGCTTTCAATAACTTGGTAAACAGAGGCAGTAAGCTAACTGCTACATGTAAAGTGTGTGGCACCAAGATAAATGATGCTGGATCAACAACGTCAAACTTCATCAGGCATCAAAACGCACCCAGATAGGTCAGTCAGTCACACACTAATGTGAAAGAGACCTTACATTTAGCATATATCGTCACAGGTAACAAGCTAACCATCGCAAAGTGTTGTGCTAATGCTGGGAACAGGCAAATTGTATCTTATAGTTAGTGGTTGCTGAGGCTAAGAAATCCATGGCGCACAGGAGGCGGGACACACGGATCCATCTCCCCAGGAACAAACGCTGTGTCGGGTGGGCAAACTCATGTGATGCGTAATTGATCACGTGGATGATTTGTAGGCTATTAAGTGAACAAGGTGTACCCGGTCCACCAAACACTGGGCCGTCTTCACTGTCTTAATTTTGCACATATTTCTGTTACTGTAGTCCTATTTACTATTTCATTATTTCATCCATGCGTGGCGCAGCGGATCCGTGCGCACTGTCACCTGCCGTGGAGACGCTGGCCTCACTAACCTCTCCTCCTCTGAGTCGGGTCTCCCTCGCGCTGGACTCAGTTTCACTGAGCGTACTAACACTTAGAAAATAAATGGCATTACATCAGTGAGTTCATACTGCTTATTGTGCGTAATTTGGACTGACACTGAGATGCATGTTGTTCTGTAACTGGTGTGGCGCTGCCACTATTCTCTTGATTTCCACTTTTTTTGAGTGAAAGAAACGTTACATTTAGCATATATAATCACAGGTAACAAGCTAACCATCGCAAAGTGTTGTGCTAATGCTGGGAACATGCAAATTGTATCTTTATAGTTGTATCCATATGATGTGACAGACTTAGGTTAATATTTCACCAGGTCCGAGGTCTAGAGGGATGTGTTAAGTAGACCCCATGAAGTTATCCAACAACTGATTTTGATACTGTACTGTCTGGATGGTAGCTACAGAACATGTTTTGAATTCATAAGATTTAACAATACAGTGTTAGGGACAGATCAGATGGCCAGAGACTTGAGACTTGACTTGAACTTGCCCCTCAAAGACTTGAGACTTGACTTGGACTCGAGCTCAAAGACTTGAGACTTGACTTGGACTTGCAACAAATGACGTGAACATCTCTGCTTGTCCAACAACTTTCATAAAGCTGTTTGCAACTTTGTTTTAAGTTAACAGTATTTTAAAAGGTGGCATGCTTCATAAACTTCATAAATGCTGAGTATTTGCGTTCACCTTCAGGGTAGACACATCAAACGTCTGACGACACAAACAGGGCTTTGCCCCTACAAACCTCAACTAGAACACTGTGATCATGCCGAGACTCTCCTATAAATCATTTCAGTTTAGGAGGAGGATAACAGCACGTCTTTAAAGTGAGAGACATCGTTAAAGAGAATTGGCTTAATGATATGTCTGAGACTGTACATTCAAGTCATAAGCTCTGTATTTGTTTCCCACTCATTTTAGCTTTCATATGATATCAATCAGCTCGAGTGGGTGAAACATCCTACGCTGGGCAGGGAGAGCACGCAGACAGAGGCACGTTGATGCCTGTAAGTTAACTGTCAGTCATTGCTGAATGAAAGGATGGAGACTAATGGAAAACAATGAATGAGAGAAAGAGGTTGAAAACAAATGTGGGGATGGGTGGCAGCCTGTTTACAACGTGTCTATGATGGGATAACTGCGTTCCAGAACTCTAGGACTCTTTTAGGACACAGTAAAGCAGGACACATTGCACAGGAAGAGAAGCTATTAGTAAAAGCCCCAGTACATATCCCTGACAGACATTCACCCTTACAGTCTCCTATAGGAACAGCCAACCTATCTAATCTCGAGATCAGAGTGTAGCGGTAGATCTGGAAGGAGGACAGACCCTCCTCTGTTTGCTCTGAAGTGGAGCCTCACTGCACGCACACATGCACTGACTCATCCACTGTTTTTACAACACCCACACAAACCCAAACTCCTAAATGTGTACTCCAACTCGGAAACACACACAAACATCTACAATTACCCATGTAAACATTTGCGCTCTCATCTCAACATGTGTTTATGAAGTTCAACCTTTACAACGGTGATGACTAAACACACACACACTGGTTAACTCTTACCTTGAAAAGCAGCAACGTTGCGCGAGATCAGGAACTTGAGGCTGGAGCTGGACGTCTGGACGAGGTTCTGGATGTCTCTCCGGGCCGCCACCTGGTACTTCTCCTCCATCTTTTTGGTGCAGCAGGTCAGGTTCTTGGACATGCACACCTGAAGGTCTGAACCTAAGAGTCATTGGAAATAAATGTTATGATCTTAAAAACATAACAGACAAGGGGCTAGGATTAAAATAGTTTATCAATCTTCAACTTGATTTCCTAATCCACTTAAGCCATAAATGACAAATGTTTTTGCTCACAAGAAAAATATTAACACATGATATTCTTGAAAAATACAAAATAATCA
Source organism: Sander vitreus (assembly GCF_031162955.1). Classification (NCBI taxonomy): domain Eukaryota; kingdom Metazoa; phylum Chordata; class Actinopteri; order Perciformes; family Percidae; genus Sander; species Sander vitreus. The sequence goes on along the minus strand of NC_135855.1, from coordinate 18,827,026 downwards.
ATAAGTAACATCAACATAGTCAAATATAACTGATAATAAACTTGGTATATGGGTTAAACATATGTTTTAATTGTGCAGCAAACATAATCTTTTTATTTAAGATTTTTTTCTCAGAACAGGTACATGGTGGAAAAACGACCTGTATTTTTCAGAGAAAGGAATGTTTACCTCTGTGACTTGAATGTAATGCTGATACAGTACTTGAGAATCGTAAACATGAGGCAGGGGATTTGCATGCTCTCTATGATTGCCCCACTTTCCTTTACACATTCCACAGACATGCAAGTCAGGTGGATTAGACACCTTAAACCGCCCGAAGGGGAGTATGAGTAAGTGAGTGCGTCTAAACATCTTCTGTATTATCTGCATGATACAACTGTCCAAAGTGGGAAGCAGCTTCGTTTCGCAGCATTCAACCGCAAGAGAACAAGACTAAGAGTCGAAAGCCACGCAATCTATTCAATGGAGATATTTCACTCAGAACCACAAAAGGTCAACCTGTGGCGCTAGAGGAAAAGTCAGGGGATCATGATCATAGTCAGTCTGGGGACCATGAATGTCTGAACAATCCCCGTTGATATATTTCAATTAAAGAGCAACAAACTGAGATTGCCATCCTAGAGACACACGCAGTAGCACAAATAAACTAAGAACAAGGTGTATAAAGAAAATTGGAAACCCAGAGCTAATCATGTCTGGGGTGAAACATCGGCAGTTTATTCTGTTCATATAAAATCATTTAAAAACCATAATGGTAGTAGGCTATATGCCTTAAACATAAGTTAACATCTTACAATCTTAACAAGTATGTAAAGTATGTAAAGTAGTATAACACAATGGTTACGTATTTCTAGCAAGTTAAAATATGTTTTAGTGGAGCAAGAAAACCAAAACACGTATATCCTGAGAGGAGATCTGAGTCAGAGCGTTATCGCATAAGCAATAAGTGATGTCTCAGGTTTTCCACTACGGACAAATGTAAGCAATCTGCACACATAGGGGACAATCAAAACATCTTAAAAGAGACCCAAAACTCTGCAAAAGCCTCTCTGACATGTCTAGGCACAGAGTGTGCCGAGCTGTTGCCAGAGCTGTTGCTATCAGCTCCCTGCGAGGTTCAAGAAGAGGGAGCAGAGCGGGCGATGGCACACGTGGAGGAATTTAAACTCTCCCAGATAAGACCTCTTGAAAGAGCCCCAGGTCTTGCTTTTTTTTACCTAAATGCTTCCCGGGAACTATTTCGAAAAAGAGCAGCTTATTTTGGCCTAAGAGATAGACTTCTGACTTACTGTGTTCTGACCTAAACTAAAGGCTGTTTGGTACTAGAAAACATGGAAACAGCTCTCTCTCAGATTCCTGGAATTTCTGGAAGTTATTTTTCACAAGCCCACACGCCCAATTATTGATAACTTGACTACACCTCTAGCTATCTCCCATTACACTATCTGATGTATTTCAGTTCATATATCTGAATCCATCAAGGAAACGATTTCCATCTTTCCAACGTCAAGATGCATTTGGACTTGGAGGACGGGTGTGAGGTTGCCAGAAAGGTCAACAGAGGTGCAGCTATAAACAGTAGCAAGTGTTTTTACAGGGTTAGTAGAGATCAGGAGCTTATCATCACTAGGCCTACTAACAGAGGCACCCACTGCGCACACAATTTATCTCAGAGAAAGTACTACTCAGTTAAGAAACAGCACGGAGATTTAGATTCACTCTGGCTCATTTTAGGGGCAGGAGTGGTGATGGCATTTATAAGGGTTATTTAGAGGTTTAGGAGGAATTTGGGGGTTTTCTGTTAGTGTAATCAGTTTCATCACAGCGGCAGAGGAAAGGAGTGGTGAAGTTTGTAGGGAGCAGTTTGTGGCAGGATGGTAGTCAACACAATTAAAAGATTTACTTTTCCGAGAGAGAGCAGCATACAAGCCGTCCAGTCAATGACAGCCCACATGAAATATCCACACCCCATAATTCCCCCCCTAAACCTTGTAGAGAAGTATCATGTGGAATTACATTATGGGTGGTGTTCAGAAAAGTTAAGTGAAGCCCAGTTTACCTAACTTTACACAAAATAATTCCTGTTTATCCGGGCAAGCCACTTATCTGCTTTAGACAGCCGAAAGGAGCATAGTGTGGTTTCTTTTTCAGTCAGGACCAACAAGTAATCTCAGCAGCTTTAGGTCCTAGTTTCATATTTTATATTAGCCCATGTAATAAAGTGTAAGTAAACAATAAGGGATACCTTTTACAGGCTGTTTTGTTGTGCAAAAACTAGGAAAAATCTATCTCCAAGCATGTTCCTGTAACTATTGCTAAGCATTCAGAGTATTTGAAATATTTCAACATTTATTATGAACCTGATACACTGCTGAACATAAACTAGATTAACTGTGTGTATGTCTAAAGAATCTAAAATAAGTTATGTGAGTGGTTTTCTTGCAGCAATCTATGACACACACACAGTATATCTTCTAAATAGGCCTATCTGGATTTAAAAGTCACACATGAAGATGCACTTTAAACCGCCTACGGCCCTCCTGGTCTACTGTCTATATTATTATCATGACTGCACACATGCCTCTAAAATGTGTTTTAAAATGTGTGTTTTGTAAAAACTGTACTTCAAGAGTAGAGTACTTCAAGAAGCCAGAAAATGACAGGTTAAAACGCTACAGTGCAGTAAGTGAGCTCCACAGGAAGGTAATATGGTGTTGAATTACCTCCCAGGGATATTTCTTTCAATCAGTGGTTGGCAATGGCATGTTGACGCTTTGGTTGCTATGAAGATTTATATCAAGTAAATGTGCAAATTATCAAAATAAATAAAATAATAATGATTTGTATTAGTGGCTGGTTTATGACAATGTAACTGAAGGGGAAAACAAAAACAATTATCCAGACAAAACACACACACACACACACACACAGCTGCATATGCTTAACTCCAACATACCTGGTCTGGGGCTTAACGGCAATAATTGATTTGGTCCAATTTGTCTGAGTTGGAAAACTTTCCGCACTTCGTCGCATCTGTTTGGGCTTCCAAACCCTAATCCAGAGCAACACGCCATGAAGAAAACGTAGTTCGTCCACAGCACACCCATTTTAATAAAATCCACACAAAAAAAGAAGCTTGTTTGTAAGTTAAGGTTTCTTCTAAACCTTTAGTCTGCTCAGGTGAGTCCCGTCCACATCTCAGGTTTCAGGGTTGAGCGTCGACCATGTGGCGTTTGTGTTTGTGTCGGTGAAACGCTCCAGATAATCATTTCAGTCCAGACTCGCGAAGAGAAAGTTGCAGCGGTGTGACGAGTCTGTTTGAAAGCGGCATGTTGTCCAAGTTCGCTGGACCGACAGCAGAGGCGGTACCGTAACGTTACCTGGACTCAGCGGCTGGCTGGATGTACAGCTGAGCTGCGGCCTGACAGCGCCATCTAGTGGGCCCGCCCCAACTCTGATTTAAGACTTCATGATTTACTTTTAATGACAATTTAATGTGCATTAGCTACTTAAGAAAACAAAAACTCACTTTAAGTGTTAAAAATAAATAATTAAATTAGTTTATTCATGGTTAGTACTGTGATTTGTACGGATTTATTAATGGTTTGGTTCACAAAAGATATGAGTAATTTAGCTATTTTAATGTCCTTTATTCAAAATCCAGCTAGACAGCAGCAAAGAAAACAATTGCAATAAAATGGCTTAAAAAGGAGTCGCCAATTTTCATTAAATTAAAAAAGAAAGTTATGAATTAGAGGGTTGTTTTAATTTGCTGGTCCTAAATAATGTGAAGTTGTTTTCCCCTCAGTAAATCCTTAATTTTAAGAAGAGTTGCATTAAAAAGTATGTAAAACTATAAAGGATTTGGTTAGTTTTTCTACATTTTTATTACAACTTGTAGGGTCTGCATCCAACCACCAAAAAATGCATAAAGGCCAAACTTAAACAAAATTACAGATCGAGTACATGTGCTTTCATGGTCAATTCACATTTTATGAGCATATGCATATCCTTTGTTTGGACTTTTATTATGCTAAATGGATGTCTGACTACTCCAACCATTCTTAGTATAACCAGTACTGCTATTCAATGTGGACTACTGGGTTCAAACTGCAGTCTTCAAGGCTGCGATCTTAAATGTCTGTCTGGTGCTCATTGCAGACTGCATCACTGCTGCTCAACTTTATGTTACAAGATTAGAACATGCAGCATGTAAATTCAGTTTGGAAAGGATTCATTTAATGTCGCGACATTGTGGTCAATAGACCATGTAACTAAAAAAAAAATAAAAAAATACTGGTAAATTTTTAATGTTAAATCAGAATGCCGAAAGTGTGGAGAATCAGGTTATTGGCCATAAAAACACATTTGTTGACAAAAAAACACCTTTGACCATCGCATTCCATTTAGTTTAAACAAGTGTTCCATAAGGTGGTATTACACCTAAGGTGGTTTAATGCCTGTAACCCATTGTGAGATTTGCATAATAAAACATTCAGATAAAGTAAAAAGTGTAAACAATTTAATATATACCAAGCAACATTACAATGAACTAATAATCATTTGCATTTCATGCAGACCAAAGCATCACAGGACATGTAGTTGAGTGCAGCAGTTTTCTGATAAACACTAGGTCAGGATCAAGGTCAGCTTCTTTTCCTCGTTCCTATACAGGCCGGGACAAGTGCAATACCTCCAGGTACACAGCATTGCTACTAATCCCCACCTGCACAGGAAGGGACATCAAAATGGAAAAAAATATCAAAATGGAAAGTAACCCCACTTGGCAGAACATAGTTCATTAACCTAGTCAGTTTTGCATGGATTTGCACAGCAAATATCAGTTAAAGCTGAATGCAAACCAGCAAAACTGACCAAGTGATGATTAACAGATCTTAATCCCATAATTATAAAACCTCTGAGCTTCAGAAAGATGCAGTTAGTTAGAAGTACTTCAAGTGCTCACATTGCAGTAGATGAGAAAAACACTACCTGCACTATAAGCACTTTAGTACTGCTGAAACTGAGACACTCGATATGGAATACTCCTGTATTTTTAAACAGTGTGACATGTGTATTATGCAAACAGATTGCGTTTGATGTGACACCCCAAAACCAAAAATCTGAACAGGTGGAGAGCAAGCAGGCCACCATCAGTTTTGCATAGATTTGCACAACTCATCTATTCTTGTAGTGCAACTATGCAAAACTAGCAGAGAACTGCAAGATATTTAAGGCCCAATTAGAAATTAAAAATGGTCTGGTGGCGCATATCACAGCCCCTTATGCCAGAAGGAGCACTTAGGGCAGTAGGTGCTAGTCTATTTCACTATCTGCACTAGATGCACCTTAGCACAAAGACAGTACTTCAAAATGACATGTAACATCAAAGAATGTGAACATCAGTGTCAGGGTATTGCTGTAAGTGCCTCCACTGCAGTAGATATTACATAGAACTACCTGCACTGTAAGCACTTTGACAATACACGGACTGATTACAGCATCGCTGGCCTCCAGCACCATGGGAACGACGGTCACACTGCTCCAGGTATCAATTTTCTGTGGGGTACTGCACTTCATGGTGGATCTGAAAATAAAAACGACACATAGGATTAGGTCAATAAATACGACTTTTTGGCATTGCAACAAGTTACATACGCAGGTTGATATGTGCCGCATGTGTGACCAATGTCTTGTAATTAAAACCGTACCTAAAAACGTTTCCCTCCATTATAAATGTGATTTGTTATCACTGGTTAGTCGATTAAAAACAAGAGTTAGTTGTTGTGATACAAGATGTTATGATTTATCGCAGCAGCACGAGGTCACTGAAAACATGAATGAGCAGCACAGCCTGCGGCCCGCGTTCTCTGCGACACAGGAGCGCCTGCGCAGGGAACGGTGTTGTTCACCCCTCCCCCATCGTCTTTAACATGGCGCCTCGAAGTGCGCCAACCTTAGCATAAACGACTTTAAAAACAATCACGCTAAACGCCAACGTTGTATTGCACGCTGAAATTTGCAATTGCGTGTTTATTTAGAGAAAACACGGTGGCTTGCCGTTACGGACCTCCTAGAAAACACGACAACCGTCCATGTAGGAACAGATGCTAGCAGCAACCAGCAGCTGTGCGCTGGTTGGGCAGGTAGCTTAGCTAGCTGCGAGCTGGTGTTAGCTTGGTGAAAACATGGCAAACCGTGTTAATACTACAGTTACAATATCTAACGTTAACACTTGGAGATGGCACAGGAGCAGTTTGGGCGTTTTCAGTAAACAGTTGGCTCATTTTTAGATGTGGTTTGCAGACTAATAAAATTTAGACTTTGACGACACTGATTAATAACGTTAGCCTTTAGCCAACAACAAACGAGCACACGTTTGAAAATACACCTATATCTGTCCCGGTGGATTGGCTGTATTCATCTACCATCTTTATCTTAATGTTATACCAGCCTTAATAATGTTATGTTTGTGCTTACCCAACAATACAGTTAGGTTGAATGTATACCGCTAGGCTAAGCTAAAACGCGCGGCCTAAAAGTGCCCCATGTGCTGCTGCTTTGTTCTGGGGGCACTTTAACTCACACACCACTGCACTCGAGACTGAGCAACAAATTAACCACATTTACAAACTTACTTTTCAAATATCTGCCTAGCGTGTTTATAATAATTCGGATGTTGTTATCGGGAGACCGGATTTGTGTCCCACGAGTTGCTAAAGCGCAGCGAAGAATGCTACGGACAGCTTTTCAAATCTCCCTCATGATTCCCTCAATGGTGGAGCAGAGGGGGCTGCCATGCGCCTCACGTTACACTGTTTTCATCGCCAGCATATCATTTATGTTTTAATGTTGGGATATTCCCACCAGCATGATATTCAGACACATTAAAACACATCGTTAGAGATTTCATTCTCAAAACGGAGATAAAAACAGAACCCAAAACCCGACTTCCTTGCCTATAAACATGCGCTCCGTAGACACTCACCAGCCGAAATCCACCATCTTCGCTCACTTGCTTGGGCTGCCGTGTAGTCTCTCACCGACAAAAGAGAGAAATAAATACGTAACTATTCCGAAAACTTTTCTACCGGCGGACAAAAGCGAAACATAAAGTGAAATCCGAACCGACCGTGAGTCAATCTATAGCGCAGATACGCTGGTTAAAATGATTGCGGGGTTAGGAAAGTGGCGCGAAGGCGACCAGTTGGTAACCATGTGGGTGAATGAAGGGCGGCTCCCACTGAACGTAAATATCTAGCTACAACCCCCAACTCTCCCTATTAGCATACATAAACTACGGTAGCCTACTTCCGACCACATCTTCAACCAAACAGCATCCACCTCTCCGAAGGAAGGAGACTAGGAGAGGGATACAGACAGGGATCACTGCGAGTTTCAACACCCTTTAGTATAAAAATAAATATATGCATGCATATCGGAAAGCAGCCTGCTTAGTCATACAGTTTTATGTCCATTAAAGTTTTTCATTATGAAAATATATAATATTAAACCATGGCTTTTATTTTAATCAAAATAAGCGCTGAGTAGTAAAACTAATCTATAACGTCATTGGCCACATTTTATTATTTAGGTGGTAAATGTTTGTTTAATAAAAATTAAAACAACTTATAACCTGTTGCTGATCCACGATGCATTAAAATCAGCCCACAGTGTGTTGTTTTCACACGCATCGACCTGTAGCTCATGTAAATTAGTTACAGTTTTTGTCGGCCCCAATACAAAGAAGAAGAAGAAAAATGTTTTTTTTTTGTATTCTCATTCTGAAATCAAACAAGTTTAGCACATTGTTGTGAATTGTAAATAGGGCCACCTTTAAAGATACAATGACAAAACAATTGATCAGTTATGAGCTGCTCTAGAAGACATGAAGTATGTGTAGGTCTACTTCTTTAAACAAATATTATTCAAAATACATGTTAGAAAGTAGTCAGTTATTATAAACCCATTATAAACTCAGAGTATGTGGGTTGTGGTCAGTAATCCTATTGTTCACAAGCTACAAACAAAGGTCTATCAAAAGTGCTTTTTATAATAATAATAATAATAATAATAATAATAATAATAATCAACATTTTCTTTTCTATCTAAATGTTCAAATAAATTCAGTTCATCAAATCAAAATAGGTTAACAGTGATGTTAGATTACAGTTGATTCTCTAGCTTTTCTATTATAGCCTAATTTGAAATTAATTGATACTGAGACAATAATGAGTTTTGGGTTGGAATGATCTGTTTTAGACTAAGCTTACATTTACTTGAGTAACACTTCAACAGAAATTCCAGGGAAAAAAAAAAGTTGAACTTACTGTTTTACAAAAGTAAGCTCCAACAGCTGATTCAAAGCAACATTTCTATCTGAAATAATGATGATAATAATAATAATAATAATAATAATAATAATAATAATAGTAATAATCTAAGCAAATAATTGAACGATAAAAATGAAACAGATTTTTTAAACAAACAGTTTTTAAAATGTATTTAAACAATTGTTTTGAGTTAGTAAAACACGTAACATTAGTCTGTTAGTGATATTTTTGCATTTTGCCTTCAAAGTCAAGGCATAAAACACCAGTACTTCTCATACAGTAACCCAAAAGATTTAAACCACACATACTTGGTGTGTGCAGCATGAAAAATCGGTGGTAATTAAAACTTATTAGGATTATAAAATGTTTACAATTATGGCTGCCTTTTGGGGATTTTTTTCCCCACTGAAATAAACCAAAATATTTGTAACATTGTATGCCCACAGGGAGCTCACAATATGCCCCGTCTTTCTTTCTTCTCAGATATAAAACAAAACAGCTGGATGTTGTGGAGACATCACAACCAAAAAGCAAAAGCCATCAAACCACAACAGAAGAAGTCGAGTACTACAAACTCAGGGCCCTCAGACAGAATGTAGAGCCCAGACTCACTTTTTTTCTGCATCTAGTTAAAAGTGAAACCTCTAACAGCACTTTAACAGTAGATTCATATGAATATTTGAAATTAAAGAGTTGTTAAAACACTTTAAAGTGAGTAAAAAGCATGCATACATATGTATATATGTATATGCTAAAATTCTATAATGTAATACGAGCCTCCAATATATGTTTCAGATGTTTGCGGCACTCTGCAAAATTGACTTTTATATTAAATATATAAGCTCCCAAAGTTCTGTGTTTTCTAATATGTTTATGATGGGGATGACCAGGATTTTGAATTTACACTTTGATTAAAAACATACAGTTATTCATTACGAGACAAAATGGTAAATATCATTTTACCAGTTGGCATGATTTAGGTTACTATCTTTTAACTTAAAATGAATGAAATGTAGAACTGAGTGGCATACCTCACTCACCTTTTCTACTGAACTTAACAATGTTGAGGTACTTTAATTGAGTGTTCCCATTTTATGCTACTTTAAAGCTCTACTTCACTACATTTCAGAGGGAAGATTTTACATTAAAAAATAAGCATATAAAATGCATTACAAAATCCTTTACCTTGTCATGTTTCAGATGCCTATGAGTTGTTAGCAGTTTCACCAAAGAGACATTTCCCATCTTAACTTCTCACATGGTTTAATTTAAATAATTGTTTGAAGCCCAAACAGGTCAAATATCCAATATTTTCTTCCTTTTTTTACACTGTTGTATTGGTAATTTTTAGTAAAGTAAAGTAAAGGTTTTGAGTACTTCTTCCACCACTGTAACCTACTGATATGAGTGTCCCCTGCATATGCGGTGCCAGGGAGGGGCTTTGTGGTGCTGTTTAGGATAGCCATAGCACCCCCATAGCACATCCAAGAAATGTTGATTTGGCCAAACGGTGCAGCACGCATTAACCCTTTGACCTAACTTCCACTTCCTGTAAGCCACTAGCCAAAGCACAATGTTTTGGAAACTTTAGCATTAACGAAGCATGTGGAGTCCATATAGGTGGAGACTCCATCTAACTGTGACGTTTTGGAACCGATTGGCAGGATTGCTGGTAAGAGTAAATTACATGTACCCAGCTAATTTAAATAGCTCCCGTTACTGTATTGTGTTAACACTTAACTTCATTCGACCAAAACAAGTTCCTTCCTGAGACCATTTTGCAGAGCCACCGTCTCTGCGAGCTTAGCGCTGCCCAAGACGATTGTAATTGGTTTAAAGAAATGTAACCCAGAGTGTTTTTCTCCCCCTATCCTGGCAATGCGAGGCCAAGGTGTTCGTAACTGGCATCATGAGTGTGTGATTTCAGAATCTGGGGCTGAAATGTGCACAAACTTGTGTCTGTTGCTTGCTGCTTGTGTGCGAACCCTGTCCGTTGCATAATTGTGTGAAATGTTATATTCAGAGGTGTGCTTTTAAGTAAGCCGGATTTTGAACCTTACATCTGTATCTCTTGAGCTGAATATCTCGCCTTTTGTTCAACACAGAATGACATTGTAACTGTCGCGGAGGGGGTACTGCGAATGTGTACATGTCGGGGGTGTTGCAGTAGAAATTAAACTGTGGTGACTAGGACATTAATGGGAACATTTCAGAGTCCCCTCGCTGAAAAGTCGAGTTGCCCCATAGCACCAGTAAATCTCTGGCGCCGCCACTGGTCCCCTGCAGCTTTCAGAACAAGTAACACAAATCCTTCCAATGGTATGTAAATACAGTTATAGAAATGATAAAAACAAGTGTTTTTTTCAAGTACACCCGGCCTATTTTCATTGGAGTTTGATAGCAAAGAAACAGGGGATGATCCCTTCCAAACCACATTTTCCCCCATTAAATGCAACCGTTGTGTTGTTTAGGGTATAACGGAGGTTTGATAAAAAAATCTGTCAGGTGTTTTTGCATTTCAATACAAAGCATTGGAATGACAACAACCCATTGTTATTAGTGATGTGTTGTTTTGAGAAGCTACACAAATGTGAGTTGCTCCAAGGCAGATGTGCTGAAACCTACTGATCTTTTAAAGAGGGTACAATCTACTGCTGACCTTCTGTGTTTTTTTTTTGTGTATCATGTGTTGAATTCTGTGAATTTATCACAAACATACTGTTTGATTGTGACACGGCATGGTAGCTGGCCAGCAGAGGGAACTAGCAAACTAAATACTGTAAAGACATGATTGCTTTTCAACTGTAAGAGGAAGCACTAACCACAACTTCCCCATTCCTGGAGTTTCTGTAGTTAAAAAAGTCAGCTTTAGGCAACCAATTGAGTTTCAGAGAGGAGATGGTAGTGTGTGTCACCAGCTGCTGATCGATGACTTTTTCCATTATTTACGTAACTGTGAAATCGTTCTTTTCTGCATGCTGACGTTGCTGTTAATAACACCCGGTTGTCCTCAGACAGGCATGGTGTGAGTCCACTTCAACAATGTTGGATTCGAGCTTCAATGCTCAGACCTCCAACTGACCAACAAATATAAACCTTTCTACTCTGATACCAGAATATCTGTTCTTCTTCTCCCACATCTCTGGGCACACAGTGGGAGTGGGAGCGTTCAGTCATGACCCCCCCAACCCCCTGCACAAAGCCAGTGGTGGGGCTAGTTCCTCTGCATATGGAAGTGAGGTGGGGGGTGGGGGGATGCATGGATGTTGTAGACTTCACATCGTCCCATGGGGTCAGATAAAAGCTTACAGCTCTCCTTATTAGACCTCCCCCACTCGTCTAAAGCTCTATGCTCTCTGCACAAAAGGTAGTTAAAGATTTATGTAGGTATCAGTTGCAAAAGCATTTTTGGACACTTTCCATGTGATTTTAGTTTGTTTTATTTGGGATAAATGAGGATAAAGGAAAAGCAGTCATACATATGGACAAAACAGCAACAAGGGCATGAAGTCATTTTATGTCTGCACAATAAAACTGAGCAGAGATAAGACTTCACAGATAACATGGGCAACTTAAAACACCAAGCTGGTAGCACATGTGATATTTAAGCCTGAGATCGAAAACATCCCCTCTGCATGATGCAGCAACACTTTTGCCCCTTTTTTTTTCACCAAAATGGCCATGCATATCCAAGCCCCTCCCACAACAAGGGGCCATGAGCCTGGGGGTCTCTGTTTTGTTCTTCCTATAGAAGCCCGGCCACCATTGTCTCTGCGTGACCCTGGGGTCAACTGAACTCACCTCGCCCGGCCATGGCCCATTCAGCTGAAGCTTCACATAGGACAAAAACATCTCACAAGGGCAAGGATCACTTCAAGCAAAGGGGTGGGAACACACACACACACACACACACACACACACACACATGCACACAGACAACAAACACGCTCTGCAGTGCTTCAGAATCAGAAGCTTGTTTGTGTTATATTGTTTTTCTTACAATGTAGCAAGACAAAAGCCATGTAGAGGTAGCACAACGTGATCAAAAATTGAATTTTTGTGTTGTTGATTAGAGTATAGCTCAATGTATGGTCAGAATGGTATAGAACTTCCCCATTGAAAACATCCAGAATGGTTTAAATTACAAAGACACGTTGGTCTATTAAGAAAGTCAATTATAGAAATAGTAATGAAGTTATCTTTGACACATTTTCTAATTCTTTCCTCGGATAGTTTAAATTCATCACTTGCCTGAGGGGAAATTGCATTTTGCTGCAGGTTAAAAATGAGGCCATCCACGACTTGTCTTCTGCAGCTCTTTGTTATAAGTTTATATACTGGGCTACAGGCCAAAAAGAAAAGTAGTGCATTGTGGAACATATAACCATAATTCACAAAAAATAAAAAAAAATTAAGCCAGTTTACTCATATTTTCTGTATAGAACCAGTTTAATTAAAGCTGAGCAGTTTCCTTGTTTGATGCACAGAGCACAAGTCCTGAAGATCCTCCAGTCTGGCGTTCAGAGGCAACAGTGTCCCTGGTGGAGAGGAAGCTCATGGAAGCTGACAGGTTGAAAATGTGCGGCATGATGTGGCTGAAGGAGCATGAAACATGTTCACCCATTGATGCCGTGCACAGAGCCACAAGAGACACTGTGAAACAATTAAAATGCTGAGTGTTTTTATATATATATATATATATATATATAAACAGCATTTTAAGAAATAAGATTTTCATTATGTTTACAGATAGTTTTTGTATATATATATATATATATATATATATATATATATATATATATATATATATAGTGTGTATATATATATATATTATTGTGTGTGTATGTATATATATATATATATATATAGTGTGTATATATATATTACTGTGTGTGTGTATATATATATATATATATATATATATATATATATATATATATATATAAACACTCAGCATTTTAAGAAATAAGATTTCCATTACGTTTACAGATAGTTTTTGATAGCATACAGGCAGATTGCACACATTTGTTGATTGCAAGTTGCAAAAGAAACAATCGGAGGCCTTTTTGTGTCCTACAAGATTACTAACCTGGTCAGTAAATACTCATATTTGGAGAGATTACAAAATATAACCCAGAAGCTTCCACTTTCACACAAACTGAATCAAACTGTATTTTTGCATTATTCCATTTTTTTGTTCATTCAACCTAATAAGACATGGAGAAAAACTCATCATGGTGCTGTTCACGGCAGAATGACAGTCACTATCCCATGAGCACCATTATGTAAGGACGAGACATGCTCCTCTGAGCATCGTCTACCCACCCAAAATTATTCAGAAAACTGTTTTGAGTTTGAAGTTAGTTTCACATCAACCACGGCTAAAACATGTACCGACGGAAATGTCTACAAGTCCTTTAAATATAAGACAGTGGCTGAATGGGACCACAAGGGTCTTAACACTAGCTGTATGCAAATTGTGGTGCAGCTACTTTTGCACACATTTTGTAACCACAAGGAAAGCTGTGATTTATCAGCAGTCTACTCTTAGTCAAACTCTCATTTCTCCATCATATTGCCTGTGTGTCCATCACTTTCACTGTTGCTCTTGTTGGTTTTGGAAAGCAGAAAGAGAAGACGGACACGGATGAAGAGACTACTGACAAGTTGTTGTTTTAAACTTTCACACCTTTCACAAGTTACAAAACATTTCCCATGTTGAGTAGCTTAATTACACTTTTTTTTAAGCATGGCCCCCTTGCTGTATAATGACCACTGTGTAATAATTCTGTTTAAACAGAAGGTGACACAATATTAAAATGAAAGCAGCATGGAACAGAAATTTCACTGAACAGCATTTCAAAAAAAGTTTTAACAATTCAGTTGTGAAAAATGTACAGCATATTTACCTCTCAGATTTAGTGTGTTGGAGTTTATCATCAATCCTTTTTTTCAGCTGTATCAATAAGTTAAATAAAACGCACATTTACTGTACAAATGAAGCTGCCATGTGCAGTGGCAGTGAGAAATAATAGATTCATTTTCTTTAAAAAAAACTAAAAACATAAACAAATCAGTATTTGCCTGTGATGGAGGAAGTATTTACCAAGTCAAAGTACCAATTACACGCTTTAACAATACTCCATTACAAATCATCAATAAAAAATAATCAATCATCAATCAAATAAAAAAGTAAAAAATGTGTGGATTCAAAATGTTACTTAAACCTACATTGTGTAATTCTTTGAGTTGATTCTTAGCAAAAAAAAACTTTGTTCTTTCAGAAATATGTGCTCATTCATGTGTAATGACTTCCACCAACTAATCAAAGTCTTCTCGTAAGCGTAGAATCTGACATTCAGAATCATTCAGAATACATACGGGCGAGTCGCTCGAATGACGAATGTTGCGCCTCCATCTTTAAAATACATTAGCCAAAGAGGGACATACCTCCGCATTTCGCCCTTTTACACTCAGTTGCAGAATGCCAGGGGCAGATTACTCGCCAGGGAAGCGAAAAAGAGAATTAAAACGACCAAGGAGTTAATATTGGAGTGGCTAGAACAGCTGCGTGTAAACAATGGAGATACTAAGAGCTAATTTCGGGTTCGGCCACCGTAGCAGTTAAAACGCGATCGGAATGCGAGAGGCTAGAAAGTAATATTCAGTTGGTTGTCATATACAATTTCACCGCTAGATGTGAGAAATTCTTACACAATGTAGCTTTAAGTTAAAAGTTTGTAAGTATTATCAGTAAAATGTACTTGAAGTATCAAAAGTAAAATAACTCAATGCAGAGAAAAGTTGCATTAATACACACTTGAGATGGAGCTGCTTTTGAACTACTCTTTAGGGCTGCAACTAATCTAAGATCTGCTGGTTATTTTCTTGCTCAATCCTTTAATTGTTTGGTTTGTAAAACACATGAAAATAGTGAGGAATGCATCACATTTTCCCAGAGCTCTGAGTGACGTCTTCAAGCATCTTATTTTGTCCATCCATCCTCAAAATGATTCAGTTTACTGTCATTTAAGACAAAGAAAAGCAGCAAGTCATCACATTGGAGAAGCTGAAACCACGTAATGTTCGACAGTTTTTTCATGAAAAATGTCTTCAACAAACAGTCAGATTAATTTTAACTGACTTAAACCAACCAAATAATTGACTTATCGTCAATTTTTTGACGATAAGTAGATTAATTTCTTGCAATGAATCATATTTTAAAAGCTCTTCATACGTTTTGTATGTGAGTATTATTAGCAAAATGTACTGTATGTAAAGTAAAAGTACTCCTTTGAGTGTTAGGCTATTTATTCTATTCTATATTATGTTTTTAGATTGATCATTTTGTAGTTGGTTGAGGTGTAGCTTATTTTAAGTACTTACTGTTGCATATTGTTGCAACATCTTTTATAAACTCGTTTTGTGTGCAAAATCTTAATCTGCAAAGTATGGCTGCCATATCAGTGTGGTGGAGTAAATAGCACAATATAGTGGAGTGGAAGTAAAATGTCATGAAATGGTAATACTAAGTAAAGTACCTCAACATTGTACTTAAGTAGTAGGCTACTTGAGTAAATGTACTTAGTTACGTCCCACCACTGGTATTTGCTGCCCACTTCCAGAAAAAAACTGAACACAATTATGACATATAAAGTTCCTCTCACAGTATTAAGACAACAAAATGGTTCAACAGCATTTGTCAGTGCAACAGCTCTCAGGCTATGTATGATCACTTATGTGACCTTTCTTCACACCCACTGCAAACTAAAGAAATGGAAGTGTTAGTTTAGGATTATCAGCCAAAGACAGGCATTAGAGCAGCAAACATTAGACTTTGTAGTAGATGTTGGTGGGACTCTGGGGCGATATCTCCTGAACTATGTACACAGGGGGCCCGTAGTCGCTGCTCACACGCTCATAATGACGGCACACCATGCTGTCAGAAGCTCGCAGAGGAAAGACAATATCACTGCGGTCCGAGCCGTTGTCGCTGCCGATGCTGTCCCGCTTTGCCACGGCCAAAGTGTTGAGGGAAACGGAGGCTGACTGCTGGCTGTCTGGGACACAGCGACGGGGACGGTGCCTCCACAGTACGACCAGCAGAATAATGATGACCAGAAGGAGGATCACACCGCCACAGACAACCCACATTAACAATCCTGGCTTAGGGCCACCGCTGCCACTGGGGTTTGTTTGTCCTGTTTCTGAGCCTGAGTCTGTCATGAGAAACAGAGGAGAGACAGAAAAAAGGGAAGGAGAAACTGAAATGAAAGTGTGAACTATAGGGCACAATATGGAAACAGTGAAGCCTTTCTAATTCTATACAGTAGTATAGTGTTTCAGCAAAATCAACATACTTTACCTTTTTTATACAAACAGCAAACAATAGGTGTGATGTTGGTTGTCAATCAAACTGCAGCTTTGGAAAGCCACTGCCAATTCGACTTCACATACAGACATCAAAATGTTTTCTCAAGAGCAGCTCCTATTTCCTTTGTGAATTGCATTGTGGGAGAATAGTGCGTTTACGGTAGTTTAGTTTGCATGCTGTCTGGTTTGCATGTAAGCCTACTTTATTTGGTCACTTTTCCAGTGTGAACACACCTATATACATAAACATATACTAAAAACTTGCTTACATCTGAGACACAGTGAATGGTTTTTGATCCCTAGTATATCAGCATGGGTCGAATTTATATACATTTTTTCATTCTTTTCTTTTTTTTCAGTATGCAGATTCATACAGATGCCTTAGATATAAGAGGGAGGTGAAAATCATTCACTTTCTGGAGCAAAGCAGTAACAATTGTGAGCTGTAATTTAAATAAATCCACTTGTAAACGATATGACTATACTTGTTTCTGCATGTTTGTGCCTATTTACTTCAAATACATCACTTTAAAACCGTGTTTAATGTATTGTTCCTGCCCTCCAGTTTAGTAAAATTTGAAATACAAAAAACTTGATGTACACTTGTACATATTCTCTGGGCAATATGTTTGCTTTGTCTTTCGTACCGGTTTTGTTTTTTATATCCTGTTCTTTCGCAGGGAGGTCTTTGGACTTGGACTTTGGTGGGAATCTGGTGGGGGATTCCTGGAGGGTTGAAGGTGGATCTGAAGAGCCTGGAAATTAAAACAAGACCAATCACAACATATAACTATTAGCACCATATCTCACATCTCCTAATTTCCCCTGTATGGTGGTGTGTGTCATGTCAAAATGTTCCTATTACGATGTCTGTTGAATCTGTAGTTTGGTGTCAGAATCAAAGCAAGAAGAAGGTGATATGATTTATGATTATTTTGCACCGACAGTCATTCAGATAAAAATGCATCACAGAAAAAGAGAAAAGACATTTTCTAACCTATTCTAACCTAATAGGGCCACAACAAGTTGTGTTCTGAGTCACAATAGGGACTCTCATGTCTTTCTTGACAGGAAAAACAAACGCTTTTACTTTCCCCGCCCACACATTCATAACTGAATGCAGCCAATTCAAATTCTTCTCTGGGGTTTTTCCAAAAGGAATCTTGGGAAATGTTGGGAATCAGAAACAGGAAAGGAATCCAAACAATTAATACAAATGTGTGTTCCTCTCCTGCCCTATTAAATATCTCACAACCTCTTATCTCGTAGTACCCCTTTGGAGGGTCGGGAACCATAGGCCTAAACAAACTACATAAAGTAGCAACACAAACAGCTACAACAGTAGAATGCTGCTTACACACTGATGCATCAGTATTAGCAATCTAATGTCACTTTGAGTTTACATTGTGCTGATAATACTTCTGTACTTTTACTAAAGTAGGGTATTTCATGCAGGACTTTAACTTGTAATGCAGTATTTTCACATTGCTTTAGTTCTACTTTTACTTAAGTTAAGTATCTGAATACTTCTTACACCACTATTTTTAAGTCTCTCACAAGTCCCTCAGCTTTATGGAAGTGCAATACTAAAATTGCTGAGTCCCTTTTTTTTTAAGTGGAGTAAGATGGCAGTTTGAATTCAAAATATGCCTGCAAAAAAAGAAGCACAAACAACATTTTACAAATCACAGAATATCTGAAGAATTCATTTAACACCATTGGTTCACATTTTCTAATGTGTGCAACTGACACTGAGCAGTTTCCCAAACAAATACAACCAAGAAAAGTAGTAGACACACATACTACGGCCTTTAAGGGAACTACGAATGAACTACAGATTTCATTCAGGATCTTTTTCTTTTTCACTCATTTAATCTCATGTATTGATTTATGAGGACAACACACATTCATCAACATTTCTGTATGTCATTCACCATCGGGGTTAATTAAATTTGACTCACACCACATTTTAACATGAATGTTTAAAATAACTACAGGATTAGATTTTTCAGTTTTAAAATGCACAATCCGTAAATCCAAATCTAAACGGAAGGGTTGTGACAACCAAAAATCCAAATACAAGACTGGAAACTGGAGAAATATTAATAGATTTTTTTTTTAGAGATTAACACGAGATTACAGCTAAATCGGAGTTATTGATGTTTTCTGTTGCTGTTAAAAGGTTTGTTTACATCATGATTTGTAAACACAGCAGGGAAACAGCCTCATGTTTTCAGTTAAGATCATTTGAGAAACACACAAAATGCTTATTTTTCATCTCGGATTCTTGAATAATTTATATGAATAATACTTTGCATTTCTGAGGTCAAAAAAGTACATGTTGGGGCTTTAACTGACTTAGCTTTTAAAGTTTTTAGCAACACACTACATCTGTTTAATCTATCTGATTCTGTGCAGCCCAATAACGCACCAAAATACAACTATAAATGCTTGTTTCTTCATATATACGACTACTCGCCTAATAAAATGACAAATTACACCACAATAATACTGTATGTATGTTGAAAAAAAGTGATAAAAAGTCATAGTATATAATGTCGAAAACATTAAAAAACAATATGTTTCTGTGTGGATGACGTTGTATTACAGAGTGATTTATCTTTAGGACATTTAAAGTAATGGCAGTGAATATGTTCAGAATCTGCTTTATTCAATTTTAATGTATGTGATAAGAGCACAAAATGATTTTAAAAACGGACACTTGGCTATTCAGATGTTAATACAGGGAAAGAAAAGATTATTGACTGCCACAGCCAGTCCGAACGATCGCATGCTGGATAATACTGATGGCCTTAAGCTGCCAGCGGTTAGAATTAAGGATTTTAGATAATTCATGATGACAATCTCTCTTTAAGAGAATGACTAGATGATTACCATTATCTGACCACTTAATAACTCCAGAGAGGCGGTGACATTATTGCATTGCACATATAACAACCAGAGTGAGACAATTGTTATTGTTGATATTTTTGTATTGTTTTCATTCACACACTCAGCTTTACACACATGCTGGCACACACATACAATACTTACTTTGGCCGACTCTCAGCACCAGCTTCATGGCTTTGGTTCTACACACCCCTCCATTAGTATTATCCAGACCCTGCAGAGAGCCTGCAGAGGTGGCTGACATACAGAGAGAGAGTGAGAGGAGGCAAATATTGTTAAGCACTGTTTAACATTTTATATTTAATGCAATCATCATAATGCAATATCAGGTAATGCGTAGTTCCATTATGATTTTCTTGCAGACAGTAAAGTCAGTTGCCAAAATCATTTTTCAAAACGTTTGCATCACATTGGCAAGAGAATGCAGACACACTATGATGTCACATACAGTATATAGCTAATCACACATGTAAAAACACCACTGCACCAATAATGAATTCATTGTTTGGTGTATAGAATGTCAGAAAAACCAGAGCCCAAAGAGACGTCTTAATATTGCTTGTTTTGTCTGATCAGCAATCCAAATTCAAAAGATATTTATTTGTTTGTTATCACATAAGATTATCAAAAGCTGCTACTATTTAAGAAGCTGGAACCAGAGAATGCTTAGCATTTTTTCCATGTTTAATGACTTAAACTATTTATACATTATCAAAATAGTGGCCGAACTAACTCATTGTTTCAGCTCTAGATGCAAATTATGTGGTGGACAATATTAATAAATACATTTTTACCTGAACTAACACAGCAATAAAGGCTACTAAATATATTCATACACAAACACACACACTAAGAACTCTTGTTCACCCCGTCACTCTCTCTCTCACACACACACACACACACACACACACACACACACACACACACACACACACATAGACTTGTTAGCAGCATTTAGGTCAGATAACAACATCTCACAGTCTACAAGCCACGTTGCCATGAAAGCTCCCATCAAATCTGCCTGATGCTGTAAAAGCCTTGTGTGATTTGGGGCATGTAAGCCCTTGGAATCACACTGGCCTGCCAGAGCGAAGTGTGCTGTCAGAGCGTGGCGAGGTGGAGGCTACATGGTCAGAATTGCTCTCTCTCTCATGCATCACTTGCCACTAAGATGCTGGTTTAACCGACAGTGGCCCAATAACGAGGCCACATTTTTTTGATTCTCACACAAACTGACAAATTGAGAGGGAGCCGAGAATGATTGCTTCCTCTTCTCCCATGACAAAAATGAAACAGTTGCTTTCATTGATTCAAATCCACCTGTAGAAACCAGCAGCTTGTGTTTCTGTTCTACTGATAATATGAACTGAGACAAACACGGGTGACTTAATATCATGTTTGAGCTGAGCATGAGCTGTTGAGTTGCACACAATGACTCACAGGTGATATAATAGTCCCTCCCCTTGAGGAACTCCAGACCCCACAGGTTGGGGCTGAACTCCTGGAACTTGAACGTGAACTTCACGTCCTGGTGAGGCTTGTCACAGTTCAGCAGGGGCGTGTCTGTCTTGTCGATGGTGCAGCTCTCCATCTGACTCCTGGAGACCAGGTACACTCGGTAAAACTCCTCCTTTTCCCCCGAGGAAGCATCTGCCCGGGGACACACAATGTCCATCTTGTCCCCGATCTGAGGATACAGGACCAGACCCAGACCTGGACTAAATCTGTGTGTGAGACAAGACGGTTAAAAGATGAAGTGTAACACGATACAGAGTGAAGCATCATTGTCACGTTCTTTGTTTGAACCGCAACGTTTTATGATCAATCCCAAACAAACACAAAACAACAGAAGCGTGTGAGGTTTTCAACAACATTTTGCAGATCTGCTGTAAAAATAAATAAGAAAAATAGGGAAAATGCAAAAACAGCCCAAGGTGATGTCTTCAAATGTTTTGTTTTAGGAGCATGCCAAAACCCAAAGATATTACATCTTAAAGCTGAAACGATTAGGTGATTAATCTATTACTTGATCGACAGAAAATGAATCTGCAACTCTTTTGATAATTGATTAATCATTTGTGATTTTTTTTAAAGCAGAAATTCAAAGAATCCTCTCAGTCTTAGCTTCTCAGTTGTGAGGCTTTGTTGTTTTTCATTGTCCTATGTGACAGTAAACAGAATATATTTGGGTTAGGGAGTTTTTGTCAAACAAAAATAGGTAATTTGAAGACAACATATTGCACGTCAGGATATACTGACATTGTAACATTAATCGATTAATCGAGAACATAATCAGCACATTAATGGATAATGAAAAGAATGGTTAGTTGCAGCCTTATTCAATGTACAATGATATGAACCCTCACATTTGAGAAGCTGGGACCAGAAAATGTTTGGCATTTATACATGAATTAAAAAACGATGAATCGACTATGGAACTATTCTGTAATTAATGGACTAATCGTTTTTGCTCTACAGCTACTCATATGCCTATATCAAAACGGTTGCTTGCAGTAAAATGGTTCGATCTCATGTGATTAACTTGATCAATTAGGTCACACTACAAGGCCAAAGCAGCAGCAGAAAGTTACTGCATCTCTCTTACTTTGCATTGGAGCTGCTCCAGTGGATGGACTCCAGAGTGACAGCACGACATGAGCTAATGATGGCCAGCAGGATCACGGCGCCGCAGCTCCATGGGATTCTCCCCATCACAGGAATAAATCGCAGGTCCACCGCGGCTCGGTATCATAAAACAGAGTGGAACCAGGCTAGAATGTGTTGCCTCTGCATGTCTCCAAGTGCGCGCAGAGGACACATTCCTGAGTGAAATCCCATGAAGTTGCGAGTCTTCCCCCTGCATGAGATTTTCCACATTGTGCGTAATTGGCTAGAAAATCATTCGTGTGACGAAATCCATGTATTGAGGACAGAGATTGTGTGGAGTATTTCAGTCATCAACTGACAGACCGGTCCGCCCATACACTGGCTCATGCGTAGGGGAGACCGGGGCTGGTTGGCACAGTTTTTCTTCACATTAACATACTGAGATAATAATAGCCTATATCAAGATCAATACAAATGCCGTATTTCTTTGGTGGAAATGGTAGAGGTTAATGTTAACCTCTCAAACACCTTTTTCTTTCATAACGATTTTATTTACAGTTAAACAATTTTTGTCTTGATAAAAAAAAAAATTTCATCTGAATTAAAGAGGCAAAAAATAAAAAATAACTTGACTGACTGCTTATGATAGCTTAAGCTATAAGGGAATGTTTAGTGAGGAAAATATACAGTAGGCTATGCGTTTTTGTGCATCTGAAAACCTGTTTGATAAATGATTTTTCCCATTATAATATCATCAGAGTGGCTTTTAATAATATATGTTTTACATATTGTTTCAAGCTACATGGCTTGACCTGCAACATGTGTTTGGATATTGTTTACAAAGTCAGCTGACATCTACAATAAACACACACACAACAGAGACATTTAAGGCCAGTTTTATAGGCTACTTTTTTTAATTTCACTTTTTTTCTATTCTTCTCAACAAAATGAGGAAGTTCAGGACACAAGAACACATATTTGATTGATGTGCATTTTTTGGTCTCCCCTGTTGATGTGGTGACAAACAGAAAGATCAGCTTTGACTCAGTGATCATCTTAAATGAACCTACTCTACCCAGAATACACAGACTTGAATGAGATCAGGTTATACAAATGTCCATCTACCTCTAAACATTGAATACATTCCTCAAAAAAACCACACTGTATCCCAAACTTGATGTTTTATTGTTATGATTTTGTGTATCAATATAGTTAAAATCATTATAGTGGATGGATGGGTTGGGATGATTTGATTTTCTTTAAAATCCTGTATAGTCTGCATTTAAGGAGCCATTGCTGTAAATCCCCTCATTTTCAGAGAATCTGAACTAATGACAAAGTGGTTTAAAAGATGACAGGGCTTCTGTCACAAGATGAAAATGACGGCTGAACTGCACAGAAATGTCTGCGTCTCTGTCGGGAACTGACTAGCTGCAGGTGTGTGCAAAGTGCTGGCAACATCTTTTATATTTATTAATTCATGTAAACCCTTGAGTTTTTGTTGACATGGACTTCACAGAAGAAAGCGGACGCAGAGATGTTTTCTCTCGTAAACACAAAATGATACAGGTCAGACTAAAACAAACTTCAGATGTTTGTCTTTGATTTTATTGTCCGGTTTCAGCAGAGCACCATTTACAAGGCAGATTCCTTACACAACACAAATTCAGTTGTCAGTGGAACAGTACCATCCATCCACCTTTTGTCTGAAGCATTTCTCAACAAAGCAAAAGCAAAAGGCATACAGTAAAAAAGAGAATATATCCAATATGGAACAAAGTGAATGTAATCAAAACAAATCTCTCTCTTTTTCCATCTTTGTTTAATAGGTAAATTAAGCCCAGAAGAGGGGGAATTGTGATCTATTACACAATCTGAATCAAAAGACACTTCAACTCAGAATACAACTGATGTAAAATATCATCAAAGCAATATCAAAGCCATATATCTTCAAAACATCAAGCTTTACATGAGTTAATAAAAGCAGGTTTCAACTTTGTGACAATGCCTTTATTGTCACATGTTTGTCAATGGTTGAAAGAAACATAACTATTTCAGTTTTTCTGAAAAATTGAACATCCCCAAATTTGGAGACACATGGTTTGGACGACGACAATGTGTGTGTGTTTGCATGGGCTCTCTCTGTCTTTATGGGCATGTGACACGCAAGTGTCTCATCATGCTGGCTGCTTTCAATATCAAAATACTGAAATGTTCCTTTATACCGCGATATAAGTCATACATATACAGTACATGTGATTTTCAGAAGGATGTATTATTTTAAAGCCAGCAGCTATATGTTTATACTGGGTGATCTGAACTCTGCAGTCTGAAGTCAGGGAGAAGTCAATCTTCACATGCCTAAAAGGAGGTCTGATTAACTGAAGTAACTTAGGTTTACATTTGAAATCATAATGCAACTCTGTGTTGCACAAAATAAAAATCAAGTGGCCGGGTTGGCTCAGTGGGTAGAGCGGGGCGCACATATACTGAGAGGTTTATTCCTTGATGCAGCGGTCCAGGGTTCAAATCCTGCATGTCTTCCCCCTCTTTCTCGCCTAGCTGTCCTGTCCATTAAAGGTGGAAAAGCCCAAAAAATTATCTTTAAAAAACATCAAAGATATGCTAAGAACTTCAAATGTACCATTAGTGCAGCGGCTTGACATCTTCACAGGAAGCAGGATAGTCTTGTGTGTGTTAGTCCATGCTCCTTTCACTTTGCGTCCGTTTCTGCATCCTATTCCTCAGTAGAGGGATGACTTCTTCCTCCCGGTATACCAGAGGTGGCGGTGTTGGATGCAGCCGTTAGTGGTTAGCTTTTATGTGAGATCTCCCAAAGTAAAGCTAATGCTAACATGTTAGGTGTATGGTAATGCACAACCCCTATCACGATTAGCATTAACCTCAACCTGGGACTAGATCTGACGGCTGTTTCATCATCCACATTTACCTGACTGCTGGTGTTCAGGCTGTAGAGGACGTGCAGGGGGCGACACATCACTGGTTGGCTTTGAGAAGTCATTTGTGTTTCAATCATAAGTATTCACTACATTTAGGCAATAACCAGTTGTGGAAAGTAACTAAGTACATTAACTCAAGTACTGTACTTAGGTACAATTTTGAGGTACTCGTGCTTTGCTTGAGTATTTCTGCTACTACTACTACTTTATACTTTTACTCCACTACAATTCAGGAGGAAATATTGCACTTTTTATTTCACTACATTTATTTGATAGCTTCAGTTGCTTTGTGAATGTAATCAACAAATAAATGATGATGTATTATTATTGATAAAGATATTTATTGATTCCTTGGTGAAACCCATAAGCTACCCAACAGTATATAAATACAAAAATAAGCCCCTTCTTTACCAGCTGCAACACTAAAGTGAGCACATTAATTCAATTATTATAATTCAATAATATGATATACATTATTCTGAAATGGGCCATTCTGCATAACGAGTACTTACATATTTTAATGCTAATACTTTTACTTGAGTACATTTTGAATGCAGGACTTCTGAGTACTTCTTCCAACCCTGGCAATAACTGGACATTGTTGTGACGTTGTGGTAACCTAGGTAACAGCTACAACAGCAAAGATATCGGAGAATTAATTACAAGAAAACTGTAATTTCATTGAATAAAAACACTTTTCTTTTTACTTTTTGTAACAAAAAAATCCAATTAGAATGATTAGCCTATATTTAAAAAAGAGGCATTGAGAGAAAAAGACTGTCATCTCTATCTAAACTCTTACTTTGTTGACACAATTTGCCCATTAATAAAAAAAAACTAAAATACAGCACTGCATACACATTTAGCATTTTGAACCCCTCCCTGTAATTCAGCCTGGCGTGGTTGGTACCATTAGAAATCTAAAATACATTTCTGTGGATTTGAAATATGTTTGTGACCCTCTAACGCGGCTTTAAATCAGAGTGTTCACCGAGTTGTGAGGCAGCTGGAACTATCAGTCATTAAGTTTGTTTCTATTATCTCTTTCCAGAGACAGCAGATAGCAGGATGTAACAGGTGCTGTTGAATGTCGACTCTCGTTGAGAATCAAGATACTATCTGATCGGAGCTGTTGTCAGGAAGTAAGTTTGTCTGTGTGTATGTTGTAATGATAGTTAGTAGGTACCTGTCTCCATTTCCTCTTTCAGCAACTGGCGTCATCTCTCTTCTGTCTGCTTTCTGTATGTCTCTCTCTCTCTCTCCCCAAAATGAACACTAAACCAGAATGTGGGTTTACATGTGTCTTTTATACGCTTGGTTGTGAAATTCCCCCGTCTAACAGAATGACTATTAAAAGAACAATATATTTATATATTTATCTTTATGTAAATGCTGCCTACAGATGAGGTGATTTACTGTTATGCTGAAGTTTGACATCATGTATTTTAATTCAATTATATGTTCAAATATGTAACACGTCAAAGAAAATTGATGACATCCATCGCTGTGTTTGAGTGACGTGTAAAAAAACGGAATTTCTTCAAACTCACATGAAAGGAGTTTAATGTGATATTCAGAGAGATTTAATAAAACAGCTGATGACACAGAGGAAGCACTGCATTAAATGAATCAGATGATAATACCAAGTTTCATATACGTATATGATAGTGTGAGCTATTCCAGTGGAACCAAACCTGTTGGCTCTCCTTACATTTGCTACTGCCTCAATAAAAAGAATGTTAGGACGAATAAAGAGGACTTAAACACTTTCCCTTAAGAAATAAGACTGAAGCTGTGTCCCTATTCTATACTATACAGTATGTACTTCATACTAACCCTCTTAGTAAATGTAAAAGTTTAAGCAGTTTGCAAACTATCAACGTGCTTAACCTTTTTAAACTAATAGAAAATGACACGTGCGACGTCAGACATCCATCAAACAGCCACACTGCAAGTTAAACTTCACAGATAAAAAACAAAATGTCTTTCAGATTTAATAAGTTTTTCTGAAGATAAGTTGTGGGTGTCTCACTACCACCCACAACTTATTTAGATTTTTGTTGCCAGCTGTGAACAGCTTCTTCATTTCCTTTGTGCATTGCATTGTGTTTGAGTATACTTCATTTTCCAGTGTGAA
Source organism: Sander vitreus (assembly GCF_031162955.1). Classification (NCBI taxonomy): domain Eukaryota; kingdom Metazoa; phylum Chordata; class Actinopteri; order Perciformes; family Percidae; genus Sander; species Sander vitreus. Next base: position 18,799,706 of record NC_135855.1, on the reverse strand, counting down.
CACTGTATACTAAAAACCTGCTCAGAATTGGTATTCGGTGTGGATTTGGGACACATCGTACAAGTCTACAGCCATACTAGCAGCTCTTTGAGGCTGTACTTAAGACGCAGGTGCGTTGAGCTAAATGTTAGCATTAGCGTGCTTCCATGCTGATGTTCAGCAGATATGTTTACTATGTTCATGTATTACGGATGACATCGAGGAGGAGTACAGAGCCCTGGAGAGAGAGATTCAACATCAGAAAGACCAAGGAGCTGGTGGTGGTGGACTACTGGCAAAGCAAAAAGAGCCCCCCCCCAACTCCTATCCCCATCCAAGGGGAGGAGGTGCAGGTTGTGTCCTTCTTTGCCGTGTTTTATTTTTATTTTTTGACAACAATCTGGAGGTGGTTGCGAAAGGGAGGATGAGTAGGAAGCTATCCTGGAGACCCAACCCCCCCTCCTCAGGGCACCACAAAGCGCCTTGGCCAGTTCTTTGTGCCGGCAGCCATCAGGCTCCAAAACCACGGCTTGACCCCCACATGAGAACTTTTAAGACCTGCACTGTCTGTGTTTCTCACTTTGGAGCTTTAAACCTGCATGGACTCTGGCACACGGACTGATATTTATTCATATTCATTCATGTTGTTGTAGGCTACATGTACATTGATAGACAGGGATTGACTGTGACTATTTATTGATATACTGTACGTATGTTCACTCATATAGAGAACCAGTGTAGATATCTAGGGCCAGTTGCTTTATTATTATTTGTACTATCTTTGTTTAGTTCTATACTCCTGCCTGTACCTCTCCGGTGTTTTATTCTCAGTGCTGTTGTTGCTATGACACCTAAATTTCCCTCAGGGGATTAATCGAGGTTTATCATATCTTATTCCGTTTTAGTTTAGCTTGTTAGCATGCTAACACTGCTAATTAGCACTAAATACAAAGTACAGCAAAGGATGATAGGAATGTTCTTAGTTTTGCAGGTATTTGGTCATAAACCAAAGTGTTAGACAAGTTAAAAATTTGACCTAATGATGGATCTAGATGAAAAGTCAGATACATCATCTGGGAACAGTGAATATCTGCATGAAAGTTTGTGCCAATCAATCCAAGAAATGTCACTGTATAAGTGAAAACCTTGAACTTCTACCTGCTGTTTGCGCCGGATAAAAAAAAAAATCAGTGGATCACCAAAATCCTTAGGATTCATAGTCTGGGTATAAGCATATCTGCACCAAACTTCATGGAAATCTTAATAGTTGTTATGTTCCTAAAAAACACAAATGACAACCTTGTGGTAGCGCTCAAAGAAATAGCAGTGATGCGTGTAGTGGAAACCGGTTGTCCTTCAGGATTTTGAACTTGGATAATAGACACTTCTGACAACATTTTAATATATTTTCTGTCTGCGATCATTTCACTGAAGTCACAGTGATGCTAAAAGCTCTCATATTACTTTCACATTTACACCTTTACTCACACAGATATTACAGATCCATTTCTTTTCATGCCACCTGTACAATCATTTGAACCTTATGACTGTGCAGGGTCGTGAAATGAATTGGATTTCTGTTTGACAGTTATGGGAGTGTCACCCCCGGGGATTTTCACAACTAACCACTAAATGACTATGATCCTGCACACTATCCTTGTTAGATGCCGCCTATACTGGCCCAGAATCTCACTGCCCGCAGTGTTTACTGATGACTTGCTTGTGGTAACCCAGTAACCAAGTCAAACTGCTATGTTTCTGAGAAGACAAGGTGCCTCCCCATCCATTCTCACTATCTATCCCTCCCTAGTCCCCCCCTCCTCTTCTCCAGCACTGAGAATAGCATTTTGTGTTGGACTCACTGGCTGCACACTTTGGCTTCATGCAAACCTGTTTTCTTACTCATTCAGTGGACTTGTGTCATGTACATCACATTCCTGTGAGCGCGTTAGAGAGGAAACACATTAGAAAAGACAGATCGGTGGTGTCGTAGTTGAAGGGAAAAGGTTGACGGTACATGAGGAGGCGGGGGAAGAAGTAGACATGCGGCAGGGACCCTCCCCTTAATGTACTGGAAATTCACAATGTGTAATATGCCAGCTGAGTAGGCTTCAAACGCAATCCCATGTGGCTTTCTGTCACCTCCCTCTCTAATTTATTACAAATTTAGTGATAAAGTCACCAAAGTTTCCCTTTTCACTTTAAACAAAGTTGTGCATTGTCTTGGTGATCAGAAAATGTTATATAATGTGAAAGTATGATAAGAGACAGAGAAAGAGTGCTTCTGTTGACTCAAAGAGGAACTGACATCATTTTAGATGTTAAGGGGAAAGTTCAAGTGAAGGGACAAAACATATTTAAATTTTTCAAAATTTTTAAAATCTACTTTTGATTCTATTTTTTCAAGCTTCTACTGTGGAAACCAGAAATGAAAGCCAGTGTGAAAGTTTGTTCATTAAAGCATAATTATCTCATGTGGTGTATTTATGTCTAGTCAAAAGGGAGGGAGGGAGTAAATACTTTCTTTTTCTCTCTGTTTCTACAGCACGGAGCTCTGTTTCAGTGTTTCCACGTGGGCAATCTGAGGGCTTGATTTCACTCTGTATTCCTGGCAAATGTGAAAGAGGCCCGACAGACATGCAGCTGATATGATCTGATAACATTTACAGCTCTCTATGCTGTCATCTTCACTTGGTCTATGTGATCCAGTGTGCAATGTGTTTTTAGACAGAGACATATAGTTTATTTTCACATCAGTGCCAACATCTGTTTCAGACCAAAAGCAGCTATTGTTTTTACTCCAAAACAAAATGAAACAATTAATAAACACTATGAGTAACAAAGAAGAGAGTTGTCTTTCATTCCTGCGGACACAGCAACATACAAACGCTCATGGTTTCCCCGACCAAAACCCCTGCGACTAAAATTAGCAGGTTTAAAGGAAGTGTGGGTGAGCTTCAGAGGTGGAAAGACCAACGCTGGTTATGATTCAATTCCACAAACTACTTTAAATGTATGCACACTTCTCAATTTGTTCTGGTTATTGGAACTGATACACAGTCCACATTGACTGAAACTTAAATACTAGGAATACTTGCACACCTTAAGGATTATTAGGAACACCATACTAATACCGTGTTTGACCCCCTTTCGCCTTCAGAACTGCCTTAATTCTTTGTGGCATTGATTCAACAAGGTGCTGGAAGCATTCTTTAGAAATGTTGACCCATATTGGTAGGATATCATCCCTCACACCATTACACCACCACAACCAGCCTGCACAGTGGTAACAAGGAATGACGGATCCATGTTCTCATTCTGTTTACACCAAATTCTGACTCTACCATCTGAATGTCTCAACAAAAATCAAAACTCATCAGACCAGGCAACATTTTTCCAGTCTTCAACTGTCCAATTTTGGTGAGCACATGCAAACTGTAGCCTCATTTTCTTATTTTTAGTGGAGATGAGTTGTACCCGGTGGGGTCTTCTGCTGGTGTAGCCCATCCGCCTCAATGTTGTGCGTGTTGTGGCTTCACAAATGCTTTGCTGCATACCTCGGTTGTAACCAGTGTAGGGAAGGACACTTTCAAAATTCTGTTACAGAATACATGCCCACAAATGTAATTTGTAACGTATTCCTTTATGTTACTCAATCTGAGTAACGTATTCTGAATACTTGGGATTACTTCCACATTGAATTGTATTCTATAAGTGTAGGAATGCCGCCATCACATACAGCTTACTAAACAGGCCTATTCTGGTGTGTTCATCTATTCCAACTGGCTGAATGTGTTCCTAAACAAGCAGATAGATTGTTGTATTTGTAGTCCCAAACTGCTATACTACAAAAATCTAACCGCAGTCTAAGCTACCACGAGCTAATTTTAGCTAACGTTAGCTAGCATGTCAAACGGGGCTAGTCAGTCTTTCAACGGCTCTGGAGCTAGTAAATCAGCACGTAGGAGAATGTAAAGTCGCACGTCAACTATAAAATAGCAAGGTGACCAGTAAAAGTACAGCAGACGACTACCCTTGGCTAATTAAACAAAATAACTTACTTTAAGATGCTTCTTCAGGTTGGAGGTGGAGTAATTTGGACGCTGAAAGGAGGTTAGCTGGCAAGCAGAGGTTGCACTGCACAGTTATATTTCGTTCTCCCTTCTCTTTCTTTAATGTGAAGTGCTGTTTGAATTTCCAAGATAGAAAGGTATTAAGTATTCCGTTACTCCCCATCACTGGTTGTAACGAGTGGTTATTTGAGTCAAAGTTGATCTTCTATCAGCTGGAATCACTCGGCCCATTTTTCTCTGACCTACTGGATGTTTTTCCTTTTTCAGACCATTCTTTGTAAACCCTTGAAATGGTTGTGCGTGAAAATCCCAGTAACTGAGCAGATTGTGAAATACTCAGACCAGCCCATCTGACACCAACAACCATGCCACGCTCAAAGTTGCTTAGATCACCTTTCTTTCCCATTCTGACATTCAGTTTGGAGTTCAGGAGATTGTCTAGACCAGACATCTAGACGTCATCATCCAGACGTCTACAACATCTAGACAATTGCATTAACGAGGAATTGAACAGGTGTTCCTAATAATCCTTTAGGTGAGTGTAAGTTGCTTGCTTTTTAGAGAATTTGTCTACCACACAATGTATTATATATTTCATACATAATAGGTTTGTATTGTAAACTGCCTCCAAACAGAAACAAAAGAGAAGTCTTTTGACTCCCCAACATGTGATGTCACACTGATGTAAAACACTAAAAACTGAAAGGTTTATTTTTGTTTATTTCCAAAACTCTATAATTATTTCAGAAACTATAATTAAAAAGCATTACTTGAAATATCTTTTAAATAATATAAATGCAGTTTGCAATGCTTTCTATGTTTCTTCTGTTTATATAGATCCTCACATACAGTACATGTCTGTATAGAACATCGGTCTTTAAATGAGATTTCAAGACAGAGAACGTGAAACTGTATTGTAATTAATGATTAAAAAGACCAAATAAATGAAAGTCAATATAACATACATATTTGCTCATTTAATAGGCTTTGGAAAATGATGTTTTGTCACTTTGATATCATGGAAATGAGTTGTCATGACAACATTTCAGTTCAAACAAATAAAGGTAAATAAAGTTTTGTTTTCTCCTCTTAGTGGTCGCCAACAGTGGTGGTACATTTACTCAAGTACTGTACTTAAGTTCACATTTGAGGTACTTGTACTTTACTTGAGTCTTTTCTTTTCATGCCACTTTCTTCTTCTACTCCACTACATTTCAGAGAGAAATATTGTACTTTTTACTCCACTACATTGATCTGGCAGCTTTAGTTACTGGTTACTTTACAAATTAAGATTTTTGCACACAAAACACGTAGTTTATAAAATGTTTTCTTATAAATTAAACTACCCAACGATATAACGGCCTACACGTCCAGCTGAAATGATTAGTTGATTAAACACTGAACACTTAATTGACAGAACTATTTGGATCGTTTCCATTTTTTTTAAATGTGAGAATTTTTCTGCATTGAGTACTTTTACTTTTAATACTTTAAGCACATTTTCCTAATGATACTTACATATTTTGACTTAAGTAACATTTTCAATGCAGGACTTTTACTTTGAACAGAGTATTTTTACAGTGTGGTATTAGTAAGTAAGCAAAGGATCTGAATACTTCTTCCACCACTGGTCACCAACCATCGGAACTTTTTTAACACTCAAACCAAATGCTAAGAAATATTAAGTGTATATACACTGTTTATATTTTAATGTATTTATTTAAAAACGTGAACAAATTCATATGCTCACATTTATTTCAAAACCCACATGTAATCATAACAAATGAATCATTTGGAAATGTTGAAAGGTAATTTATGAACAGGGTTTCATAATGGATGTGTAATCACAATATATTTTTGTTGTTGATTTGTCATTATTTTCAAGTTTTTTGTCTCTTATAAGTGTTTAAATAGTTTTTTTCATTAGCCTAGTGTTCTGTAAGAATGATTAAAACAAAAATAAACAAATTACACAGTCAAATCGAATTGACTTTAGCAACACAAACATGTGTACATACCCTTAATAAGGGTTAATATAGTTGGGTGACAAGCAGCAATATCAGTCAAAAATGTAATTGCTCCTCATTAAACCAAGCCTGTTTGAGTTGTAAAAGATTGTCTTTGTTTGCTTCTGGGAAGATATGTTCTGTATGAAATAGTCTAATACTTCCATTCCTGGTCATGTATTTTGTAATTGTGGCATTAATAGTTGTGACAATGGATTGAAAGCACAAACACATGGATACAAAAAAGGATACAAATGAACATTGAAATTGCAGTTGTTTTTTTTTGCTGTCAATAAATGAACAAAGACAATCTGATTACAGTAACAAACAACTGTAATGTTTTAATTGAATAAATAATACTTAATACATTCTAATCATCTAGATTCTGTTGGATTTCATACAGTTTGTAAAAGCTTTAAAGTGACTGATAAATAAAATGTTCTTCAGAAAATTTGCTTAAAAGTTCATTTTCCAGAAAACCATAGACGGACATTCAAGAAAGGTATATTTCCGTACTTTTCAAATGTCACATAATATAATATATAATATATATGTGTAATATAATAAAATCCCTTATAATGACTGAAGCAGTTGTCTAATTCTAAATGAAAATGTGAGTCCTTTAATGCTGCTTGTGTATTTAGACTCATGATTAAAAAAAATTCACCCTTTAAAAAAACCCTCTAAATCCTAAAAACCACATCCAAGATGGAACGGACTGATTTGATCCGTCATTGTTTCACAAATGAGCAGCACTCCCATCTACTGGTGAAGGTCGACTATTGCAGCATCATTGTGAAAAGATCAAAACAGAGCAGTCAGTTCTCAGCAAAGCAAACACTGACAAAAGTGTCTTATGTCAGCGCAGGGTTGGTATCATTTTTCCAATATGCACTTATTTATATATTGTTTTAAATGGTCTTTACACCCCGACAGCAATAAATAACTTAAGGGCTCTGGAAAAAGGAGCGAAAAAGAGCCGTCATCTGTAGCTGCTGTAATCCTGTAAAAATGGCCACCAATCACTGCCTCGCAGTACCCTGGAAATCCAGAGTTCTCGCGGGAGCACAATTTGAATTTGCTCAGCGAGTCACTCTGGCACTGAGTAATGATGCTCATTAACTATGCCCTTGTAGCCGAGCTGCACCAATCACATCGGTGTATATGATATAGGCGAGTCGGAGGCGAGCTAAACAGATGACAGTTTAATCTACCAGTTAGCTCCGCTGGTAGCTAAGCGTATGGGGCTCTGGATACGTCACCCCGTGTATTGTTGTGATTGGTCGTAGTGTTATCCAATTGCGTGCAGTGAGATTTTCAAATGCATGCTTGTACGCCCCTCGAGTTGGGCCATTTTCATTACTCAATGCCAGACCCTTAATCTTTCGGATTTGGGTCTGGATTTCCAGGCTAGCCTCGCAGTCCGCTTGAAGAAAGAACCAATGAAATGCCTCCTTGCCCGCTCAATGCGCGTCGTCGCCGCGTCGCTAACAGTAGTCGTGTTTGTTTTAAACATACGGTATGATCATTTTAGGTGTTTGCTTACTGGTGAATGAGACATGAAGTAAAGTTGCGGTCCTTTCTCCGCTCTGCTCTGAAGCAGCGGTGCTCGTGCACGTCTGTGTGTGGGTCGGAGCCCCGAGGAGATGCTACTTTGAAATCTTGCTAGCTTTTCAACATTACCAAGCCTGCCTTTAAAGGTTTCTTTTTAAACAAATTCCTTTAAAACACCAAAACCAATGATGAATTGATCCTAACAAGTTTCGTCTGTCCAAAAACTACTGAAAACACATCAAAGAGCAATGCTGTTGCACTGGAGACATGTTCCTTTATTACAAATAACATGGGCACTGTACTTTATTTTGAGCCAATCCCACACTCACCGTCCTGCTACCATGTCGGAAAATAGTCTCCAACAAATGCAATATTTATTCTTTTTTGAGTAACCTTTGTTCAAAACTACAGAAAGTCATCCTTTTTACACACAAAAGTATATACAGTATTTGTGACCAGTTTATGGCTTCAGCAGGAGAAATTGGGGCTGAGAGCAAAACAGGCTGGGGAAGTCGAGAAGTATTGAGAGAATTGTTGCACGGTTTATATTTTATTCCGGTGTTAGAAACAGTTTCTCACTCTGATATCAGTCAATTTAAGCCTCCCGCAGATTTACAATGGAGCAACACATAGACCGGAAACTGTGTCTTAATAATTAAAGCAGATAAAGGACAGCCTTTGTTTCATGTCGTTCTTTCTCTCTCCCCTCATTTCCTGTCACATCTCTCACCATTTACTATCTAATTAAGACAAGCAGTGGCCAAAGAGTACTTAAAAATCTAAAATAAAAGATTCTTGCTGAAGGTATGTGGGACTATTTACAGTAAGTTTTGTCCAGAAGAACAAGCAGAGGAACAAAGAAGTAAGTTGGAGAACATAAACATGCACCACTGGAGCAAGCACACTAATTAGGTTCCTTACTGATGAGAAGATTGTATAAAATCATAGAAATCTAAAAGTAAATCTTTTAAATGCTTTCTACCTTTTTAACTAGTTACGTTCGGAGGTTTAATGCGTAACTTTGTTCACTTTTATGCCACTATAAGGGTAAAGTTTGCTCACATCGAGCAGTTGATGAACGCTGTTTGGATACAGAGGAAATGACATTCATCAGTTTAAATATAATATGATCAAAACTAATGTTTGTGATGTCCATAGATATGTTTAAAGGAGGTAGTGTGTGTTGCAATCACGACGAAAGAGGAAAGAGAGAGAGAGAGAGAGAGAGAGAGAGAGAGAGAGAGCGAGCGAGGTTGTTCTTAAGCTATTAGACACTCCTTTTTTCATTACCTCCATTTCTCCCACACACAAGGCAAATAAAGCAGGTAAGAAGCAATCTCTTAGAATTGACATGCAAATGATTTAAAGCATTTTTTTTTAACAATGACTTTAGAAATACAGATAGATAATAAATCCTAAACTTTTTGGTTACTGTAGATTCTAGAAACTTCATGAGCTTTTAATCAGGGAACCGCAACTGCTGCTATCAGTCATTTTGGCACAGGTTAACAGCGCTGCTACTGAAGGTGTGTTCATTAACACAGGCGTGTTTGCATGCATGCTGTTCTCATTCCAGCTGCACACAAACAGGCCCTGTCTAGATGTACATTCAGGCAGGGCCCTGGGGCCACAGGAAGAAATACCAGATTCCTTTCTCTGTAATCATTGTTAATACAAAACCTGACACAAGTCCTGTAAGTGTGTGTGTGTGTGTGTGTGTGTGTTTGTATTAATAAGCTTGTGGGGACAAAAATATGGGTACCTTGTGTGTTTAACCATTAGAGTTTCTAGGTAAAGGGAAGGTAAACATGTGGTTAAGGTTATGGTTAGTCTCCAGGATCCAACGCAATGTCCTCTTAAGTGACAAGTGTGTTTAGAGTGGTCAAAGAGATATGACAGATTGCAGCACTACCCTCACTTTACAGTGAAATCTACAGTTATTTTAAAGCTGCAACATAGAATAGTTATCAGCAATGAAACAAAACTGAGCAAGTGTAAGGAAGGAAGTCTGTGGTCAGTGTGTAATGTAGAAATCAGCCTGTCTGCGTTTTAGGCAACTGGCATGTGAAATTCATATGCAATCATGCATGTTACACCTTTTCCATCTTTGACAATGGTAAGGCTTTAATTTTATATTTCTAGTCCAATTTCAGAAGAGAAAAAATAGCCACAGAATCTATGTAACTGTACGGAAGAGGATTGGGGCCACGTGAAAAAATTTATTGAGTTCTGAGTTTAAAGTCAAATTCTGAGAATAAAGTCAGAATTCTGAGAAAAAAAAGTCAGAATTCTGAGAAAATATTAAGATATATGTGACTTAAATAGATGTCTACTGTGTTTCAGCTCATCACCTCAATGGCCAATATGAATGGGACACAGTCGCCTGTCCGACTTCTAACCAGCCCGAACACCTCCACCAGCTCTTGGCAGGAGGAGGCAGGCAGAGGAGTCCACATGGCAGCTACTCTGCTCATCTTCCTGGTGAGAAATTCTTTATGGCTCCAAAGCCAGCCTGTGCCATACATAGTGTACACTATCACTGCACATAGAGCTGGAAACGTCAACAAATGGGCTAAGTTAAGGTATATAATAATAGTTGGGATTAGAGCTTGGCAATAAGGACCAAATCAAATATCACAATATTTTTGACAAAATACCTCAATGTCGATATTGTGGCGATATTGTAGTGTGTAGTGTGACTTTTGATGCTTTCACAAAATATTAACACAATGAGTTTTGATAAATAATGACCAATAATGTGGATACAATGACTGAAGTGACAAAGTGGGTAAAGGCAAATAATAGAAAAGCTAGAACAGTCTAGTAAGTTCAGAAAATGACATCACTTTACCGTAATGCAGCCTCTAAAACCAGGAAAAGACCACTTGTGTAATATCACGATATTCAAAATTTAAGACGATATCTAGTCTCATATATTGATGTCAATATAATATAAATATATTGCCCAGCCCTAGTTGGGATCATCTGTTGATTATGAGGTTTGAGGGCCACATACACAACCTTGTTTAGGGCCACTGAATGACTGTCAGCTTGAATTTACGTAAGTCCTTGTATGTATGCCCATAGCAAAGGAAAATTCAAGATTAGATCTCCTATATCACATCACAAAAATTAGCACTAGTCAAGACCAATGGAAATTGTGTGCATTTGCACATATGCATGGTTCAGTCTCACAGTGTGAGTTCTTTAAATGTTCTTACTGGTGTCTCTTTTCTATCTCAGCTAAAAGAAAATAAAGAGTAGTGCAAGCTTTCACATGAGTCTCAATATGATACCAAACAAGTGGATGCAATACCTCAATTATATGGATCGTTAGGAGAAGTAACTCAGACACAAATGAGCACAGAATGATTAAAAAATGAGAAACTCCAGTTAGTCTCACAACATCGGAATGTACAACAGATTATTTCCCAGGTGCGCTCCAAACAAATTTGAAAGAAAATAGTTCTACATTTTGGGAAATACTCTTTTCCACATTTTTTTTGTTGAGAGTTTGATGAGAAGATCAATACCACGCTCTTGGTAAATATATAGCTGGAGCCACAAGCCAGTTAGCTTAGCTTAGCATAATGACTGGAAGCAGAGGGCTAGCCCGTCTTTTTCCTTGTTTGTTTAAACTGCACCAAAATGTGTAGTTTAAAAAACAAAAAGCTGTGGTTTTACAGGTGTTATGTGTAAGACTATTTCTTGGCCAAGAGCAGTGATTTCCTGGAGTCTGGCCAAAAAATAGTCTGGCACATAACTCCCTTATGGAAGCACACCTTGTCATTTTTATACGTTGGTTTTTGGAATGAGATATAACGTGTTCATTAGTGATCTTTAGAGGAGCTGGTTGATGGATGTTTATGCCTTTGGACAGAGCCAGGCTAGCAGTTTCTAATTAGCCAATTTGCTTAGTTTCAAAACTAAGCTAATAGACCTTTTTTCACGGCAGACATGTTGACATGTCCTAGTAGGAAAAGCACAGGTTTATTCAAAACCATTAATGATGGCTGCATTCCACGTAGGAGAGGCCCTGGTATTGTGCATGCTGACTCACTGAAATAGCTTACTGGGACACTTGATGGAATTGAGCCATCATTAAGTCAAGACAAGTCAAAATGTCTGCTGTGAAAAAGGTCCATTGGCTGTAGCTTAATAAGTGCATTTCCCTGAATGTGTATTGCTTTAAAAGTATGGCATCCTGAATGAATAGTTCTCTTGGCGTCTCAAGGTGGGCGTTCCTCTTAACGGGCTGGTGGTCTGGGCACTTGGAATGCGGCATAATCGTCACCTGGTGCGCAGAGGCAGCGGTGAGGAGACACGTGCTGCCAACAGTTTCCGTATTTATGTCCTGAACCTGGCCCTGGCTGACCTGGTGCTGCTCCTGCGTAGCCCCCTCATGTTGGGCTACGTCGCTTACGGCTACAGCTGGCCGTTTGGTCACGTCTTCTGCCAACTGGTTGTGTTCCTGCGAGGCCTGGGGTTATATGCCTCCGCTTTCCTCCTCTGTGCTGTGGCCCTGGAGCGATGCCTGTGTCTGCTGAGGCCTTTGTGGGCTCGACTGCGACGCCCCTACTGGGCTGTTCCTCTGGCCTGTGGCATCCTATGGCTGATTGCCACCATCTTGTCTGCCCCCTACCTCCACACTGCCAGCCTGACGGAAATTAATGGGACATACCAGTGCCTGGAGAGTGGGAAGTTTGACATGGCGCTGTTTGTCACAGAAACAATAGCAGGTTTCATCTTGCCCTTGCTGGTGTTCTTGGGAAGTAACCTGGCTGTTTTGCTCACCATTCAGCAAGCAGTACTACCCTCAACACCCACCTCCTTCACCCCTTCAACTGCTCGCAGGATGACCAGGATGTACCACGTGCTGTTTTTCACCATGCTTCTCTTCCTCACCTGCTGGGTGCCATATTTTGTTTGTCGGTTCCTGCTGGCCTTGGCCGAGGAGCGACCTGAATGGGCCACGCTGTATAATGGAGCACGTCGTGGCAAATACATATCTCTGTACCTGGTGTACATTAAATGTGCTCTTAACCCAGTGCTGTATGTGTTTGCTGCCCGAGGCTTAGGCCGTGCTATCAAAGCTTCAGTTGTCTCCACTATTGAAAGACTTTTCAACGACGACTCCATAGATTCTATACGAAGGAAGTCACTTAAGAATTCACTGAAAAACTCACAGATGTAGTAGAGAGGTCAACAATGGTTTTAAATTTGGAGTAGTTTTCTATATTAAAATCATTAATTCCTTTGATTTTTGAAAAATATGGCTTTTGAATGGTTGGTTTCTCCATTAGTGCAATTGTGAGCTGTGTGAAAGCAAAGTATGTGATTTAGGCCAATGTTTTCCAAATGGGTCTAAATGCCACAGCAAATGGAGAAATAGGTGATTATTATTAATAGTATATTTCCCATATATAGAGATGTAATGTTGACAGATTGGACCATAACTTAAGAGTGATCGCCAATGGAGGATGATTGGCTTGAATCAGTTTGATGCTTGAAATGCTTCTGCTGCAGCACGTTGAAGGCAGAGTCATAATTGGGCGTAAAAATGAATTCATGAATCATCTTGTCTAGTTAGTTCATGGGCAGGGAACACCTTCATGGTAAACAAGCCAAAAGTGAACATAGAACTATTTCAGTGTTAGTTTCCTGGCCCCCAGGGTAACTTTTGTCACATGGAAGCATGTATTATCTCAGTATGGTCCGAGGAACGGAAAGTTCTTGGTCTCTTATCTGTATCAGCAGTGACTCATATCAAATAATCTGCTGAACTTAAGCTCAAGATGTCCAAAACAATAAACTATATCTCTTTTACTAGTTGTACCTATTAAACCAATGACTGTATCTATGTATATAGGCTCTTAAGAGGACTGAAGCATAACATGCTGCGCAGGAAGTAAATATGTTGCACCTTCTTTAGCTCATTGTGAATGTACCTATGTCTGACTAGACTGCATGGATAGCTTTATTACTTTTTTTTGTTTATAAATGCACGACCTTTCCGTCATTGTTGAGGAAAGGGACGAAACTGTTAGTAGCACTTTACGTTTATTTTCTTTCTACTTCAAAACACGAAATGTTTTAATGTCTAATTACATCTGTTCATTCACAATTCATACTTCTACGTCTATAGCATGCACTCAGGTCTTCAAGGACCAACAGATGAATTTGAATTATTGTTTTACAAACATTTAGTCTTTATTTGCAAGTATAGTATTTCTTTAATGTAGTTTGTGTTCTGGTATTTAGGCTCAAACGACGACAGACAAGTCGGATATCTGAACTTTCTGACAAAAAAAACAACAAATGCATCCACACTGCAACAGTCAATTTAATTATAATGTTCATCTAAAATAGAACTGTTGAAAAGGCACCCTGGTAGCTGAATGTTAGAATACAAATGTATATTGTATGTGGCGTTTTCTTTTGCGGGGTGTAATAATCCACCAAAACAAGTTCATTCCCAAGATTATTTTGAAGAGCAACGATTGCCGTCTGCCCCGGTGTCTTCCTGTTTTTTAGTACTACTACTGTTGCTGCCAAAGTTGGACATTTTCTAATTCTTCACATAGTGGCTGCAATTGTTTTCACTAAATGGGTATCGCAGGTTATTGCAGTAATATTTTCCTGTACACCAAAGCTCCAAATAATGTGTGCACACTTGCAAACTTCTTTAAGTGTCCCTTTAAAAAAAAAAAAAAAAAAAGATTTCAGACCTGCGTAAGCAGAGATTTGGTGAGGTACCCGTCTGAACAAGGTGCACCACTGATCGGGTTGAAGAGCTGATCGGCATGCCTGTGTGCCTGTAGAAGCAGCGCCTGGGCATCCTGAATGGCCTCTGGTTGCTGCAGGATTTCTCCCAGTTTCTGGGCAGCGGTCTCAGAGTCACTGTCTGGTATAATTTTTCTCAATCGAGCCTGAGGGACACAACAAATGTTGAGCACTGCTGTGTGATTTTGTGTAAATGTAAAGTACTATGACAGTGTTTTGTAAAATGTTCTCAGGAGACTTAAACAACAACAAAGCCTATCCTGTAGTTGATAAGACCAACCAAGACCATAGAGAAACACCACGTCACACTCGATCTGTGCCTTTCGTGATACAGTTTTCACCATTCACACTTTCACAATATTACAAAAAGGTTGCACAACAGAGAACATGTACAGACTGTCCTGTAACTTTCGTTAGAAAGTGCCCATTCAGATATTTTGACCACATCTTACTCCCAAGAAACGTAACTGAACAATATGAATTCTTATGAAAACAGCTATTGTGCAATAGGGACGAGTCAAGCTAAAACTAGATTTTGTGTAGGTGTGTTTTGTGCACCACCCATGTTCACCTCTAATGTTGTTTCATCTTTTTGTGGAGGTAGAGGGTGAAGGTTGAGATGTGCTTGTTCAGCTATTAGTAAGACCTGTGTGAACAAACACAGACAGGAAGAACAAGATGCATGAGTACCAATGTATATTTATCTCTTTCTCTTACAAAAGTAACATTTTTCAAAAAGTACAGTGAGAACGATGAAAATCTCTGCTTTGATATGGTTCAAGTATATCATATAAACTGATAACAGACATTTCCTGTATTTACTGCTCAGACCTATTTTCTTAAGAATACACCCATTATGTCAGCTTCCACATAGCAGACACATTTCACCATGCTGTTCAACTGAACCAACAAGAAGTGGATAGACTCACTAATGCAAACAGGCTGATATTTGTGTGGAGAAATGCAGTTCACCACTTCTCTTTCTGGGTCATCTCAATTCTGATGTCTTTGGTAATAAAATGGCCTGTAAAGCGTGGTAACATTTCAAAGACACTTTTGTCAGACTTAATAAATATTTGGAAATTACTAAAAACCTTACGAACAATAAAACATGTTCGCCAGAGTGTTTTGGCAAAAGCGACATTATGAAAATAATGTGGCAAGGCAGATTTTGCCTTTTGACAATGACTCTCTCTCTTCCAAAACTTATTTTATTTAAAAACATATACGTTTACACATGATGTCTGCATGTTTGAGTGTCGAGGGATTTAAAAGATGATCGTTTGGAGAGTGTAGTAGACCAATAGAGGGATGGAGAAGGATGAATCAAGAGGATGCGAGAGCAATACATTTAAGACATTTGTGTTTTATGCTTGATGATGACGACAACATTAGGTTAAATAGCCCTTTACAAGCTCGTCTGAAAACAGACAAAGAAACTCCTACCTCACATTAACTAATCAACGGCACGTGTGAGTGTTTGCACCTCTTTAGCTTTCTCGTCCTCCTCCTCCACCAGGTCTCTCAGCATGCCGGCTGCGTGCTGTAAAGAGACCGTCTGCTCGTCGGTTTTCTCCAGAGCACGGACCACAGCCCTCAAGTCTTCCTGGAAACCCAGACGCCACAATGAGACATCACGCAACACAATTACAGAGACCATTTGCTTAATTATAAAGCAGATTAGGGGTGGGCGATATATATATATATATATAGATATATATATATATATATCTCAGGATATTTCAGGGTACATCTGCGATAATGATATTCTTACGGAGCCCCTAAGGGGACATGAGCAAAAAAAAAATCTAAAGTTTATTTCATGTGCTCACACGAAACTTTCATGTGCGCACGCAAAACCTAAAGTTTAGTTTCATGTGCGCACATGAAAGTTTCGTGTGAGCACATGCAACTAAACTTTAGATTTGTTTTCACGTGCGCCACTTTGAAACCCATTTGCCGCTGTTATGAACAGTACCAGTGCCACAGTCAGCAGCACTGCAGCAAAGAACTCCGGTTAGAAAGGATGGCGGCTAAAGACGAGTTTATATAGATGCCAAGAGGCTTCAATTTGTCATAAGAGTCAACTAGGGTGACCAGACGCACCGAAAAATTCGGGACAGTCCCGAAATCCAAGCAGTTGTCCCGAATCCTGCCCTAATTGTCCCGAAAATTAGAGCAAAGTCTCAAGAGCAGACTCTCGAGTAGTTATAGTCTGATAGAACATTAGGGGCGAATTTTGACAATAATTTGAAAAATAATCATTTGAAAAATAATAAATGTGGTATATAATGATGGCATGAGGCTGCTGCTTAAAATGCCACGATGGAGCAGTGCAAGCCAAATGTTTGTAAGTGTTGATGTATCCACCTGTCCTGCTGTACTGAGGAATCTCATGTACAGATGTATGTGTAGACTAACTGAGTCATTCAACAGCATAATTGCAACACTAGTGAAATCTGCAATGAGTGCGGTTAGGTTCACTTCGAGATTGTGGAACCATTGGCGTTTTAGTCTATATGCTAATATCTGAATACTCTTTTTGTGTATTGTGTAACTTTGACTGTTGTAGTCATTTCTTATTGTGTTTTACCTTGTATTTGTCTGTCTTTTGCTATGTTTTATATTGTGCTATGGACTGTTTTTTTGTGTCCTGAATAAAGAATATGATGATGATGATGATGATGATGATAACACGCATTGCTATTTTTCATTCATTCATGTTGAAATGGAGGCTCAGGCTGGTGTCCCGCCACCCGATGAACACGTAGCTAAAAAGCAAAAACGTCTCTGCAGGTACCGGGGGGACTGGGTAGGGAAATACCCCTGGATTACTGCAGTTTTACGTGATGCAAACAAAGCGTTTTGCAACGTATGTAGGAAGGAAGGTATTTCTGCTGAAAATGTGAAGCAGAAACGCTTAATGTCAGATAATGTACATAATAATTGGACGTTGGGTTCGATTTTTTGACTGTTTTCAGTGGTTATGATGAGCAATATGAGAGAGAAATTTGGTAATCATTGATCATTGTTTAGGTACATTAAACCACGTTAAGCGTGTTCACGTTAGGTGTTTTAGAATGTCGCGTTCAACACCCCTTTTCACGTTGAATTAATCGAACATCCTCTTTCCTTATGTTTAATCCATTCTCCTTGCATGTTGTGTACATCCACCTATATCCGTGGAGTTGGCCAGATGTTTGTAACTATTCATAAATAAACGTAATTGCCCGATCCAAATCGCTGTATCCCTTGCTCCGGAACAGATTACAAGACTTTAAAATCCGTTTTAAATGTCGTATCGAAACAATATAATGGTGACGACTTGCAAGCAAAGAAGCAATGTCCTTATAATGAAGACCTACAGTGGTGTGAAAAAGTGTTTGCCCCCTTCCTCATTTCCTGTTCCTTTGCATGTTTGTCACACTTAAGTGTTTCGGAACATCAAACCAATTTAAACAAAAGTCAAGGACAACACAAGTAAACACAAAATGCAATTTGTAAATGAAGGTGTTTATTATTAAAAGGAGAAAAAAAATCCAAACCATCATGGCCCTGTGTGAAAAAGTGATTGCCCCCCTTGTTAAAACATACTATAACTGTGGTTGTCCACACCTGAGTTCAATTTCTCTAGCCACACCCAGGCCTGATTATTGCCACACCTGTTCACAATCAAGGCATCACTTAAATAGGAGCTGCTTGACACAGTAAGGTCCACCAGAAGATCCTTAAAAGCTACACATCATGCCGAGACCCAAAGAAATTCAGGAACAATTGAGAAAGAAAGTAATTGAGATCTATCAGTCTGGAAAGGGTTATAAAGCCATTTCCAAAGCTTTGGGAATCCAGCGAACCACAGTGAGCCATTATCCACAAATGGCGAAGACATGGAACAGTGGTGAACCTTCCCAGGAGTGGCCGGCCGCCCAAAAATTACCCCAAGAGCGCAGCGACGACTCATCAAGAGGTCACAAAGACCCCACAACAACGTCCAAGAACTGCAGGCCTCACTTGCCTCAGTTAAGGTCAGCGTTCATGCCTCCACCATCAGGAAAAGACTGGGCAAAAAATGGCCTGCATGGCAGAGTTCCAAGGAGAAAACCACTGCTGAGCAAAAAGAACATCAAAGCTTGTCTCAATTTCTCCAGAACACATCTTGATGATCCCCAAGACTTTTGGGACAACATTCTGTGGACCGATGAGACAAAAGTGGAACTCTTTGGAAGGTGTGTGTCCAAGTATATCTGGCGTAGAAGGAACACTGCATTTCATAAAAAGAACATTATACCAACTGTAAAATATGGTGGTGGTAGTGTGATGGTCTGGGGCTGTTTTGCTGCTTCAGGACCTGGAAGACTTGCCGTGATAAAAGGAACTATGAATTCTGCTGTCTACCAAGAGATCCTGAAGGAGAATGTCCGACCATCTGTTCGTGTACTCAAGCTGAAAGCGAACTTGGGTTCTGCAGCAGGACAATGATCCTAAACACACCAGCAAGTCCACCACCGAATGGCTGAAGAAAAAACTAAATGAAGACTTTGGAGTGGCCTAGCCAAAGTCCTGACCTGAATCCTATTGAGATGTTGTGGTATGACCTTAAAAAGGCCGTTCATGCTCGAAAACCCTCTAATGTAACTGAATTAGGACAATTCTGCAAAGATGAGTGGGCCAAAATTCCTCCAGGGACGCTGTAAAAGCCTCATTGCACGTTATCGCAAACGCTTGGTTGCAGTTGTTGCTGCTAAGGGTGGCCCAACCAGTTATTAGGTTTAGGGGGCAATCACTTTTTCACACAGGGCCATGATGGTTTGGATTTTTTTTCACCTTTAATAATTAACACCTTCATTTACAAATTGCATTTTGTGTTTACTTGTGTTGTCCTTGACTATTGTTTAAATTGGTTTGATGTTCCGAAACACTTAAGTGTGACAAACATGCAAAGGAACAGGAAATGAGGAAGGGGGCAAACACTTTTTCACACCACTGTAGATTCAAATATAGTGCAACTAACGCCTGTACTGTAGTCATTTCTCTAGCTGTCACTGTCATGGCCCAGGCTACATCAATATACGACTTTCATGTGCTCACGTGGAAATTTTTTTTTTTTGCTCATGTCCCTTTGTCTTGATAATATTACAAAATACTAAACAATACTGTATTATTAATTTCAAGAACATAAAAATACAAAACACAAGTGTTATAGTTTTATATGTCAGCATAGACATTAACAGTTTCCTTCAAATATTGAGTAAGAACTAAAAACTAATTCTCTCTCAGTTCCTAAGTTTGGAAACAACAGTAACTCAGAGTGGGATTCAGATTCTTTATAAAATATAAATAGTACAACAAAGTGCACATCTAAACAGTTGCCAAAATGACAAGCAATTATGTCAACAAGTCGGAATACTGCCATTATCATAATATGATTTTTTTTTCTCCACATCATATCGTGATATAAAAAAATGATACCGGTATTCTCTTGAAAGATATGATACGGCACACCACTTCTACAGATAATTAAATACACAGATTTACATACACATTATGCCTTTTTCAAGGTAGTTGCACTCCATGGACTGTGTCACAGTCCGGCTGTAGCAACCTCCTCTGTCTACAGTGTTTCTCACCTCCAGAGTGCTCAGAGTTGTCTTTCCAACCACGGACTTCTTGGCCTCCTCCTGGCGGCGCTGAGATCGCTCCAAATCGTTTTGTTTCTGCACAGGAACTTTGAGCTCTGCACATTGAGCAAGAAACCTAAAAAAAATAAAATAAATCAAATGCAACTAAGACATGATCCTTGACAATCAATGCTTTTTTTTCTGTTCTATACTTTGAAATGCTTGAAGAGCAGACTGATTAGGGTTGGGTGATGAATTGATGCTCGTTTATCAACTTGTCTTTCACTGGAATCCTATCACGATATCACATATCAAGGCATCTTTTCACCTGCTCTTACTCGTTAAATGTGTAACTGGAGGGGTTAGTACAGATATAACCATTAGAAAGCAGGTTTAACCCTTGTGTTGTCTTCCCTTCAACCTTGAAAAAAACAAAAAAAAATTTTTTTTCTGACATTTTTGACGCCTTTTTTTCACAGTTTGTTTTTGCTTTTTCCAACATTTTAAATTTTTCTTCTACACATTTTCAGCGCTTATTTCTACGTCCCATATTTTCTGATATAAAACAAACATTAAAAACGGGTCAATGTGACCCGAGGTCAACACAAGGATTAAGCCATTTATTTACATCGTAATTTCTGACTTCTTGCTCACCTGGTTTTCATTATGTTCAGATGTTCCTGGCTCTCTTTGTTCTCTTTCTGTCTCAAAGCAAGAGTTGCTCTGTGAAAACAGAACAAAGCGTCCTTACAAAGTTGATTTTGACTACTATTCATTGGCAGTATTTGAAGAGCCTCCTAGTTTTGAGGGGAAACTGGTGGCTGCTTAAATGGGTACAATTACAGTCCAACCCATACTGGCTTTTTGAGGCTGAAAGCTATATTAATATTTGGGAGTTTTAAACCTGATAACAATACATCAACTTGGCAGTGCTCTCTGGTTAACAGACCATGTAAAGGTGACATTTCCCCAATTTGTTTCCAATGTATTGCATCAGTCCACATAAAGGCTACACCAATACCAACAGCTGGCCGGTTTATCCATTTAGCTCTTGGTACAATACATACATATGTCAGAACATTTACTCCCTGGCACTTTATTAGGTTCACCTTCTACCTAAAGCTTATAATGGCTAGAGGTGTTCATTCAACTGCATGTTTATTACTAAAGTCATAGATAGTGGTGTTTTTTTACTGAACTGTTACACACACAACTATTAACCGTTTGTAAATGGGGTGGGCACACAATTAGAAACACTACAACAAGTGTAATGCAGTCCAGTTTAACACCACTGCAAACTACAACCTCAATAATCCACTTTAATTAAATGAATACCTCTCTTACAGTGTCAATAAAAGTATTCAGCTGTAAATCAACACAGTGAAACTCACAGTATTGACAAGTCCATGATGTTCTCCAGAGCAGTGATTGAGGATCGTGGCATCAGCTTCCACTTGTCCTCACCTTTGACTTTCTTTGGGACCGAAGATGAGCCTTCAGCTTTTTCAGGACACAAACAGGAACAACACAAGAGAACAGAAAGTAACAACAGTGCGGTTGGCTCGCTTTGTGGTCCAACTCTTAAAGCATGCTGCATCCTTTCCCTGCATGATATAACATGTATAGCTACATCTGAAGAGGTAGGACACCGTAATAAAAAGAGCTGTTCTAACCTTTCCTCTTCTGTGCTGGTTTTGGGTGGGAGATCTTGCCATGTTTTTTTTCAGTGGGCGCTGGGTCCTATTAACACATTATTAAAGCGTGTGAAGCAACGTAAGGTCACAAGTTAACAGCAGACTGACAGAACTCTGCAGACACCAAGTCAACATCAGCTGTGTTTACCTTATCTTAACGTTACCTGATGCTCTGCCGCTTGTTGTTCCGTCGTCTGATCTCTTTTTTTCTTGTTTTTTAAGTTAGGTGCTTTCGATTCGGCCCGGTTAGAACCTCTTACTGGCTTCATATCTGCTAACGTTAGCTAGCTTAGTTAACGATAAAGTAGCTAGCTAATGTAACCCAATGTTTTTACGTAACGTTGTGGCTCACGTTAAACTAACGCAGCGAAATAAGACAACACTAGTGAAGCAACAATAAAACAGAAGCGTTCTTGTTGTACACCTTAAGACCTAAAACAAGTTATATAACGTTAAGACACAAATGCAGTACGCATCATTGCAAATTAAATCGCAAACTAGCTAGCTAGGTCTTAGACAAGTTAACAGTCGAGCTATTTTTCGCGCTGCTGTCTTCGAACAGTTTAGCGCACAATGCGCATGCGTAAAACGAGATGTGGGTTTTACCCGAAGTAGCGCTTGACAGGCTGTCAAGCTAAAATTACATTACCAGGGCCAAAAACACCACATAGGAATGCTTCCATGTTCAGAACTAAACTATTAATTCATTAACGAATCGGCAAATACAGCAGCCTTCCTTGAGATTATATATATATATATTTTTACAGTCACTGGAGGTAGTAACGCAGGGCATAGAGGCATGGATGTTTTAGCATAGAGGACTCTACTGCAGTGAAAGTTTTTTTTTCAAGATTTAGGGTACTTCTCAAAATGTACCTATTCATGATTTACCTAGTCTAAACCATTTCTGAATAAAACATAAGTGTCAAAATGTTGTTGCAACAAATACTTTCTAAGGGCAATCTGCACTAAGTAGACAGTAGTTTACAGTTTCATAGTATATGAATATGGCAGTACAGTGCCATATTCTTTGCATTTTTCATTTTTCTGGACTTTTGTCTTTCCTATTTTTTTCTTCTTATATATTACTTTATATTTACCAGTAAATTAACTAATCAGATTGGAATTCAAAATTAAACCTATAATCACTTAGTCTATTGATATCATTGTTATGTCTGTTTGGTTTCAGCTTCCAAAAAGGCTTGTGTGCCAATAGTATAGTATAGGTTTATAGTACAGGTGAGTAGTTGTCTGGCAACCACTTGTTGCAACGTGAATGCATTGAAAGGGGTGGGGTGGGGAGGTGAGGGTGGTGCCACATCTAGTGGCTGAACGTTATCAGAATCAGGTGTTGGGAATGTTGGGAATGTTATCAATTGCACCTTTAAATAGAACCGGGGATCTCCATTCAACCCATTATACAATTTACAATAAAGACAGTAAATACTTACGCAATCAACTATTTTCTGTTTTTTTATTTGTTTCTAATTTAGTGAATTCTGTAGAGTTGTTTTCACTTTTGTACATTTTGTTGCAGCTAATTAGACAGAGAGACCAAATCCAATATTTTCACAATTCTTGAGCCACCATGTGAAACCGATATACATAATCTAGTTTATTCATATTTTAAGCAGAAAAAGGAAATGATATCCCTTAAGTCAAATGTCAAAAATCACTGATACGTTTGCATTAAAAAAACAAAAATGAAAGAAGATTCCGAAATATAACTACACATTTTGGTTGCTTTTTCCCCGGTGTGGTCTGCATGGTGTTACAGGAGGACACTGTCGGTTTCTGTCCCTCAGGTCTGTCACACCCTCCATGGGAGGTGGAATTTGCCTGTGAAGCGTCCGTGGTTGTGCAGGTCAAAGGGGCTGAGCACCTTCCTGATACCCAGCATGTTGCTCTGCGCTATCTCCTTGAACGTCCAGGGATTCTGATTATTCTGCTCCATGTCAGCCTGCTTCTTGTGCAGAGCTGCTAGGCTCTCTCTGCTCATCACCTGAAATAAATACATAGGAATAACATATTGTAACGTGTAGACACCAAGAGGAAAAAAGATGTCAAAAGTGCAACCATTTCAAATCAATAACAAATTAAAGTGATAAAGTGTTGCACATAACATTTTAATTCCAACAATAACGCGTTAAAAGATTTAGCTTTTTATTTTTTGTCATTTGCAATATGTATGTAGTCATCACTTTTTGACCTCAGTACTTAAGTCGAGGATCGGTTTCCTATTCCGCAACAGGGCCTCTTTCACTCATGCTGCCAAACTTGCCTCGACAATTTTACCAATTGTTATCGCACCCCACCCCTATTGCATTAATGCAATCCATTACCTCAGTCTCGCCCCATTGCATATTTACACAGATGAACATCTTCACCTGCATTGCTATCATATTCTGTCCACGTTCTTTTGCACTATTCACCCAGGTATTGCTCAACTTTCACTCCTCCAACCTTTATTGTCATACAATTTTTTGTACACCAAAATTTACACTGTATACTGAATCTTTACTATGCCTCAGCATTTATATATATATTCTGTCTATTCATGTATACTGTGATATTACTGATCTACATCATCATCATCTAGACCACACTTTGTACCAACTGTATATTGACTCTTTACTACATCTCAGCATCTACATAGACTGTCTATTCATGCATATCGTGTTATTTCTGATCTACTTCACTACCTAGTCCACTATTTGCACTAACTGTATATTGACATTCACTACATTTCAGCATTTACCTAGACTGCCTATTCATATATATTGCGTTATAACTTATTCAACACCACTAACTAGATCATAATTTGCACTAATTGTTTTGGTTTTGTTTTCTTTGGCTCTTCACTACATCTCGGCAGTGTTATAGACTGTCTTTTCATGTATATTGTGTTATTACCATATTACTTTCGCATATCCTTCGTCTTACTTATACCTGACTTTGTAATGCCTACTTAATCGGCACTTTATGTAGCCTTTTGTATTCTGTATTCCTGTATTGTATTGAATGTGAAACTGTATGTTGTCCTGCACGCTTATGCTTTTCTTGGCCAGGTTGCCGTTGCAAATGAGAACCCGTTCTCAATGGTCTACCTGGTTAAATAAAGGTTAAATAAAAAAATAAAAATACTCAAATTACATTATTCAAAACTCTTTCAGAATGTATTCAAATTAAGACAGCAACTGGCTAAGTATATACCCACCTTGGCAGGGAAAGGTAGTTTCTTTGCCACTTCAGTCAAGATATGCTCAACCTCCCCCAGCTCCACCTTTCCTCCCACTTCCACGATTAAACGACCGTAGCGGACAGGTGTCACATAGTGGTCGATGGCTCCCTTGCCACCACCCATGCGCTGACCCAGACCTTTACGTGTGACAGGCTTATATGGGCCATTGATGCGCCAGCGGGCAAATGTAGTCCGAGAATCCATCTTGCGGTTGATGGTTAGACGTATCATCTCTATGTGACCCCAGTGAAGGTAGCCCCCTCCCATGGCCTGAGCATCAGAGAGAGAGAGAGAGAGAGAGAGAGAGAGAGAGAGAGAGAGAGAAAAGTCACTTTTAAATGCCATCGTTTGACTAACTATTGACTATCACTATTTTTCACTTGTGTGAGGAAGCAAGCTAGGTGGAAAGATAAAGTTGTTGGTGATTTCCCTAAGTCATAAGTGCTATTGTTCTTGACACAAGATTATATATATATATATATATATATATATAATATGTTGAATCACAGTTGTTATACAGACTAGCTGTCAGATATCCCCAAACTGCAGTGTTTACAGAACATAAATGCACTTACCACTAGAGCTGTAACAATTCAAATTTTTATTTTTGGGCATTTCTGCCTTTATTTGATAGGAAAGCTGAGATATGAAAGGGGAGAGAGAGGGGGGAAGACATGCAGGAAAACAGTCACAGGTCGGATTCGAACCCTGGACCTTCTGCGTCGAGGCATAAACGTCTGAATATGTGCGCCCGCTCTACCAACTGAGCTATCCTGGCCACAACAAGGCCAAATTTTACTGAACAATTAATTGTCTCAGAAATAATTGTGATCAACAATATATGCGTCTCTTTTAGTCAAATTTTCAGACAAATTATACTTTTGAATGAATCCCAGTATACATCTTTTGGTTATATCACTGTCAGGTGAGCCAGATGTACAATTACAAGTATAAGTTACAAGTACACAGCCTATGAAGTAAACCACGCCTCTTTATTATCATAAAACAGTCTTTTTTTCTTAAAATCAATAATAAACAACAGTAGTACCCCTTAGGATCTTAGCTAGTTTTAGCAATTAATTGCGGTTAAACAACGAAACGGAGATTATGCAAAATATTATGATTAGACAATTATGTAATAATTGTTACAGGCCTACTCACCACGTCTTTTTTTCTTAAAATCAATAATAAACATCAACAGTAGTACCCCTTAGGATCTTAGCTAATTTTAGCAATTAATTGCGGTTAAACAACGAAACGGAGATTATGCAAAACATTATGATTAGACAATTATGTAATAATTGTTACAGGCCTACTCACCACAATAGCGTACTGTCCTGTGGTGAAGCCATTTGCTGCCCTCGCTGGGCCTTGGATATCTCGTAGCTTCTTCATCTCTTTCTTGGCCTTTTTAAAGTTAGGCACCTTGTTCATAAACTTCAGTTTGGGTTTCTCTGGCAGCACCAAATCTTCAGAGATAAAAACAAGAATGAGGAATCATAAAAAGGTGTCTACTTTCCTACCACAGACTCATACATCACAATACTGCACTAAGTGCAACTTGCACAAACAATGGTTTTACTTTACATCTTTATAAATATTTTTTAAGTAGTTGTACATTTTTATTCCCAACTTGTATATGTTTGTACATTCTTTCCTTTGTATTTTTTAATCTTTATTTTTTTTTTATATTTGTTCTTGTATTCTATCCTATTTATTATTTCTTGTATATTCTGTATGTGTGCTGTGTGTCTGATATTTTGTTGCTGTTGCACTGAAATTTCCCAATTTGGGATCAATAAAGTCTATCTAATCTAATCGAATCTAAACAACATACAGAATTAGACAAACATTCTAACAATCCAAAGACTGGACCATGGACAAGAGGCCTTAAGAACTCTATATGGAGTGGTTTTTCCTCACATCTTCCCCTCTACTGTATACATGCATAAATATAATGTTATGCGTTTCATAAAATAATATAGAAACAAAAAAATTGGAAATTGCTTAAAAACACACAAGACAAAGACAAACAAAGAATGATTACCACTGTAGTCTGGAGGGATTTCATGTGTCTTCAGGCCAGCAGCTAGGACTTTCAAGTGGCTGTGTAAAAGACCTGTGGGACAATAGGGCACAATACATTATTGCCATATATTACTGCTAATATAGTACTACTAAATGTAAATGTGCACATTTGAACAAATGTCTCTTCGAGCCAAACGCAGAGAGAGAGAAACTAGTGATTTTATGAGTTATTTTCTGGTATTTCCATTTGAATAGAATAAACCCCATTTGGGTGTACAGTGGCGTTGTAAACAAAAGTAAGACTTGTCTAAGTCTGCATTATGTTTTTCAGTTTAAGGAGACAGTAGTTGTTCAATTATTGACTATTATTGCTCTACATGTTGATGGCTGATATCCTACTTCAATAATTGTTTGAATTTTAAGTTGTTTTTGAGGTGACTAGCTATATAACATGTCCAGAGACTAACGTTGCAAGTTAAAAAAAAAAAAATATATATATATAATGTTGGCAATCTCAGAAAATGTGAATCTAACGTTAACTGTTAGCTAGCTAACTTGTGTTAACGTTAATGTTACCTTGTTGGTGACCGTGGGTTCTACAGATACCGGCCAATCCGCCGACAGCAGCCTTGATGAAGGAAAACATGATGTTAACGTTGCAAAAGACACTATAAACACCAAACTGTCACTTCGTGTGGTCGACGTACGAACATTTCAAGGTGGTTAACTAGCTTTTTCAACTGCTATGAACACCATGCTCTGTACAAGGTCGGTGCCATTGCTGTGTTGCTTGCTTCTTTATTATTGCCAGAAGAAGAGACATTTCCTGTATGTAAGTGTTTTTCACAATAAAAGAGTCATCTCTACATATTTGATCTTTTCCATTTACTAAATGATTGAAATGCCAGACCAAATGTTAGCTTGTTCTGCCAGCAGAACTCGTTGGAGCCATAAGAAATCACTATGACCGATGTGTGCGTGGTCTGGATGTATAATAAAGTGTGTAAGACAGATGGTAAGACACAATTATTTATTTTCATAGCCGTGTTGAATACTCGATTCTGATTGGCCTTACCGAATGGTTACCCAGTCAAACGGCTTCTGCTTAAACCAAACGACAGATCTCATATTTGTTTAGCTCTTAAAGAGATAAACAAATATGAGCTATAGTGCTCAACAATAATCTATTATTATTGATTTTATTTTTTTATTATTTATAGACTTAGAACCAGACTAAACTCTGTTCCACTAATGTGGTTTAATATTTGAAATGGATTCAAAGCAATAACCTGGCTAAACTTTAAAGGACAAAATTCTTTGAAAATCCATCATATTTTTTTCTTCG